>NC_079318.1:88740005-89055541 GCF_029931775.1 Euleptes europaea
CTCTATACCATACATAATTTTATAGACCTCTACCCTTTCTCCCCTTAACTGCCTTTTTTCCAAGCTAAACAGCCCTAAGCATTTAACTGTTCCCCATACGGCAGTTGCTCTACATTGTGGGGCATGTGTTGCTTTGCTTGGAAATAATCCTCAGAAAGCTTGTTTAAACTGATAAACAAGGTTTTACTTTGCAATCGTGTGTAGCGTTTCCTTTTTAAAGAACACACCACTGTCAATCTGGGCCCACAAAAATATAGAATGGATCCGTTCAGCTAACGGCGGTGCTTTCCTTGAGTGCAATGCTCTTCCTCTGACGCAAGAAGCCTCTAGTGTAAGTATCCTTGCAATGCAGGAAAGTGCTGCCATTAGCGGAACAGATCCACGGGATCCGGTCAGTATTTTGGGGGACCATGTCAGGTTTCAAGACTAATTTGTGTGTGTGTGCGTGTGTGTATTTAATGATGTACACCTTACTAACAGTGGCAGTGATGTACGTGGAAACCAGCTCCAGCTGGTTATGAATTAATATCTGTTGAATGTAACCCGACAAGAAGTTCAGGAGCTAATTAGAGGTTTCAAGGAAGAATTTGAGAAGACGGACCTCATTCTGTCCCCAGTTACAGCCTCTTTCTCAACATTTTTCTTTTATTAGGGTACAAGAAAAATGACAGACTTGCCTTGCGAGGTCGAAAAGAGAGAGACAGGCTGAGAGGAAGAAACAAAGGAATCTGAAAGGAAAATACAGAGGATGAGACTCAACAACCTCGGAGAGGAGGGAAATAACATTCAATTCACACTGCTTCAGTAAATCAGGTTCCAGTTCTCGAGCCGCCCGAGGGCCATGGGAGAGGGGTGGAGAAGAGATCGGCGGTGGCTTCTCACTCACCTTGCGGCCAAGCCCCGCTTAGAAGTTTTAGGAAACACCTATGGAGCGAGGCCCGTTGAAGGATATGACCTGACCGCTTGAGAAGAAAAAAAGAAACCCGAGTTGCACAAGAATATCCATAAGACAGTTTTCCTTGCCAGAAACAATTAAGAGTGGTTCCTCAGTGAAACAGGCTTCCTCGGGAGGTGGTGATCTCTCCTTCCCTGGAGGTTTTTACGCAGAGGCCTAGATGGCTATCTGTCAGCGATGCTGATTCTTTGACCTTGGGCGGATCATGAGAAGGAGGGCATCTTGGCCATCTTCTGGGCATGGAGTAGGGGTCACTGGGTGTGTGTGTGTGGGGGAGATAGTTGTGAATTTCCTGCATTGTGCAGGGGGTTGGACTAGATGAACCTGGTGGTCCCTTCCAACTCTATGATTCTAAATGCCAAGGGAAGATTAAAAGCAATCTCACTTTAATGACCGGAACTCTTTTAGTACCAGAGAGCAACTGATTGCTTCATTTTACGGAGGCCGTGTCCTTGGCATGCCACACAAAGGGATTTCCAACAGGACTGGTTAAGGGGAGAGTTACTAGTGCTGCTTTCACATACACCGAATAACGCTCTTTCGATCCACTTTCAACGCACTTTGCAACCTGATTTTACTGTGAGAAACAGGAAAACCCACTCGCAAATGATCCTACAAAGTGCACCGAAAGCAAATTGCATTATTCAGCCTAGGGCTCATCCCACACCTCCACCACCAGCTATGTAAATCTGAACTACAACAGTAGTCAGGTGACCCTCTATACCAGGGACCCCCTACCCTTTTGAGCCTGTGGATACCTTTAGAATTCTGACATAGCGTGGTGGACGCAGCTACAAAATGGCTACCGCAGGAGGTGGAGCCAACCACAAAATGGCTGTCGCATCTTACCTTCAACCACACAGTAAAGATTTTTGTGCAAAGATCCTTGTGCAGTGGTGGCAGCTGCTGCCAAAGCAGTCTTTAAAAAAAAACCCTGCAAGCCAATCAAATCTACAATGGCCAATCAGACACCTTGCTGGGTAAAAACCCCACCTGGCTCCACTACTTTCTAAAAGCACTTGGCAGGCACCTCGACAGATACTGATGGGTGCCATGGCAACCGCAGGCACCACACTGGGGACCCCTGCTCTATACTTATCATTCCAGAGGGGTAGCAGTGTTACTTGTTGATGCAAAACAAGCCAGGGTCTTACAGCATCCTAAAGGCTAACAACATTTTCATTCTAACACAGACTTTCACACACCAGAGTTTGCTTCGACACATGCAGAGACTGTTATGCCCCTAACAAAGAGGGCTCCAGCTCACCAAAGCTTATGTGAGAATAAAAACTTGTTAGTCTTTAAGATCCCACATGATTCCTTTTAATTACCTCTAAGCAGACAATCTTCCTGCTGCATTTCCTACACTAGGTTCCAAGGCAACTCTGGAAGTATTGTGTATGGGCAGAGCAGCGTGGGTGGGTGGCTTAAAATCCATGGCTCTAAAGCCAGAGCCAGTGTTGTGTAGTGGTTAAGAGCGATGGACTCCAATCTGGAGAACTGGGTTCAAGAAGAGTTGGTTTTTATATGCCAACTTTCTCTACCACTTAAGGGAGACTCAAACCAGCTTACAATCACCTTCCCTTCCCCACAACAGACACCCAGTGAGGTAGGTGGGGCTGAGAGAGCTCTAAGAAAGCTGTGACTAGCCCAAGGTCACCCAGCTGGCTTCGTGTGTAGGAGTCGGGAAACAAATCCAGTCCACCAGATTAGCCTCTGCCGCTCATGTGGAGGGGGGGGGGAATCAAACCCGGTTCTCCAGATCAGACTCCACTGCTCCAAACCACCGCTCTTAACCACTACACACCACACTGGCTCTTCAATTCCCCACTCCTCCACATGAAGCCTGCTGGGTGTCCTTGGGCCAGTCACAGTTCCCTCAGAACTCTCTCGAGAGGCACGCCTATCTCACAAGGTGCCTGTTGTGTGTGTGTGGGGGGTTTATTTCTAGCTTTTCTCTACCGAAAGGAGTCTCAAAGCACCTTACAATCACCTTCCCTCCCTACAACAGGCACCTTGTGAGGTAAGTGGGGCTGAGAGCGTTCAGAGAGAACTGTGACTGGCCCAAGGTCACCCAGCAAAGCTTCATGTGGAGGAGTGGGGAATCAAACCCAGATTAGAGTCTGCCGCTCTTAACCGCTACCCCACGCTGGCTCTGCTTGATTAAAGCAGTCCTAAACTGTGATTTTAAATTCTGGTTTATGTTTTTTTTTAATGTGACCTATTTTATGTATCTTATTAATATTTTAAACTGCCTTGAGCGCCGTAAGGAAAGAAGGTGACTAATAAATATTTTAAATAAATAAAACCCCATTCGACTGGAGGCGGCAGGGATGGGGAACCTGGGACTGCCTGCATGCAAAGAAAGGCGCACCACTGCTGAGCCTCGGATGCTCCGAAAGTAACCGGAGGGCCAACCTAACTATCGACTGTCCCCGCAGGGAGGACGACCTGTGCTTCAGTGAAGGGTTGTCACGAAAGATTGCGCCCCGTGCAAAACCGAACCAATGCAGAACCCGTTTGTCCAACTCTTTGCAGACCTCGGCAGGTGACTCATATTTTCCACTGGAAAGATAGCAAGGCTCCAGAACTCGGCATACCAAGCTGGGAAAGGTTCCTGGCAAGGATTCCACTGGGTCAGCAGAACGGGCGGAGATTCTTGCCAGGCCCTTCGCATGCCACTCTCTGCCCATGGAGTCCCTTCGCGGGTGGAAAATTTCAACAGGAGAGCTCGTCAACAGTGGTGAACAGCAGCTCTGTCTGGGCAAACCAACGATAGAAAGTGTACAATGCGCACCAGGGGTCTCCAAAGGGGGTCCCCCCCTCTTTTACAAAAAGCCCATTGTTAAGCTTTTCGCAATGCATTCCCCCTAGCTCCAGCAGGACTTGGGCATTAGAAAGAGGGTGGGTTTTATTTTTGGTTAGAAAGGAGCACAACTGAGGAATAAATGAATAATGAAAAGACTTTTCAGCCTCAGCCTCTGAACCCCCTTATCAATCATCCCTCCAATCCCAGCTGTTCAGCCAATGGGGCTATTTAGTGTCATTAGCCCACAGGATTTGCTTTCAACAGAACCTTTATTTTGATTTATCAGACCTTGTAAGAGGCTTGCGCAGGCTTGCCCTGTCTGCATGCAAAGCACTAGTTGCTTCTTTGTGTAGGCCTTGCGAGGCAAGACACCCCCACCCCCTTACCGAGGGTCCTAAACTAGGTTTTGCATTTGGATCAAGTTGCTCTGCTGAAACTTTTAAAAGGTGGGAATATACAAAAAAAGTCAAACATTTCTCTGCCTCGCCTGTGACAGCTCTCAACAGAAGGGAAAAAATACTCTCATTGCAAAAATCATTGTTAATAATAATCTTATGTATTTACACCACGTGTCTGTGCCCAGTACAACCAAAAAGCGGCTTACAGCAAGGAGCTAAAAACTGAAACATGCACAACAATCCAATCAGATAACCCATTAATCGCACAACCCAACAAAGGATGTTAAAAAGCCAAATTACAATTAATGACATTTTTTAATGAATCATTATTCCTGAAGATCCTCTAGTTTAAAACTGGCATAATAGGCAATCAAGATTTTGGAATGGTCATTAAGCGCCAAATCCATCTCTCTCTCACACACACAGAGAACCACAATCCTTTAAAACGACAAATAAGTAACTTATCATCAATAGAACTATAGCGAGTAGAGCGATGTGATTATAATTACCAGAACCAATAGGTTGAAATTAAATCAAAAGAGTTTCCGTCTAGACATTAGGAAGAATTTTCTGACCGTTAGAGCGGTTCCTCAGTGGAACAGGCTTCCTCGGGAGGTGGTGAGCTCTCCTTCCCTGGAGGTTTTTAAGCAGAGGTTAGATGGCCATCTGCCAGCAATGCTGATTCTATGACCTTAGGCAGATCATGAGAGGGAGGGCATCTTGGCTATCTTCTGGGCGTGGAGTAGGGGGCCACTGGGGGTGTGGGGGGTAGTTGTGAATTCCCTGCCTTGTGCAGGGGGTTCGACTAGATGACCCTGGTGGTCCCTTCCAACTCTATGATTCTATAATAATTAGAATGCTAAAATGGTTCTTGTACATTTTTTCAATAAGGATTGCTCACCTAAAGCCACCCAGCGAGCCAAGGGTGAGACCTGAACCACAGGACTTTACAGCTTACACGTTTCAGCTACTCTGCTAAGCCACTTTCTGTTTGCTTAGCTACTGAAGGTGGCTTCTGTTCAATTTTTGCTGATTTTTTTGTTCATCTGGAATCACTGCCAGGCTATTTTTTTAAAAAAAACAACAGATTAGACACAACTAGAATTCAGCAAGCAGCGCTAGTTGAAGGGAATCACAGGACATGCTGAGAGCCACGATCAGTCCCCTCATAATCAGAATGCTTTTTTAGCAAGTGTCAACCAAGCAGTCTACCACATGGGACCCAAAATACAACATCATGAGGTGAAAAAATAATAATTTAAAATTAACTTTTAAAAAAAGTATTAATGAGACTATGGAAACAGCATTGCTGCAGTAAAGGGTTTTGCTCCCAAAGGCAGGGCAAAGGAGGAGTGGCATGGCCCACCCCAGGAAAGTCAAGAAGCAAGGACCCCGGAACGTGCTCCAGCTGTGCACAATCTCCCCCGTCTTCCGGTATGTGCTCCTATAGTAAAGCACTACCCCTATCTGTGCCTTTTGGGAAGGCCTCGTTGCAGTTCTGTGAGTTGCTAGCATGGTCATTGTTCAGGACTCCGCCACAGGTTCTCGATGAGCTGCTTGCTCATCTCTAGGGCACATGCGCATGGGCAAGAAGGCACCATGCAATGCGCAGCCTGTCCTTTCACGTATACTGCAGCTGCTGGGATACCCTTTGAACTGCGACAACCCAGGATTCATGTTTTCTACTACATTTAATCAAAAGAGCCGTTGCCTTCTAGGTTATGGAGTCTGTGGAAGAGAGGCTATTTTAGAGAAACCACAGAAAAGAAAGCAGAGCATCTTCAGAAACAGGTGGAAAGAAAGGGATAAGGAATTTCACTATCCCTAGGGAGAGAAGTGGGCTCTGACAAGCACATCAAATATTGCCTTTTTTCCCTCTGGGAAATACTGGGGAGTTTTATATACATATTTAACAGCCTAATGGGCATCCGTTGGCGGTACTTTCTTGGCAGAGGGCGTTCTAGAGAGTTCTACTACAGAGAAGGCCACATTTCTTGTGGGAATAGATTGAGCATTCAGATGAGATGAGGGTTTCAGCGACAATCTTGGGTAGGTTTGAGGTGGGAGAAGATGCTTGCATCAGCCAGCGTGGTGTAGTGGTTTAAGAGTGGTAGTTTGGAGTGGTGGACTCTATAATCTGGAGAACCAGGTTCAATTCCCCACTCCTCCACATGAGTGGCGGACTCTAATCTGGTGAACCGGGTTGGTTTCCTCACTCCTACACATGACCCCAGCTGGGTAACCTTGGGCTTGTCAACAGTTATCTCTGTAAGCCGCTTTGATTCTCCTTAAAAGGTAGAGAAAATTGGCATATAAAAACCAACTCTTCTTCACCAGTAATCAGGAGCTGGACCAACCTGAACCTCACCGTAAAGGGTATAGAGGTGGATGCCATGCAAATAAGTGGTTTATACACCAAGTAAATCATGGCTTCCTTGTGCACCTGGGGCTATTGAGATTCACTTTCTGCTGTACCAGTTCCCTTCTCCGTCAATCAAGGACGGCGAAGCCTCTCCTGTCCACGGGTATCGCTGCTGACCGCCCCCCCTTGGCTGAGATTCCACACGATACCGAGAGGAACAGTCCTTTAAGCAGCATAAAAAACACCCTGGCTGAAGAAACAGCAGACTGCGCTTTAGCTGTCGGTCAGAACAGAGCGCTGCGTGTTATGATGGCAGCCAAGACAAAGCTGGAACAGCGCCTAGTATTTGCCTTTGTGGAAGAGTACAGTGTATTCCCAATGCGCTCTCTTCCCCCCCCCCGCCCCCCAAAAAAGAGGAAAGGCAAGCAGGGTTGTCAACTTTGCCACTGTATTCTGTGGAAGCACAAATAGGACATCTTACATAAGAGGGGGGGGGGAAATTAAAATGAACAACATTGTCTCAGGGGCAGCCGTAAGCCTCGGAGCAGTGTTGCTGGAGAACATAAAGTTGCTTGGAGAACATAAGACCAGAATTCCGTCCAGACCAGTGTTCTGTTTCACGCAGAGGCACGCCAGATGCTTTGAAGGGGCTCACGAGAAATCATGCCCACCCCCTCCCACTGCTCCCTAGCAACTGCATCTCAGAACATGGGGTCCCCATCTCCCTGTCATCACCAAAAGCCATCGACAGACCCGTCCCGCCATGAATCTGCTCAGCTGCCTTTTCACACCACCCAAGCCTGTGGCTATCTGCACATCAAGTGGCATTACGTAAAGTTACATGTCATGTGGAGGAGGGCTTCCTTGCATTTGTCTTCAGTCTCACATGAACACATGAAGCTGCCTTATACCGAATCAGACCGTCAAGGTCCATCAAAGTCAGTACTGTCTACTCAGACCAGCAGAGGCTCTCCAGGGTCTCAGGCAGAGGTCTTTCACATCACCTACTTGCCTAGTCCCTTTATCTGGAGATGCTGGGGATTGAACCTGGGACCTTCTGCATGCCAAGCAGATGCTCTACCACTGAGCCACAGCCCCTCCTAGACCCCCTCCCCCAATTTCACTGGGCGATCCCAAGTTCCAGTGTTCGAGGCGAGGGAGAAAATATTTTCTCCACCCCAATTTCTGCCTAACTTTATAAGCCTCCTCCATCAGGCATCTTTTTGTTTTACAAAACTAGAATGCCTCCAGTGCTTCAGCTATTCTTCCTGGGAAAGGGGCCTCAGTCCCCTATCATGCTGGTGTTCCAGCTCAATGCATCCTGAATTTGTCTACTTGTCCCACTGCGCACTGTGAGACTGGAAGGATTTAAGCAAGCCCAAAAATCACACCTGAAGGGTAGCTCCAAGACCAGCCCTCAGACTACATTTTCTCAGGGTTATGCAAGCAGAAAATCAACCCGACGTTTTATATAATGCCAGGTTACTTCTACTCTACTTCAAGCTCATACCCTGCCAGAAATTTTGTTAGTCTTTAAGGTGTTACTGGACTCCTGCTCTTTTCTACCGCTGCAGACAGACTAACATGGCTACCCATCATATTCTAATCTACTGACTGCCTATATTTAATAATAATGTGCCAAAGTCGAAAATGTGTCACACATTTTAAGAGTTTCCCGACTCAGCATCACTGTCAAACTGAATCACCCCCCACCCCCATTAAAGTATGACTATGATGGTATCTGATAGTATTACACACCTGCTTTTCCAGCAACAACGTGGGAAGACTGAGGTAGTCAGCTCAGCAAAAAAAAATTAAAAGGTAGTACAAACAGATGCGCAAAAGCAAATAAGCTGGATTTTTCCAGTCGAAGATCATTCAGTCCCCGTGACCTCAACAGGACGAGAACCTTAATTCATGAAGCACTAGACCAGAACCAACAGGTTGAAAATAAATTAAAAGAGTTTCCATCTAGACATTAGGAAGAACTTCCTGACAGTTAGAGCGGTTCCTCAGTGGAACAGGCTTCCTTGGGAGGTGGTTGGGCTCTCCTTCCCTGGAGGTTTTTAAGCAGAGGCTAGTTTTTAAGCAGAGGCTAGATGGCCATCGCCCTGACCTGGATGGCCCAGGCTAGCCTGATCTCGTCAGATCTCAGAAGCTAAGCAGGGTCAGCCCTGGTTAGTATTTGGATGGGAGACCACCAAAGAAGTCCAGGGTTCCTATGCAGAGGAAGGCACTGGCAAACCACCTCTGTTAGTCTCTTGCCATGAAAACCCCAAAAGGGGTCGCCATAAGTCGGCTGCGACTTGACGGCACTTTACACACACACACACACACACAGATGGCCATCTGTCAGCAATGCTGATTCTGTGACCTTAGGCAGATGATGAGAGGGAGAGCATCTTGGCCATCTTCTGGGCATGGAGTAGGGGTCACTGGGGGTGTGAGGGGGGAGGTGGTTGTGAATTTCCAGCACTGTGTAGGGGGTTGGACTAGATGACCCTGCTGGTACCTTCCAGCTCTATGATTCTAAGTATCTCATGCTCACTAAATAATCTGGTTTTAGACAAGCGGCAGTCTTTCTGTTTTTAACAGAAAGCAGAATGCGATTGTGAGATCACAGCAACACCCCCAAATTTCCCCCCTTCCAAGTCTCCTTATATGGCCTGTTAACAATTTCAAATGATGCACCCCCTCCAAACTGGATTCAAAATCAGCTTTAAAACTTAGTTTGAAATAGTGATCTGGAAGCAGAGCTAAGCCTTTGCCTTACCCACTCAGATGTTAACGGCAAATGACTACTTGTGCTACAGCAGAAGCCGTTGATTCTGGGTACGCGAGGGGAGGAAGGTGCATGCAAGCGTACAGATCATAGAATCTTGGAAGGGACCAGATCATAGAGTTGGAAGGGACCTCCAGGGCCATCTAGTCCAACCCCCTGCACAATGCAGGAAATTCACAACTACCTCCCCCCACGCCCCCAGTGACCCCTACTCCATTCCCAGAAGATGGCCAAGATGCCCTCCCTCTCATGAACTGCCTACGGTCATAGAATCAGCATTGCTGACAGATGGCCATCTAGCCTCTTAAAAACTTCCATGGAAGGAGCACTTACCACCTCCAGAGGAAGCCTGTTCCACTGAGGAACCGCTCTGTTAGAAAATTCTTCCTAATGTCTAGATGGAAACTCTTTTGATTTAATTTCAACCCGTTGGTTCTGGTCTGACCTTCTAGGGCAACAGAAAACAACTCAGCACCATCCTCTATATGACAGCCCTTCATGTGGTTATCATATCCCCTCTCAGTCTTCTCCTCTTCAGGCTAAACATACCTGGCTCCTCCTTCAACCTTTCCTCATAAAACTTGGTCTCCAGATCCCTCACCATCTTCCTTGCCCTCCTCTGGACACATTCCAGCTTGTCTACAACTTTCTTAAATTGTGGTGCCCAAAACTGAACATAGTACTCTAGGTGAGGTCTAACCAGAGCAGAGTATCATTTAGGAAGCGCCAAACCACAGTCCCAATGTGATGTCTGAACCCTGTGCCACTGTCCCCACAGCCAAAGTGACGCTTAGCGGATTTACATTCAAGTCCTTTAATTGATTTCACTTTTAACCACAGCCTTTGAGGGGGTTCGTCGCTTCAGCAGTATCCAACTGTAATATAAGGCTGCTGCATAATTTAAATTTGGCTTGCCGTGAAGGAGAACAGAGCTGAAGCTTTGGAATCTCAGATCAGCCAAATGTCCTCCAGAGAGCAGACAAATGCATCCTATCCCCCCCCCCACCTTTAAATGACAGGGCTTCAAGAGCAATTCAAATCCACCGAGCCCTTAAGAGGACCAAACACAGACTATGCCACCGACAGCAAAATGGTTCTATGCCGTTCTGGTGACGTTCCGCAATACAGCGCACTTGCAAGACTGTGGTTTTAATTCATTTGTGCAGTCATGCTGCTGTAAAGCACAGAAAACGATGCGGCGGGGGAAGAAACGCCGACGTCTGTAGCAGGATTTTTACTCAAGCTGCCTAAAATTCTGAGTGATTTTGCCTGGTAGATTCGGCTGGCCGTGCTGATAAGGGGTGGTCGCAAACCTAAGAGGAAAACTCCCATAAACCAAAGGCAAAGCAGGACCAAAGACTGCCAAGAAGGGGAAGGAAAAGCTAACATCCAAGTTTTGCAGAACAGGTTATCCAATTCCACACACCACCCTAACGATTTTGAGGCAAAGAGAATGAACAATGACATAAATGAGGACATTTCTCACGTTCCTGTCACGAGGAACCAAGTCTGGTAATTGGATGAGGCGCTTGACCCCTCTGTAAGGTTATTTTTTTTTGTTAGCAAGTCACAGCCAGCTTCCAGTGATGCTGCAGGATTTTCAAGACAAGAGACAGTCAGGGACAGTCTGCCATTGCCTGCCTCTGCAAAGCAACCCTGGACTTCCTTGGTGGTCTCCCCTCCAGGTACTAACCAGGGCCGACCCTGCTTCGCTTCCCAGGTCTGACGAGATCAGGCTTAGCCTGGGCCATCCAGGTCAAGGCAAGAGACGAACCGAGGTACCATTGCCTGCCTCCATGTAGCAACCCTGGACTTCATGGGGCGGGGGGGGGGTCTCCCATCCAAGTACTAACACAAGGGCTGAGCCTGCTTAACTTCCGAGGTGTGACGAGATCAGGCTAGCCTGGGCCATCCAGGTCAAAGCAAGAGATGAACGGAGGTGGCTTGTCATAGCCTGCCTCTTTGTAGTGACCCTAGCTTTCCTTCATGGTCTCCCATCCAAATACTGTCCTGGGTCGACCCTACTTAGCTTCTGAGATGGGGCTCGCCTGGGACACCTGCGTCAGAGGTAGCCTCTGTGCTATTGCCTTCTCAAGGAGTGGGATGCCGGGCCTTGCCAGAATGACTCAGCAGCTCAACCTCTAGCTGCCAGATTCCTGTTCCGGTTCCTTTATGTTTCCAAGCCTCTTCCAGAGGAAAAATACACCACTTGCTTCTTAATGGGTTTATTATGAAGCAGTACAGGAACACGAAAGCATTTTCCTCTCCTGTATTGTTAAGACAAATGTAATGTCCGTGTCTTGTACTCATCGTTTAAAGAGATGCTGTGTGTGTCGAAGACGATGCAGGGATATCAGCCTTCAGGAGGGGGAAGAGCCCACACCTGGCTCCATATTAAGCAACCTTGAAGATTTGCATCCCAAGTGGGAAACTCCAGAGCTATGCAAGCCATTTGAGGCGGTTCAACATTCACAGCAAGACTGAAGCGCCAACTCAGGATGGGAGGGGCTGACTCCCGGGGTCACCTGGGGTCAAAACTCCCTGTGAAGAGGGAGCCACCCCCCCCATCACTCTGAAAGAGTTGCACCAGAGAGGGCGAATGATCAGACCACAGGCAAAGTTCGGTACAAAGGCAGCAGTGTCCCTTCTTCACCCATCTTAATGAAGCTGAGCACCAGCCATGCGCACCCCACTGGTCAGCCAGTCAGCACTGTTTGACCTTGACTCCAAAGCAGGTTACAGGCGAAAATCTCCCCTTGCAAAAGGGGCAATTATCCCCACGGGGCTAAGGACTTTGAGAGAGCCCAGAGAGGAGGGAGATATAAAAATGTCAGGCCCCAACTACACAATACACAGGAAAGGGACGTCTCAGACCAAAAAAAAAAAGACCAGCACTTCTGACCGCTGCCATACCAGAGGCTGACAATATGCCCATGCAAGGGAAGGAGGGTGGCTAGGAATTTCCAAACAAAACCCACGGACTAGAAATGTCAGGTCTGAGCCAGCTCGACAGGACAAGATTCACGTCATATGGAAGTCGCTGGACCCAGTCGGTCCCTCTAAGCATTGTCACCTGGCTGTGTGTTTTTCACCCTCCAAGAGAAGCATCTGCAGTGCAGATTTTTTTTGTGTGTTTTTTTTAAACCACAGAGTCGGTCTTTCCCCAGCTTCCAAGACTGAGCCGGCGAAAGAAACCATCACTGTGGTTTCCAAGCCACCCCAGGCGACTGAGGGGGTGAGGGGGGGAAAGGGACGCATATTTTAAATAGCGCCTTGCTTTGTCTGGGGCTCCTCCCTGCCTCCCTCTCCAGTTGCCAAAAGCCATCACAAAAGGGAATCGCCGCCTCGTCAAAGAAGAATCACCGAAGTGGCAACTTCCACACGCCCCCAAATAAATATGTATAGCGGGATTACAGGGAATTTTTTAAGACCCCAGAGAAATTCGCTCCCTTGCTTCAAGTGGGAGCTAACAATACAAGATCAGGGTGGAATGTGGGCTGTGTTTCTGCCTTGGCAAAGCCAATGCCCGCCCCCTTCAGCTGGTTCACCTGCTTTTCTAAGGTGGGGAGAGAGATTTCAGAAGCAATTAGCTCACACCAGAAAGATCTGAGTCACCCCCCCTCGCAAAGCTCTAGCTGGTACCAACGAAACTGAAGTGGGGGGGAATGGTTTCTTGTTTTGCTGGGCTAGGAGGCATCTTATGTCAGAAATGGAGGCAGCTCAACCAGCAGGGGGGAAAACTCCCTAGATCCCCCACCTTCCAATCCAGGCACCACTCCCTTCCCAACCTCCAGCCCATCTGGTGTTTTTCAAGTACTCAGCTACCAAGCCATCATGCTCGGAGTCATGGAGAAAAGGTACAAAAAGCAGCGTTCAGCACCTGCTGGCATTGGGTTCTGTGCTCTGGTCAGATTATTACCCCCCACCACCACAAAAAGAAAGAAAAAGGGCTCTTAACCGCCCGCCCCACAGCCTCAGGTGCTCCATCATATCATGAATAATCTCCCCCGCCCTACTCAACACCAGGGAGAATCTGCCCTATTCGAGCCTTCCTATCAGGCATCATGCCCGAGAGATTTCAAGGCATCTGAAATGGTGGATTAGAAAACAGCAGAATGACTGGCGGAGAATCAAGCCACCGTGTGGCAAGAACGATTAGATATAGTGTGCTTTGGGCCTCCCCCAGAGAAGACAGCAAAAACCTGGTGCCCATGTGATTTAGACAACCTCCCCCACCCACTCTTTTTTTTTGCATTTACCAGCAATGTTGTCATACACACACACACACGCTAACTTGCTCAGTTCCCTACCCGCCCGCCTCCCCAAATTATCTAAGACCATCACACAATATGGTTGCATTTTGAACCAGGGCAAGACAGGATGGCCAAAAAGGCAAACTAGTCCCCCCATTACATCAAGGTGATCTTGCTTGTAAACCAACCCTCTTGATCTGCACGTATTGCAGCATAAATCTCGAACCTGCACATTTCCAACCTGCCTTAAACCCCCATTTCCTTCCAGAACAGTTTCACCCAAACACATCTACCACACCCCTATCTCTCCGTTTCCCTTGCCCCTCCCCAATTTTCTCCTTCATTTAAATTTTAATCCCTCCTCCACCAAACTGCCTCAGGGCTTACAAATTCATATTTGAACTAGAATTCCCAACAATAACAAAGCAGTACGCAAGACTGTGAATTATACAGAACCCTCCCTCAGGTTTGAAACAGAAAAGAAAAAAAAACCACAACGGGGAGAAAAAGTGATTCTCAGGGAGGGCAGAGTATATTCCCCCCCCCAGAAAGAATATCCTGCTAAGCAAGGGTTCTGCATAGATCAAAAGACTGCATGTTTCACTTCTGAACATGGGTGTAACAAATATTATACAGTTATAATAGGTATTATTTTAACCTGCCTTTCGAATATTATTGCAACAAAGGCTGCTTGCTTTGTAGTCACTTCCTAACCACCTCGCCATTCCTATTCTCAATCCCTCCCTCCCTGTCCCATTCCATAGCTACACTCTTTATTTTAACCTCCAGCCTTAGGAAGGATTTTTGCATATAATCTCACATATTGTGAACTTGGACCGTGCCACAAAAACTGATCTTCCTAAAGGCACCATTAGAATTGTTCCTATTAATTGTGCCATAGTAACAGCAAGTTCCACGCCCAGCCTGCGGATCTGCCGCAAGCAAACCTAAAGCTCACAGATCTGACCACAAACCCAAGCTGCTCCCGACAAAGGAGTTATTTAGACGCTATCGTAATATTCTGAGTAGCCTTACTCCAGCAAAAGCTACTACTTATTTTTCTTACATCTAACTGGAAGGAGAATCCGGTGTTAGCACAAAAGCTTGCTTACGTGGGATGGTCCTAATGACATGCGCTATTTGGTTTCAACAGATGCATTATTTTAAGTGCTCTTTGGCAGCTTTGCTACAAAACCAAAGCTACTTTTTCAATTGCACCCCCCTTCTCTCCCAGTCTTAAGAAACAGTTCTGTGGAAACCAAAAGCTTACACACCTAAATTGTTTTTATAAGGGAGGTAGAGTAATAAAATGACTTTTTTTAACCCAGTGCATTTGTGGGGGGTAGAGTAATGCTTTTTTTTTTTTAACCCAGGGCATTGGTGGGGTATCTGCTCTGGGCTTGACCTTTCACCTCCTTCCTTGCCTCGTGCCCACCCCCTTCAGGCTCTTCCCCTCGCGAGCCACCTCCCCCCCCCCATCCACCCAGCCCGCACGTTCTATCGGCTGTTCCTTCTCCTGGTCACCACCCCTTACCAGCGCAAGGCTGGGGGGACCCTGCCCCCTTGGCGTCTCGTCCTCCCGGCTCCGAGGAGCCACCTCCGGCGGAGGAAGAAACATGCGGGAACTGGGTGGCGGGCTCAGCCATGGCGGCGAAGGGCGAAACCAGCAGCGGCGAGACCCCCTCCTCGACGCGACCGCCCCTCTCAACGGACAGGCGCCGACTGACAAGAACGCAAACGACCGGATCGTGCCGCGCACGCGCGGCGACGGGGCGGAGAGACCCGATGGGGGGGGAGAGAAGGCGGGCAGGGCGCGCAGGCGTACAAAGGAGGGGCGAGGTTGCAGTCAGCGGGCGCGCGCGTTGAGAAGACTCTTGCAGGGAAAGGAATGGAGGCGAGAAGGATCTCTGTCGCGCGCTCCGCTCGCGCGTTTCCCTCTCCCGCCCCTCAGCGTACGTGACGGCAGAAGCGGGGTTTCTCGTGCGATTTTCGAACAATGGTATTGCGCATGCGTATAGACCGTCTCTCGCTGCCTGTTTAGAAGGGAGAGGGCTGGCGCATGCGCAGTTAATATGTGTGTGGTAATATGTGCCGTCAAGTCTCTTCCGACTAATGGCGACCCTATGAATTAATGTCCTCCAAAACATTCCTAGCATTATTGTCTTTTCCAGTGACTCTTGTCTTCTCATCGTGTAGCCAAAAGGGACGAGAGCCTCAGTTTAGTCATTTTGGCATAGTTAGTCCAAAAACCAGACTTTGGGTTGAAGTGCTGCTGTATTATTATATTAGTCGTCAATTATAATAACACAGTAGGCGGTTGATAGTTTAAAGCGGTTGTTTATTGGATCCGGTATACATACCGGGTGAAACTGCCTAGATGCGCAGGACCGCTTGCACACCAAACAAAGGATTGTAACAACGTTTATAACCTCTGGTCAGGGGTGTTACAATATAAGTAATACACAACGACCCAATAATGGACACCTTTGGATTAGCATAGGCCTATCAGTGTGGTTTTGAGGCTGGGATTTAGGTGGCTACATGAAGAACCGAAACTTAACTCTCCTGGTGCCCTAAATCACTTGGTCTTAGGCCTTGTTAAGGAGCCTGGTTGTACCAGGCCTGCAGGATGAGAGCACTGACACCTGATAGCAATGGCTGCCAGCTTATGCTAACTCATATTCACACACTAGTGAATATGAACCAAAGATTAGTTCTCTTGCCCCTTATACATGGGGCATTGCCTTTACATATGTGTGCAGAATATATGTGTGCCTGATGCTATGCCCTTATACTTGAGCATAGCACCTCATAAAGCTTTGAAGGTACATACATGTGAAAGAATATATGTTTTCCCATAAATGAAGTTTATAGGCACTTCAGGATTGGAGAGCAGCATAGGTCCCCTTGTCTGGCTACGGTTGCCAACCTCCAGGTGGGGGCTGGAGATCTCCCAGTAGTACCACTGAGCCACAGATGACATAGATCCATTCCCCTGGGGGGGTAGGTAGGTTTGGAGGGTAGACTGTATGACATTATGCCCTGCTGAGGTCCTTCCTTAAATCCAGCCGTCTCCAGGCTGCAGCCCCAAATCTCCAGGAATTTCCCAACCTGGAGCTGCAAACCCTGGCGAGATTTATGACTTGTGATAGTCCAGTGCTGATTTTGGAATGCAGGACTTTTCAAGTATCAATATTTGTGGTTCAGTTTGCAAAACAAGGAATCACAAGCAACTGACATCATCCTCTTGTTTGAGGACTATACGGCGAATTTCACACTGGGATTTCACATTCTTATGTTGAAGAATGCTGATTCTTTAGATGGCAACAGAATGTCCCGGGAGACTGAACTATGGGCCGCAGGCCTCTGAATATTGCCATTCTATAAGTCAGATTTGTGTATGTTTATTGGGTTAGATCCTGCTAAAAATATCTGCGGAAGTATTGATAGTTCCTTGCCTCGCCGCCCCACTCCCACTGCACAGGTCCCCACGGCTGTTTTGGCACTTGAAAAGGCGTGGAAGGGGGAAACAAGATTGCTTGTTGCTGCCTTGCTGCAGGATTGGGCCCTCGCAGCAATTTTGAAATGGCTAGATTTTCCTCTGCAACGGCATTGGTGACCATGGGCTGGACCCGTGTCTGCCGTAACGTGTAGCTTGACTGTGATATTCTAATAACACAGTGGGACTTGCTTCTGCCTAATGTGGTTGAGCTGCATGGCTAAAAGGCTTTAGCCTAACAGGGGAGGCTAAAGGGGATTGGAACTGGTGTGATCCAGCGCTGGTGTTATTGCTATTTGTGCTGGTTTTGGGGAGCCACGCGGCAGCGTGAGCCACAGGCACCGGCGCAGCCTCATTGGCAGCATTTTCCTGGTGCAAGGGCTTGCGCCAGCATTAAAAGGGGCATTCTTGGGGCCCTAAGTCCTTCCGGCCTGGGAGTCCCCCTTTTTGCTGGTGCCAAATTGTGTGTGTGTGTGTGCCCTCAAGTCGCAGCCGACTTATGGCGACCCCTTTTGGGGTTTTCATGGCAAGAGACTAACAGAGGTGGTTTGCCAGTGCCTTCCTCTGCATAGGAACCCTGGACTTCCTTGGTGGTCTCCCATCCAAATACTAACCAGGGCTGACCCAGCTTAGCTTCTGAGGTCTGACGAGATCAGACTAGCCTGGGCCATCCAGGTCAGGGCACACCTCCAACAAGGCAGGCATAGCCCGTGGAACTCAATGGAGAGTTTAACAGTGTTTTCTTGACAAATGCATTTTCAACTTACTGCGCTTGGCAGCTGTGCTGTCCCTGGGTGCTTCTCAACTACCCCCACCCCTTAGGATTGTGCCGTTGATGCCTTTAACTATTGCTTTAAATTTATGACATAGCTAGGGTTGCCAGGTCCCTCTTCGCCACAGGTGGGAGATTTTGGGGGCGGAGCCTGAGGAAGGCGGGGTTTGGGGAGGGGAGGGACTTCAATGCCATAGAGTCCAATTGCCAAAGCAGCCATTTTCTCCAGGTGAGCCGATCTCTATCGGCTGGAGATCAGTTGAATTAGCAGGAGATCTCCTGCTACTACCTGGCAGTTGGCAACCCTAGACATAGCCAAAGACTGATGTTTAAGCTGCCAGGTTGATTGATGAAGAGGGGACCATCTCTCTTGACAGGCTCCGCCTCCCATGACAGCCATTTTGTGGTTGGCTCCACCTCTCATGGCAGCCATTTTGTTGTGCCCACCACCCTCTGCCAGAATGCCAAAGGTGCCTTTCGGACCTCTGCTTCAGAGTATAAAAATTGATTAAGCTGGTATATTTATCCAAAAGTTTATAATGTGTGTGATATGTGGTTTTGTTTTTTTTGCTGTCGAGTCACAAGTGACTTATGGCGACCCTGTAGGGTTTTCAAGGCAAGAGACATTCGGAGGTGGTTTGCCCACTGCCTACCTCCCCGTCACAACCCTGGTATTCCTTGGAGGTCTCCCATCCAAATACTTGCCAGGGTCGAGGCTGAGAGTGTGTGACTGGCCCAAGGTCACCCAGCAGGTTTCCATGGCAGAGTGGGGATTCGAACCTGGGCTTCCCAGATCCTAGTCCGACACCTTAACCACTATACCACGCTAGCTCTCAGTGCGTAATTTGGGGATCTTCAAAGCCAGTGGGATGTTGTGGCTAGGCAAACTTCCCCAGCCCTGTAAAGCCACCAAAATTCAAATTTTAAATTTAAATCCCCTCCTCATAAATCCCTCCGTTTGCGTTTTTCTTCCACCTTACATCACTTGTAGGCTTCTGTATGGATGTGGTCGGTATGTCATACCAACCCTTTGATCCAAAATATTTCTGCAAGTATAACTGGCTGTATAACTGGCAAGTATATTAATTGATGCTTGCTTATTTTATTTTATTCACTTTGTCACATGCTTTGAGTCTCAATGAGAAATGCTGATTGCAGTGTTATAAAAACACTGCAAGAAGATGGGATAGTGGAAACTATGAACAATGCAACAAAACCGGATTACGCAAATTGAAGTACAATGAAATAGAAACTGTTTAGTGCATTGCATAAACTGTATTTCACAACCAGACAACAAAGATCCAATAACCTTAGGGTTGCAAACTCTACATTGGGAAATACCTGGAGGTTTTTAGGGTGGAACCTGAGGAGGGAGGGGTTTGGGAGGGGAGGGACATCAGTGAGTAGGGTTGCCAACCTCCAGGTGGTGATTGGAGATCTCCCACTATTACAACTGATCTCCAGCTGACAAGAGATCAGCTCCCCTGGAGAAAATGGCCGCTGTGGCAATTGGACTCTATGGCATTGAAGTCCCTCCCCTCCCCAAACCCCGCCCCAGCCAGCCTCTGACCTTTAGTATCTTCACAGTGACAGTTATAGCAGTTCCTCTGTGGAACAGGCTTCCTCGGGAGGTGGTGGGCTCTCCTTCCCTGGAGGTTTTTAAGCAGAGGCTAGATGGCCATCTGTCAGCAATGCTGATTCTATGACCTTAGGCAGATGATGAGAGGGACGGCATCTTGGCCATCTTATGGGCTTGGAGTAGGGGTCACTGGAGGGGTCACTGGAGGTGTGTGGAGGATGCATTGTGCAGGGGGTTGGACTAGATGACCCTGGTGATCCTTTCCAACTCTATGGGGGTTACCACACTTTGTATTCCCAGCGATGTATTAAGAGTTTGAAAATGTTGTAAAAAACATCGCTTTAAAAGGGTTTTTGGATACCACGGCTTATAAATGGTTGGAAGACGTCTTCACAGCTAAAGGGGCCAAACAAAGTGCGAACAGTATTTTTTATAACGTTTTCAAACTCTTAATGCATCGGTGGGAATACATAGAAAGTGCGAACAGTATTTTTTATAACTTTTTCAAACTCTTAATACATCGCTGGGAATACAAGTGCGGTAACAGCCTATGATTCTATGACAGTTTCTTCTAGTCTCTGTGGTGCACCATAGGAGAAATAGAAGTCCTAGAGCATCCATCCTCTGAAGCTGGCTCTGGAGGAAATGATCTCTATACTCTGGAGACCTGTTGTAATTCTGTGACAACTTCATGCCCCGCCTTCAAGCTTGAAACCTTACTAGAAATTAATGGAAATAGTATTTTAAAGAAGCTCCCCAAAAGGCACAAAGAAAGAACATAGCGCCATGCTGGATCAAACCAAAGGCTCATCCAATCAGATTGTGAGAGGGAGGGCAGGAAGGGATGAGGCAGTGCTTGGCTCTCATGGCCCTTTCTTAAATGCCTAGGGCAGGGGTGGGGAACCTTTTTTCCGCCAAGGGCCATTTGGATATTTATAACATCATTTGCGGGCCATACAAAATTATCAACTTAAAGATTAGCTGACCAATACGTTTCTCCATGGCCCAGGTGGGAAAGGGTTAGCACAGTTTCTTGGGCAGTCCTAGCAGCTCCATAGCTAACGACTCTTCTGCAAGGGGGAAAAAAGGTTCCTTTTCTTGGCAAAACAAACTCACATCCGCCTAGAATAGAGGCTATTCCAGTCCGTGGGAGGGGGCGGATCGCCAGATCCTTCTGAGCTAGAGATCTGCCAGGACCCATGAAGGGCCAGACCAAATGATTTCGCGGGCCTTAAACGGCCCCCGGGCCTGACATTCCCCACCCCTGGCCTAGGGTCATGTTGATCGCCATTTTGGTGCCAGGAAGAAATTTTCCTCTAGGCCAGATTGACCCAGGGATCTTGGAGGTTTTTTGCCTTCCTCAGGGCATAGAGCAGGGGTCACTGGGTGTGTGTGCGTGTGGGAGTTAGCTGTGAATTTCCTGCATTGTGCAGGGGGTTGGATTAGATGACCTTGGGGTCCTTTCCAGCTCAATGTTTCGAAGTCCAGCATTCATTTCACACAGTGGCCAACCAGCTGCCTCCAGGAAAAGGGTTGCCAGGTTGGTTGGATTGGCGGGCAATTGCTTCCGGGGGTAAACTCGGAAGTGACGTAATCACCCTCCCCGCCAATCCATCGGCCGGCTCAGAGCGGGGATAGCGATTATGTCACTTCCGGGTTTTCCCCTGAAACACCGCATCGCAACAAGACGCTTCCGCATTCACCGTTTGGGGGGGTTTGAGCGCTAAAGTGTCCCGTCGTGATGCGGGCTTCCAGGGTTAACCCAGTGACATAATCGCGTCACACGTGGTTGTTGCCCCACCCCGACCCAAAAAACCTCCCGCCGGAGGAGAGGGGGGCCCTGGCAAGCCTATCCAGGAAGCCCACAACAGCATCCTCCCCACTGTGCACCCCAGCAACTGATACAAAGAGGCTTGAACAATGACTGAGCAGGGCCAGATTCCAGAAAACAAGGACTTCTCCTTTCATCTGTGGGAAACAGACCACAAAAAATTATGCTGGAATAAAACCGTGTTAGACTTTAAGTTGCCACTAGACCCCCATTTATTTTCCCTAGTGAACAGGGATGGTTGGAAGGAAGAGAACAAGGGATCAATCCAGTCTGAATAATCAACAATTTAAAAGGCCTGCATGTCTATTTGATTTGCTAAAGGAAGGCTGGGGTAATTTAAAGCTAAAATTGGATAGTAAAATGTTAAAGCTGCCACTTATTGGTTCTCGTAGGTTATCCGGGCTGTGTAACCGTGGTCTTGGTATTTTCTTTCCTGACGTTTCGCCAGCAGCTGTGGCCGGCATCTTCAGAGGAGTAACACTGAAGGACAGTGTCTCTCAGTGTCAAGTGTGTAGGAAGAGTAATACATAGTCAGAAAGGGGTTGGGTTTGAGCTGAATCATTGTCCTGCAAAAAAGTAACAAAGGTAATGTGCTAACCATTGTCCTGTAAGTATCAAGATAATGTGCTAATGAGGGTATGGTATGTTAATATGGAACCATTGTATCCTGGAGTGATCTGTTAATGTGTGAAATCCAAAGCTAATCTGCATGGCTATTGTTGACTGTAGTCTTTCTTAGTCTGGAGGTTTTCAAGACAGGAAGCCAAGCCTTATTCATTCTTAAACTCTCTTCTTTTCTGTTAAAGTTGTGCTGATGTTTATGAATTTCAATGGCTTCTCTGTGCAATCTTGTTATCCTTGTTTGCTGATAAAAGAACATGAAAGATACTGCAGACTGGGCCAACCTGAAAAATCAGCAGTGGCTGAACATGGACTAACACAAACAGGACACAGGGTCTTATTCCAAGACACTGAAAGACTGGACAATTCTACCAACTATTTTGTCAGATTGCACAGAGAAGCCATTGAAATTCATAAACATCAGCACAACTTTAACAGAAGAGAGTTTAAGAATGAATAAGGCTTGGCTTCCTGTCTTGAAAACCTCCAGACTAACAAAGACTACAGTCAACAATAGCCATGGATTTCACACATTAACAGATCACTTCAGGATACGATGGTTCCATATTAACATACCACACCCTCATTAGCATATTATCTTGATACTTACAGGACAATGGTTAGCACATTACTTTTGTTACTTTTTTGCAGGACAATGATTCAGCTCAAACACAACCCCTTTCTGACTATATATTACTCTTCCTACACACTTCACACTGAGAGACACTGTCCTTCAGTGTTACTTCTCTGAAGATGCCGGCCACAGCTGCTGGCGAAACGTCAGGAAAGAAAATACCAAGACCACGGTCACACAGCCCGGACAACCTACGAGAACCAATGAACTCTGACCGTGAAAGCCTTCGACAATATTCTGCCACTTATTGTTAGTAACAAAAAGCCCTTAAGTATTTTCTTTTCTTGTTCCCAGTTAGTAACACAATACAACAGAAAGGACTTCAGAAAAGAAACAAGGGCACTCCCGACCCACAGTATTAATGGTACAATACTATGCAGAGTAACGCCAGTCTAAATCCGTTTATTTTAATAGGCGAGTAACTCTGCAAAGGAGTGCTTTGTAAATAAAGTTACGATCTTCAACACAAATGCCTGTGTAAGCTAAGTTTGATAAGCATGTAGGGGCAAGATAACATTGGCTCTGCTAACACTGTGAGGTTTCAAATACTTCTATTGTTTAATGGGTAGGGCTTTATAATTTAAGGTGATAGTTTCAGCTGGGTAGCTGTGTCAGTCTGCAGTAGGTTGCCAGCTCCGGGTTGGAAAATGCCTGGAGATTTGGGGGATGGAACCTGAAGAGGTGGATTTGGAGAGGGGGCAGGCTTCAATGGGATGTAATGCCATAGAGTCCACCTTCCAAAGCAGCCATTTTCTCCAGGTGAACTGATCTCTGCTGCTTGGAGATCAGTTGTAATGGTGGGAGATCTCCAGCCACCACCTGGAGGCTGACAACCTTAGTCTGCAGTAGAAGAGCAAGATTCGAGTCCAGCAGCACCTTAGAGACCAAGAAGATTTTCAGGGTCTAAGCTTTCTAGAGTCACAGCTCTCTTTGTCAGGGAGGGAGCTTGATTCTCAAAAGTTTATACTCTGAACATAAGAACATAAGAAAGGCCCTGCTGGATCAGACCAAGGCCCATCAAGTCCAGCAGTCTGTTCACACAGTGGCCAACCAGGTGTCCCAGGAAGCCCACAAACAAGATGACTGCAGCAGCACCATCCTGCTTGTGTTCCACCTCACCCAAAATAATAGGCCTGCTCCTCTGATACTAGAGATAATAGGTATGCAGCATGACCAGTATCCATTCTAACTAATAACCATTAATACCCCTCTCCTCCATGAATATGTCCACTCTCCTCTTAAAGCCCTCCAAGCCGGCAGCCACCACCACATCCTGGAGCAGGGAGTTCCACAATTTAACTATGCGTTGTGTGAAAAAACATTTCCTTTTATCTGTTTTGAATCTCTTGCTCTCCAGCTTTAGCAGATGACCCCGTGTTCTAGTATTATGGAGAGGGAGGTTAGTGGCTGAGTGGAGATTTGAACCTGAGTCTCCCTGTCGCCCCAGTTACCATGTCGGGGAGGGGCTGTGGCTCAGTGACAGAGCATCTGCTTGGCAGGCAGAAGGTCCCAGGTTCAAGCCCCGGCATCTCGTTAAAGGGACTAGGCAAGTAGGTGATGGGGAAAGACCCCTGCCTGAGACCCTGGAGAGCCGCTGCTGGTCTGAGTAGACAATACTGACTTTGATGGACCAAGGGTCTGATTCAGTGTAAGGCAGCTTCATGTGAGAAAAACTTCTTCCTGTCCACTCTCTCCAAACCAGTGGTTCCCAACCTTTTTTTGACCAGGGACCACTAGGACTTTTTTGTTCGGTGCAGGGACCCCAAGGTTCAAAATAAAAATTCCGGGAATTTGAAAATAAACTTTAATCATAACTGTTAGTTAAACATTAAACTTAGAATTATATTTGAATATATATATATATATATTATAATAGAGAACTTTTAATTGAAAATATTAATTTATTATGGGTTTATAACTTTGTTTCACGGACCTTAATTTAGTTCTCACGGACCCCTGGGGGTCCATGGCCCCCTGGTTGGGAACCAGTGCTCCAAACCATGCATAATTTTATAGACCTCTATCATGTCTCCCCTTAGCCGCCTTCATTTCCAAGCTAAGCAGCCCTAAGCGTCCTAATTGCTCCCTCTGGAAAATCTCTAAGGTGCCACTGGACATGGCTCTCGCTCATTCAAGATGAGGTTGGTAGCTTTCTTGATGCGGGGTGTGTGTGTGTGAGTGCGTGTTCCTGGCTCTCGGCAGAGTGACACGTGCAAAGTAAGCCGGAGACGTGCCAGGAAACGGGTTGCATAATCAACTTCTGCCGGGCATAGGCTGATGTTAAAGGAGCCGCGGCAGCGCTCCTGGATGGACTTCATTTCCCAGCATGCCGTTTCAGCGCGCCTCTACTAGGCCAAGCGGGGAAACGGCCAGGTCTGGTAGTTTTTTGCGCGCTGTTCCCTTTCCGCTCTAAAACTACGACTCCCAAGATGCACCTGTCAACAACGCCGGCGAGAAGGATCCGCGGCCTTTCCTTTCCTTTTGGGAGTTGTAGTTCCACAGGCCTCCCCTTCCGGAGCGCTTGCAAGGAGGGGAGGGGAGAAGGCGGACTCCAATTCCCAGCATGCCTTTCCCGCCCGCTCTCCAAGCTCCATGCCTGCAGGGGGCTCCGCCTCGGTTGCTCTGCGGGACTGGATGGGATTGGGGCGGGAGGTAGGAGGTGGCTCGATGTTATTCCTTCGGAGGTGGTAACTGCGAAAGCCGTCAAGCTGGCGGCGGCTGGTAATGGGCCCTTTTGCACTTATGGGGGGGGTGCATGGGACCCCCTGGAGCGGGTGGGAGATGCGCCTGGAAGACAGTGCAAAGTGTGTCTCCTGCGCGGATGGGGAGCTTCTGGGGGAAATGTTGGGAGCCCGCCCCTATGCGTGGATCGGAACTTAGCTTGGGTCCCCCGGAAGTTGGGGGGTGCCCATGGGGGCGAGAGCTGGGGAACCCCTCCGGTGATGCGGGCGGAGGGAGATCCTTGACTCTCCTGTATGAGAGACTGCAGGGAGGGATGAAGGATGGGAGTGCACGCAGCCCCATGTCATCCCTAGAGGGATGAAGAGGTGGGAATGCACGCAGCCCCATGTCATCCCTAGAGGTATGAAGGATGGGAATGCACGCAGCCCCATGTCATCCCTAGAGGGATGAAGAGGTGGGAATGCACGCAGCCCCATGTCATCCCTAGAGGGATGAAGGATGGGAATGCACGCAGCCCCATGTCATCCCTAGAGGGATGAAGAGGTGGGAATGCACGCAGCCCCATGTCATCCCTAGAGGGATGAAGAGGTGGGAATGCACGCAGCCCCATGTCTGGACGGGAGGGGGGGGTCCCTTGTAGGTAGGATTGCCAACCTCCAGGTGGGGGCTGGAGATCTCCTGGAATTACGACTGATCTCCAGAATACGTACATCACTTATGTATGTATTACTTCTTTATTTAAAACATTTATTCCACTTCTGGAGAAAGGGGCTGCTTTGGAAGGGGGACTGCATGACGTTATACCCTACTGAGGTCCCTCCCTTTCCTAAACCCCACTCTCCCAGACTCTACCCTCAAACGTCCAGGTATTTCTGCTTGTAGGGATGGGGTGGCTATGGAAGAAAGAGCAAAGTGACCTTCCAGGAGGATGGTGGGGTCTTTTTGGAGAGGGCGATATGGGGCTCCTTCATGGAAGATGGTTCAAGGATCTGGATGTCCACGAAAGGGGGAGCCTCTGGCGGGTGACTACATGTTGCCCCATAGATGTATGGGGAGCATTTGGGATTAGGATGGGGCCTTCTGTGCGGTGCTTCTGTCCCCCATTTCAGAAGAGAATTTGGAATTAGCTGTATGGATGAACTTTTCCCCATGTTCAGAAGCAGAGCAGGGAGCTCTCTAGAGAGTGGAGAACTTGGATCCCACGTTGGTGCATGAAGCTCCATATGTTGGTGGCGATCCTTTGTGGGAGGAATGCATAGAGCTCCCTGCATAGTTGGAACTGCCTTTGGAGAAAAGTTCATAATGCCTTCTATGTGGATTGCTGTGGCTCAGTGTTAGAGCGTTTGCTTGGCATGCAAAAGGTCCCAGGTTCAATCCCTGGCGTCTCCAGTTAAAGGGAGTAGGTGACGTGAAAGACCTTTGCCTGAGACCCTGGAGAGCCGCTGCAGGTCTGGGTAGACAATACTGACTTTGATGGACCAAGGGTCTGACTCAGTATAAGGCAGCTTCATGTGTTCATGTGCAAGAGCATGGGCCCCATACAGGAACACAGCACCTATGGTGAAGCATGAATGGAATCCGGTATAGGGATTTCTTATGGCAATTGGGGCTTTCTGCATTGTATAGAGCTCCAAGCAGGGATGTAGAGAACTTGGGGCTGTCAATGGAAAGGAAGGGACAGGGCACGGAGACTTCTGTTGGGGTTGGGTTCTTCTGGTTGGTTGAGTATGCAGCGTGGCATTCTGTAGAAATGGAGAACTGGGGTGGTCCCTTATAGAAAGAGGTGAAAGCTGAAAACCCCTTTGAAAATGACTGCAGGATAGGCGAAGATGGGTAATGGAATATTTGGACAGGCCACTGTTGCCTTACAATGCAAGGCAGATTCCTCCAGAGGAATTTCTCAATGTATTCCTGAGTTCCTCCTAGGTTGCTGTGCCATGCTCAGGCACGTTGACGATCCCAATTGGCACAGCAGTCTTCACTTTCCTCAGCTGCCTGTCACGTTCCCCAAATACGTTTCTAGGAAAGGCAATGTCTTCTTGCAGCAAAGAATTAGGGAACTCACTGCTACAAGATGTAAACTGTGAGCTTAGACATTCCTGAAGGAGGAATCAATTGCTAGGAGGAATCAATATGATAGCTGTGCAGTATACTTGTGGGTACCAGATGCTGAAGCCTTCATGCCCTGCTTGTGAACATCCGGACAAATCTGGCCGGCCACTGTTGGAAACAGAATGCAGGGGCAACAAATAAATGAAGAAGTAGTAGTAGAAATAGAAGAGTTGGTTTTTATATGCCGACTTTCTCTACCACTTAAGGGAGACTCGAACTGGCTTATAGTCACCTTCCCTTCCCCTCCCCACAACAGACACCCTGTGATGTAGGTGGGGCTGAGAGAGCTCTAACAGAGCTGTAACTCGCCCAAGGTCACCCAGCTGGCGTCGTGTGTAGGAGTGGGGAAACAAATCCAGTTCTCCAGATTAGCGTCCATCGCTCATGTGGAAGAGTGGGGAATCAAACCTGGTTCTCCAGATCAGAGTCCACCGCTCCAAACCACCGCTCTTAACCACTACACCACTCTGGCTCCACTTGCTTGGTGGATTAAGGATTGGGTCTCTGATTGGTGGAGCAGAGGAAGTTATCAGGAAAATCTGTTTAGTGAAGAGTCCTTCGTTGGAACTAAAAGCAATGGTGGATCCTCATGCCCCTTAATGCAAACCAGGCTCTGGTTTTGAGATGTGGAAAGCAGGGAGCGGCCTGAATTTCTGACTCACTGCAGCCAGGGACTGGCAATGCTTGCGGTATGCAAGTGGATTTTTCTCTCTTTCTTTTTTGGCCTGGGTGTGTGTAGAGTTTCCTTCTTCCTTTCACGGAAGTTTTTCTTTCATCGGGTAAACCTTGTGCTTCTCTTGCAGCTTGCCAGAAGAGCTTGAGTACGGTTAACCCATTGCACAGAATCCTTTAGCTGGATTATTTGCTTTCTGTTTTGGAGAAACAAATTGACGAATTGGCCGTGCCACCTGGAAATTTAGCAGGGCCTCAAAGTAAACTGCTGCTGATTTTGCATCGGATATTCATGCAAAGCAGAGTAAAAAAAGTCTACCGCTGCTTAAGTCTGTTCGTTGTTTAATCTCGTCGGTCACCCCGGTGCCTTTGTACGCATTGGCTGGAAAACGGGAAGGACGGGAGATGTTCTCCTTCCTGACAATGAGGCAGACCACAAAAAGGGTTGCTAGGTGACCTGCCCATGCATTCCTTCCATAGTCAAGGGAGTGGTGGGTTTTTTTTTTGTTTTTTTTTTAATAAACCTAATCTTGCATATGCTGCTGGCGTTGTGCCTAACCATGCTGTAATGCAACTATCCCTGCCATTTATTTAAAATATTTATATGCCTGCATTTGTCTTGAGTTGTGCCATTGGGTTGCTGTATGCTGGCATCCTGGACTCACCATCCCCCAGCAATTTCCTCTCCCATCCTCTTTACTGCTGCTGGCATCTCGTGTTTGTAGCGGCACCCTCTGTGCTTCCTTTCCCCCTTTCTCTTCCTGAGTACTCTGCTAGCTGCTGCAGTTTTGCCCGTACAAAGCTTTGCCCCGGACAAGTGCTTAGAAAGGCCTAGTGGCAAAGTTTGGAAAGGGAGGGACATGGCAGGGAGACTTCTGTCCTGAACCAGTGTGGTGTAGTGGTTAAGAGCGGTGGTTAGGAGCGGCGGACTCTAAGTTGGTTAACCGGATTTGATTCCCCACTCCTCCATATGAGCTGCGGATGCTAATCTGGTGAACTGGATTTGTTACCCCCCCCCCCGCTCCTACACATGAAGCCAGCTGGGTGACCTTGGGCTAGTCACACTCTCTCAGTCCCACCTACCTCACAGGGTGTCAGTTGTGGGGAGGGGAAGGGAAGGTGATTGTAAGCTGGTTTGATTCTCCCTTGAGTGGTAGAGAAAGTCGGCATATAAAAACCTACTCTTCTTCTTTGTCCAACTGCATTTAGCCTCTTTCCTGTGGATGGGGTCCAGCGTTCACTGGATGTGGTGATGACAAAGAGGAGAGTGTCTGAGCATGTGCAGAGTGCCTTTCCCAGTACTAATTGGAACCAGAGTTTCCTCCACATGTAGCAAGTATTTAGAAGGACTCCTAGGAAGAAAGTGTGACTCCCAAGCAGGAATAACCCCCCCAGCAACTCTAATTTTAGGCATGGTTTATTTTTTTATTTACTTGATTTATAGGCCCCCTCTCTTGCTGAGACTCAAGGCGGTTTACAGAATCTGAAGTGATGCGATCAGGCCCCGTAAGACAAACAATGAACAGTGTGATAGATCTAGGATTGCAGAGTTAGAAAACTGTGAACGCCAAATTGTTTAAGGCAAAGCATACTATAAACAATGCAGAAAGTAGAAGACAATGCAAAGGTAGAAGACAATGTCATAGAAACAAGATGCCCTCTACAATTCAAGGCTACAAACCTGTTTCTTTATAAAGGTACCTTCCTAATCTGTTCTATTCTTCTTAGGTCACCACCACCCAAAAAAGGGTATTGCAGAGCTTTAGAAGGTGCAGAAAAGAGCAACCAAAATGATCAGGGGATTAGAGCAGCTGCTTTATGAGGAGCGGTTAAAATGCTTGGGGCTGTTTAGCTTGGAAAGAAGGCGGTTAAGGGGAGACATAATAGAGGTCAATGGTATGGAGAGAGTACACAGGGAGAAGCTTTTCTCCCTCTCATAATACTAGAACACGGGGTCATCTGCAGAAGCTGGAGGGTGAGAGATTCAAAACTGATAAAAGGAAGCTTTTCTTCACACAACGCATAGTTAAATTGTGGAACTCCCTGCCCTAGGATGCGGTGATGGCTGCCAACTTTGAAGGCTTTAAGAGGGGAGTGGACATTTTCATGGAGCAGAAGGCTATTCATGGCTACTAGTCAAAATGGCTACTAGTCATGATGCACACCTACTCTCTCCAGGATCAGAGGAGCATGCCGAATATATTAGGTGCTGTGGAACACAGGCAGGATAATGCTGCTGCAGTCGTCTTGATTGTGGGCTTCCTTGAGGCACCTGGTTGGCCTCTGTGTGAACAGACTGCTGTGTGAGCAGATTTGATGGGCCTTGGACTGATCCAGCATGGCTTTTCTTATGTTCTTATGATCCCTTTTTATAAGAAAAAACCCCTCCTGAACATTTCATTCTGCCAAATGATGGAGTGGGAGCCTTCTTGATCTCCTAAGGTAGGCCATTCCGCAAGGCGGGGGACACCACAGGGAATGCGGACAACCAGGCAGTTGCCGATCTTACTCATTTGCAAGATGGCACCTTCAGGAGACTTTTCTTGGCGGAATGAAGCTGTCCCAGCAGAGCATAGAGTGGTTAAGCATAACATTATAGTCTCTGGTCCCATGGGGCTGGTTTTCATTCCAAACTCAGGTGTGTTTTGCTTTCCTCTCTGGTCACTAGAGTATTGAGTTACCAAGGTGGGAGAAACGGAGGTGGTGAGGGGGATGTTACTTCAATTGGCCAATCAAGATGGAGAGATAAGAGAGCAGCCAGGTGTCCTACTGATAGACTTGGCTTGGCCTTGGGGTGAAGGATCATTAAGAACAAGCAGGCTGGGAAAGGCTAGGTGGCGCATCACTAGGATCTCCTTGGTGTCAGAATATATGTTTTTGAGGTTGATAAAGCCAAATGCACTATTATGTTAGTTGTGGAGGCAGCCATTTCTCCTGTAGCTGCCATTTTGCAAGATGGTGGATCTTCCTGCCCCCCATATTCTTGTAGAATGCTCATATTAGTGTCAAACTGTATGTTTAAGCATTAGTCTGCTTGTGAAGATATATTTATTTAGTTAAAATATTTATTAGCCACCTTTCTACTTTATAGGAATTCAAGGCGGCTTACAATGTAAATAATAATAAAATACAATAAAATACGTTAAAACCACTAGATAAAATTAAAATCTAAAGCTTCTGGTAGGCAGAAGAACTAGAATCATAGAATTATAGAGTTGGAAGGGACCACCAGGGTCATCTAGTCCAATCCCCTCCGCAATGCAGGAAATTCACAACTACCTCCCCCCCCACACCCCCAGTGATCCCTACTCCATGCCCAGAAGATGGCCAAGATGCCCTCCCTCTCATCATCTGCCTAAGGTCATAGAATCTGCATTGCTGACAGATGGCCATCTAACCTCTGCTTAAAAACCTCCAGGGAAGGAAAGCTTACCACCTCCTGAGGAAGCCTGTTCCTCCAAGGAACCGCTCTAACTGTTAGAAAATTCTTCCTAATGTCTAGACAGAAACTCTTTTGATTGAATTTCAACCCGTTGGTTCTGGTCCGACTTTCTGGGGCAACAGAAAACAACTCGGCACCATCCTCTATATCAGTGGTTCTCAACCTGGGGCCATATGGCCCCCAGGATATTCCAATTGGGCCACAGGTAAAATTGCGTAAATGGGGGGCCACGGCACGAGACTAGGGGGCCACAGAGGGAAGTGAGAAGTGAAGAAAACAGAGAAGTGACCGAGTAAAGAAAACGGAAAAGAAAAAAGAAAACAGAGAAGTGAAGAAAACAGAAAACAGTGGTAGAGGCTTTGTTCTCCCTTGTATGTGAACGTTGTTGTTTATTAGCGTATTCTCTTTTTGTGGGGTATTTTCTTTGTAAATTTCAGTTTCCCAATAAGGACTGCATGTGTGCATTTTGTGTGGCTGTTTATGCTTCCTTGTTCCTTGGCTATTTACAAACAAAACATTTAAATAGCTACCTTTCTACAGGGGGGCCGCAGGAAGGAAACAAGGTCGGAAGGGGGCCGAACCGAAAAAGGTTGAGAACCACTGCTCTATATGACAGCCCTTCAAGTACTTGAAGATGGTTATATCCCCTCTCCGTCTTCTCCTCTTCAGGCTAAACATACCCAGCTCCTTCAACCTTTCCTCATAGGACTTGGTCTCCAGACCCCTCACCTAACCAAATGCTGTCATGAATAAAACTGTCTTCAGCTATAGCTATAGTAGGGGGATCCAATTTTAACCAATTAGTTTCTGTCCGCATTAGAATTCACTTGCGTATTTTGTCTTTGAATGCAGTTATATTTAAGGCAATTGGTTTTTTTTGGTTTTTTCCCTATTTGACAAAAGAGGGTGACTCGGTTAACAAATCCTGTTTTGGTCACAGCCAGCCTTTGACAAACCCAAAAAGAGAAAAAGGGGACTCTACTTCCACAAAGGATAACATTTTTTTTAAAGGGCTGGAAAATAAAAACGCCGGCCCCTCCCATGCTTTCTTTCCGGACTGAACAGGGTTGCCACTTCCCCTTAACTCCCCCAATGGGGGGCTCCTGTTCCTTTTAACTGCTTCGTGACAAACGCAATTCCAATGAGCAAAGCCTCCCGCCCCCCGTTATCCCGCCCCCACCCTGAAGAACGCCGCACTGGTTGAATTGGCACCTGCATGTATGTCCTTTGTTAATATCCCAGAACCCATAGTAATACCCCCTCCACGTGGTCTGCCTGCCTATACATATTATCTGACAACTCCTCGTCTCTGTAGAGCTTTTTGCTTGGCTAGATTGAATGCTAACCCTTCTATGGTAATGCAGGGCAGAATTCTGAATATACCCTACTCAGACAGGATCGGCCCTTGCTCTTCTGGCTCTATTGACTCATTAGCTCATGCCCTTTTGGAAGGCCGCTTTTACGAGGAACTTCGATCGCACTATATTCCCCCCCTTTTAACATACAAATCCAATGCCTCGGTGACTGGCATAATGCCTTTTCTACTAAGCGATAGGGACCCCAAGGCTGCATTGTCCGTGGCAAGATTTGTTTCCATCCTTATATCCCTCCAACACTAGATATATGCTGCTCACGATCAATGGATCAAGGAGCTTCTAAGGGATAAAAGGAAAGAGAACCCATAGTATTTTCGTGGTGGTGGATAGAGCGGATGGGGCACAGTGGGCAGTGTTGAAAAGCACAACACCGATTCCAAAAAACCAAGGTGAATTGGTCAGGGTGAGCGCAAAGGATTCTGGGCAACAGTCCCCCCTTGGAACCAGGCGTGGAGAACTCTGTGGTTGCAGTTGCCACGGAGACAGGGTTGTGATTTCCCGGATACGGGCCCTCAGCATCGAAGCAGGGGATGTCGTCTTTTTTATTCTCTCGCCTTTCTTGCTGATGCTAGCCCGGAAGAAGATGCTGGGGTTGCAGCGGAAGCCCCGGTGCTCACGTTATGGGCCCAGCGTGCTGTCTGCTGCCCCTCCAAAGGCCCACCAAACCTTGGAAACTCTGTCTTCCCAAGCCGCTCCCAACCTGGCGTTGCAGAGCGGAGAATGGTCCCTCGGACAGCGAGAGCCGTTGAGGGTTGACCCTTGGGATGTGTTGATGGATGGTGAGAAGCTGCTATGCGCAGGCTTTCATGTACTTGCTTCTAATGAGTCAGAGAGCATTGGTCCGTCTAGATCAGTCACGTCTCCTCTGACAGGCGGTAGCTCTTCAGCATCTCAGGCATAGGTAGGGTTGCCAGCTCTGGGTTGGGAAATACCTGGAGATTTTTGGGGCAGGGCGTGAGGAGGGTGGGGTTGCGGGAGGGGAGGACCTTCAGTGCCATAGAATCCAATTGCCAAATCGGCCATTTTCTCCAGGTGAACTGATCTCTATCGGTTGGAGATCAGTTGTAGTAGCAGGAGATCAGCTAGTACCTGGAGGTTGGCCACCCTAGGCAGGAGTCATAACCATCACCTATTACTTTAAGCTTTTAACTGGAGATGCCAGGGATCGAACCTGGGTGCAAAGCAGATGCTCTACTACTGAACCACAGCCCCACCCTGTACATAGGGTTGTGAACCTGATAGGCTATCAGTAGGCCACAGTTAAAATATTGACTGGCCAGAGAAAAAAGCCTGAAAAGTGCTGTGCACTTTGTACTGCTTATCTATTTATTTTTGGTATGGTGAGTTTTAACAAAAGCAAACAGTACTCTTCAGAGAAGATTGTTTTTCCTTTGAGAAGCTGTTTTTTTAGAAATCCAAGTTATATGTATGTGTGTATGGGGTTCCATTTTCAAAACTGACTGTTAATTCCCTTCACATAGAAAAGGCCCTCTGGGCTTAGAGCAGGGATCACTGGGGGAGGAGGGGGGGGAAGGTGGTTGTGAATTTCCTGCATTGTGCTGTGGGTTGGACTAGATAACCCTTGAGGTCCTTCCACCTCTTATGTTTCTGTGTGTTCTACAGTCCCTCCAGGCTTTCGGAAGCTGGTTTTCATCCAGAAAAGAGTTAGTGAAAAAGAAACAAGAGCCTTAATTTAAGGTAAAGGTACCCTGTGCAAGCACCAGGTCATTCCTGACCCGTGGGGTGACGTCACATCCTGACGTTTACTAGGCAGACTTTGTTTACGGGGTGGTTTGCCAGTGCCTTCCCCAGTCATCTTCCCTTTACCCCCAGCAAGCTGGATACTCGCTTTACTGACCTCGGAAGGATGGAAGGCTGAGTCAACCTTGAGCCGGCTACCTGGTATCGACTTCTGTCGGGATCGAACTCTAGTCATGAGCAGAGTTTGGACTGTAGTACTGCAGCTTACCACTCTGCACCACGGGGCTTTTCAATTAGCAATCTTGTAATTCCTGGAGTCATAATAGGGCTTCTACCTGGTGCATAAAAAAATTAACAAATCAGGTGTTAGATGAATCTCTGTGGGGAGTGCCTTCTGTAATCAAGGGGCCACCACAGCGATGGTCCTGTCTTGGGTTGCCACTCACCTTAACTCCGAAGGTGAGGGTGCTCACAGCAGTGTATCTGATCCTGGCTTTAACCAGCAGGTGGGTTGATAGAAGAACAGGTAGCCCTTTACATGCCCCCTCCTAGGACATTTGGGTATTTAAAGAGTAAAATCTAGTGCTTTGAATCGAGCCCTACAGCTTATTGGCCGCCCATGGAGATCTTTCAAAACTGGTAGAATACCTGCCCTGGTTAGCCTTCTTGCTGCCAGATTCTCAACCTCCGGAATTTACCTGGCCGTCTTCCTGTGGAGTCCATTACAGTAATGTAATGTGCAATAATCTAATAATTATATTCTGGTAATTAATTCTAAGCAGCCACAGGGGTTCAAAATGCAGTGAACTGCCTAATGTAATTATAACACTCTAATTAACAATGGAGGTTTCCAGATCAGGTGTGTCCTGTCCCAGATTTTTGTCTTAGTGGCAATAGCAAAAAATTAAATTTAAAAAAAAAATCCCACAAAACCCCCAAAGGCTAGGGGAACATAAGGAAAGCCCTGCTGGATCAGGCCAAGGCCCATCAAGTCCAGCAGTCTGTTCACACAGTAGCCAACCTGGTGCCTCTAGGAAGCCCACAAACAAGATGACTGCAGCAGCATTATCCTGCCTCAGGAAACTCCTGAGATTTTCCTAGGCCTGTCTTCTCCATTCCTGGCTGCCAACCACTCTTGTACCTAGGGTTGCCAACTCTGGGTTGGGAAATCTATGAAGATTTGGGGGTGGAGCCTGGGGAGGGTGGGCTTTGGGGAGGGACCGCAGTAGGATATAATGCCCTAGATATAACATTATTTATTATGCAGTCTACACTAAATTAAAAACACTGGGCCTTAAATGTACAGGCTGATCAATTAAAAGAGTATGGAAAATAGTTGCTAATTTCCCAACATCGTTGATGATTAAAAAATCTCAAACTGAACATGAGTCAACAGTGCAATATGACGGCTAAGAAGGCCAATGCAATTCTGGGCTGCATCAATAGGAGTATTGTGTCTAGATCAAGGGAAGTAATACTACCAGTGTATTCTGCATTGGTCATACCTCACTTGGAATACTGTGTCCAGTTTTGGGCTCCACAATTTAAGAAGGATGTTGACAAGTTGGAGGGTGTCCAGAGGAGGGCGACCAGAATGGTCAAAGGTCTGGAATCCATGCCCTATGAGGAGAGACTTAGGGAGTTGGGTTTGTTTAGTTTGGAGAAGAGAAGGTTGAGGAGAGACATGATAGCCATGTTTAAATATTTGAAGGGATGTCATGATGAGGGTACTAGCTTGTTCTCAGTTGCTCCAGAGACTAGGACACGGAGTAATTGATTTAAACTAATATAAAAGCGATTCCACCTAAACATTAGGAAGAACTTTCTGACCGTGAGGGCTGTTCGAGGGTGGAATGTGCTGCCTCGGAGTGTGGTAGAGTCCCTGTCTTTGGAGGTCTTTAAGCAGAGGCTAGATGGCCATCTGTCAGGAGTGCTTTGATTGTGGGATCCTGCATGGCGGGGTGAGGGTTGGGGTCACTGGGGATGTGGGGGGAGGTATTTGTTAATTTCCTGCATTGTGCAGGGGGTTGCACTAGATGACCCTTGTGGTCCCTTCCAACTCTATGATTCTGTGAATCAATGTAAATGACCAATAAATAACCCAAATGCGTTTCGGCCTATGTGGCCTTTTTTTGTTCTTCCCTTTTTGTTGTGTGGTTGTGTTAAGTGTCGTCAAGTTGCTTTCGACTCATGGCGACCCTATGTATCAATGTCCTCCAAAACATCCAATCCTTAACAGCCTTGCTCAGATCTTGCAAATTGAGGGCTGTATCTTCCTTTATAGAGTCAATCCCTTTTCGTTAGTGCCGTAGATATAACACTCAGTAGGATATAATGCCTCCAAGGCTGCCATTTTCTCCAGGGAAACTGATCTTCGTCATCTGGAAATGAGTTGTAATTCTGGGAGATGTTCAGGCACCACCTGGAGGTTGGCAACCTTGCTTGTACCGCTCTGCCAGTGAACAGTTTTTCTTAAACTATGTGAAATGGATGACGTTTGAAGGCGATTAGGAAGGGCACGATCCTGGCTGTCAGCAAACTTGGACAGCTGCCTGAAGGTGTCTTGCAGCAGAGGATCCTGATTCCCACAAGAGAGTGTTGAAAGATAGCAACGGGTTGGGTGGAGTGAAAGAGCTCCACTTTTAGCCTCTTGGGAAGGGCAAGGCTGAATGGGAGTAGCCGAAGGGAGGAATGTGTAGCCACCGTAATGTAATGGTAAGAGTGTTGGGGTGATACTGGGAAGACATAGTGAAACATGATAGCTGGGGTGATTCTTAATTGTCAGATGTGTGTCGGTTAGCTGCAAGCTGGTAATGTGGTATGTGTGTGGGGCCTAGAGATGCAAAATTTCTGGAAATTTTGCAGCCATAGAGAAAAACCTGTTTTTCCCCCTGGGGGATAACCCCACAGTTATTTTGGGAAACCTTCAAATGCAGGTGATTGCTGAAGATGCCGAGGATTGAACCTGGGACCTTCTGCATGCCAAGCATATGCTCTACCACTGAGCCACCGCCCTCCTATCTGTTTCTGCTCCTCGGTGCTTTAGTCTGAGGCAGGTTGGCCTTGTTGGCCTGTCTTGTTGACGTGAGTTCACCTCTCCCTCCCTTTCTTGTCCTTGGGTCCATGCAGGGGGAGATGCCATGGGGCGAGGGAAGCCCGGCCCGGTGCAGATTGTCCTGGTGCACAAGGAAGAGCACTCCTTCGAGCTGGACGAGAAGGCGCTGAGCCAAGTCCTCCTGCAGGATGCCATCCGGGACCTGGACGTGGTGGTGGTGTCGGTGGCCGGGGCCTTCCGCAAGGGCAAATCCTTCCTCCTGGATTTCCTGCTGCGCTACATGTACACACAGGTGAGGCCTTTGCCGGCTAGCCTCAGGCTGGGTTGGAGCGGGCTGTGATCTGGAATCCTCAACCAGCAGCGTGGTATTCTTCTTGCCTCAATTTACTGATTTTAGTCTCTGCTTTTCACTGACCTGAGCTGTTTCTGATGCTATACATTTGAAATCCTGTGTTTGGGTATAATTAATTTAAAAACACAGACCACTGTAGATCAGGGGTGTCGAACTCATTTGTTATGAGGGCCGGATATGTCATAAATGTCACTTGGTCGGGCCAGGCCCTGTGTACCATAAAATTTAATACCGGGTACCGGAGATGCAAACTTTATACAGGACACAGGCAAAGCCAATTGATTATATTATTTTTTACTTTATTTTTTACTTAAAATACAACCATTCTTAACACAATAACACTTACAGTAATTTCCTTTATTTAACAGTCTTTGATAAATGACACCTCGGGAGTAGTGGGGGCTTCCTCGGATGGCTCGCAGGCCAGATAAGAGCTTTCAAGGTGCCGGATCTGACCCGCGTGCCTTATGTTTGACACCCCTGCTGTAGATTGTCACTGCCTAACTATTGAATGGGGGTGGAACACGCTGTCAACTTGCAACTGATTTCTGGCAACCCCGTAGGGTTTTCGTGCCCTAACCTGGATAGCTCAGGCTAGCCCAATCTTGTCAGATCTCAGAAACTAAGCAGGGTCAGCTCTGGTCAGTATTTGGATGGGAGACTACCAAGGAATACCAGAGTCACGACACAGCGGCAGGCAATGTAAGTCTCTTGCCTTGAAAATCTTATGGGGTTACCGTAAGTTGGCTGCGACTTGACGGCAAAAAGGGAGGGGTTCTGAGGCAAGAGACGAACAGAGGTGCCCTGTCTCTCCAGAGCAACCTTGGCTTCCTTGTTGGTCTCCCATCCAAGTACTAACCAGGGCTGACCCTGCTTAGACTTCTGAGATCTGGTGGGATCGGGTAACCTGGGCCATCCAGGTCAGGGTGATATGTTAGATAGATCCCCAAAACCCTGGAACAGTGAGAGGATTACTCCCTTGGATCTGGGAACAATTTTTTAAACCATTTGCATATGTTATAAGCGAACACTGCCAAAAAACAAATCAGTGGGTTATAGATCAAATCAAGCCTGAACTGACCTTAGAAGCTAAAATGACTAAACTGAGGCTGTCGTATTTTGGTCACGTCACGAGACAACAAGAGTCACTGGAAAAGACAGTCATGCTGGGAAAAGTTGAGGGCAGCAGGAAAAGAGGAAGACCCAACAAGAGATGGATTGACTCAATAAAGGAAGCCATAGTCTTCAGTTTGCAAGATCTGAGCAAGGCTGTCAAGGATAGGACATTTTGGAGGACTTTCATTCATAGGGTCGCCATGAGTCAGAGGCGACTTGACGGCACTTAACACACACACACACACACACATAAGCTAACACAGAAAATAATGTACTGAGGGTTGTGTTAATGACTCTAGCAGAGGATATTCCCCCCCCCCCAACTGATTAGTAGTTGCGTATAATTGACCAAAATTAGGTTTAAAATATGTCTGATCTGAAAGAGCAGGTTTTCTTGTGGTGGAATTTTGTGTAAGCACAGCGACTAAGCAAGCGAGTGGCACTCAAGTCTTGTCTCTGCCACAAATTCGCTAAGTAGCCTTAGGCCGGCCACTTTCTGACTGCCTCAGTTTCCTGCCTACAATATGGGGATTATGCTGGCCTGCTTGACAGGGCTGTTGTAAACATTTCTGTGATAGTGTAAGAAGAAGAGTTTGTTTTTATATTCCGACTTTCTCTGCCACTTAAGGGAGACTCAAACCAACTTACAATTTCATAATATTTGTGTATGTATTACTTTTTGTACTGTGTGATTGTTCTTTGGAAGTATGTTCATTTGTCTGTTAAAAGCTGAAAGGTTAGATCAGAGGTGTCAAATTCATTTGTTATGAGGGCCGGATATGTTGTAAACGTCACTTGGTTGGGCTGGGTCATGCCTCTCCAGCCAAGATCGAGAGTGGGGGGTGGATGCCTTGGCTGTCTCCCTGGCTGGATAAGAGCTCTCAAGGGGCCCTATCTGGCCTGCGGGCCACATGTTTGACATCCCAAGGTTAGATCGAATTTGCCTGTATCATTAACTCAACCTCCTCTGCAGTTGAGAGGTAGCTGCTAATGCAGAGTCCCCGGTTGTTCTCTAGAAAGAAGGGGGCAGCTCCCATTGGCTGGGAGAAAATGATGAGCCGCTGACGGGCTTCTCCTGGCGTGGTGGCTCTGACCCCGAAACCACTGGCATTCAGATCTGGAGCGAGGTGTTCATTGTGGAGAAACCAAGCGGGAACAAGGTAAGAGCAGTGTGGTGGTGACGGTGGAAAGGGTAGAACTTTTCTTCAGATGCCTGATTTTCAGTTTGTAATAAGGACCCTTGAAAGACCCTTACATCTAGTGAAGTTTTTGGTTACTCTAGAGAAGGCCCACAGGTGTTTTTGCCCCTTCCTGCCATTTGCAGGCTATATTTATTTGATTCCTTTCTGTCCTTTTGATACAGAAGGTTCCACAAGGTGGCTTATTAGATGACATGGTTAATGGGTGTGTGTGTGTTTCCTCAGATGCAACAACCACCCCCTCCATCCTGTTCTCTTGGGGAGGGGCTGTGGCTCAGTGGTAGAGCAGCTGCTTTTGCATGCAGAAGGCCCCTGGGTTCAATCCCCGGCATCTCCAATGGAAAGGACCAGGCAGTAGGTGATGAACACATGAAGCTGCCGTTTACTGAACCAGTATCACAATTCGCATAGTACAGCTACTAAATTAATATAAAGACTTTTAATGCCAATTTATCATTCAATATCAAATACAAAGTATCTAACAAGCACACCCAAGTGTAATATATCCCAGTGTTTAACTTAACAGTACCTATCTAAACATCATACAAAAGTAAATACGTATACTTCAAGACAACGTTTTACAAATTTTAAATAATTTGTATTTGATATTGAATGTTAAATTGGCATTAAAAGTCTTTATAGTAATTTATTGGCTGTACTATGCAAATTGTGACAGTGACATATAGTGCATAGTAAGTGTATAGTTCAGATTGTATACTGAACCAGACCCTTAGTCCATCAAAGTCAGTATTGCCTACTCAGACTGGCAGCGGCTCTCCAAGGTCTCAGGCAGGAGGTCTTTCACATCACCTACTTGCCTAGTCCCTTTAACTGGAGAAGCCGGGGATTGAACCTGGGACCTTCTGCATGCCAAGCAGATGCTCTACCACTGAGCCACAGCCCCTCCCTCTGCCTGAGATTGTGGTGAGCGGCTGCCCATCTGAGTAAGCAGTACTGACCTTGGTAGACTGATGGTCTGATTCAGTATAAGGCAGCTTCATGTGTGTCCCTTTGTGTGTTTTAGGGGCTGTAGCTCAGCAGTAGAGCATCTACTTGGCATGCGGAAGGTCTCAGGTTCAATCCCTAGCATCTCCAGTTAAAAGGACCAGGCAGTAGGTGATGTGAAAGACCTTTCTGTGCCTGAGACCTTGGAGAGCCACTGCCAGTCTAAGTAGACAATACAGACCTCGATGGACCAGGTCTCAGTCAGTAGAAGACAGCAGTTTTAATTGAAACGCTTGCTTCTCTGTTGGCAAAGATGGCTAAGCAACTCATGGTGCTGGGGGCTGTCACACGGGGTGGGGGCTCCTCTTTATCTCCTCTTCTTACCCTTTGACCTCCTCTGACAGGTGGCAGTTGTGCTGATGGACACCCAAGGAGCCTTCGACAGCCAGTCAACCGTCAAGGACTGCGCCACCATCTTTGCTCTCAGCACCATGACCAGTTCTGTTCAGGTGAGCCCATCAGTGTGTGTGTGTGTGTGTGTGTGTGTCTGGGGGCGCAACTCAAAGCCGATTTGTCTGCCTTGACAGTTCGAGGGGGAGGCGGGTGCTGTCTCGTGATAGCTGAAATGGGACCATTACCCAGAAGGCCATGTGTGGCATAGGCAAAGGAGGAATTTGGGCACCAGAAGTGCATCAGGCCACACTGCCCCAGGCAATCCTTAATTGAAAACCATTTATCCCTTGCCTTCCAAGCATCTCACAGTTCAAGTTAAAACAATACCAGATAAAATCCACATAAATTAAAATAAATAAAATCAAGCATACGGGAAATTAATAAGAGCAGCTGCAAAATATAAGAAGAAGAGTTGGTTTTTATACCCCACTTTTATCTGTCTTTAAGGAGTCTCACAGCTGCTTACAGTCCTCTTCCCTTCCTCCCCCCACAACAGGCACCCTGTGAGGCAGGTGGGGCTGAGAGAGTTCTGAGAGAACTTTGACTGGCCCAAGGTCACCCAACAGGCTGCATGTGGAAGAGTGGGGAAACAAACCCAGTTCACCAGATTAGAGTCCGCCACTCACATGGAGGAGTGGGGAATCAAACCCAGTTCTCCAGATTCGAGTCTGCCGCTCTTAACCACTACACCACGCAGGCAATGGATGACAGAAAGAACAAACGGTTATCAAAAAACTTGCAGGGCTAAGCAGAGGAATCTGGAATTTCGTGTCCAGATTGTGTAAATGATTGTAGAATCATGCTAGTTCTATGCTTAATATTACTTACTATATGTATTTGAAAAGAAGAACTGTTTCAGAGGGTAGCTGTGTTGGTCTGGAGTAGAACAGCCAGACTGGAGTCCAGTAGCACTCCAGTTGAGACCAACAAGATCTTGGGCGTATGAGATTTAGAGAGCCAAAGCTCCCTTCGTCAGATACAAGCAGGAAAGGACTGTGCCTCTTTGGAGCATGGATGAGTTCTCTCGCAGCAAAATGCCTTGTAGATCCTAAAAGACTTATTGTAGCATCTGCTTTCATGCCCCAAAGCTCACTTTGTCAGTGCCACGATAAATCTGGTGCATTTTGGAGGCGCCACAGATGTGGTGTTTTCTTTTGCCGCAAAAGAGTCACATGGTTCTCCCGCTGGAATGTGTCAGCATGGGTGATTGACGTGCCCTTGTGGCTTCTCTTCCTTCCCCCCCCCAGATCTATAACTTGTCCCAGAACATCCAGGAAGATGATCTACAGCAGCTGCAGGTAGGCAAATAAGGACTATTGGTAAAACTAGTGGCATGCAAGGTGCTGTACAGAATGCAGAAATGGGCATTGTTCCAATGCCCAGAGGTTATGAGGCTGTGTGGATGCTGGGATTCTGCAGAACAACCAAACACCAAAGAATGCGGTACAGCTGAGAATCTCGGTTTTAAAAAACATCCAATTTCTAGTCTTTATACCTGAGAGAAATCTCAAAGTCGGTGAATTTCTGAATAAGGCTTTCAGTAGTCAGGCAGGCAGGCTTTGAGTACCCAGGATAACATCTGCAAAAGTGGGGTTAGGGTTTAACGGCAGACTGCTTGCTTTATGCGCAGAAGGCCCAAGGTTTAATTCTTAGCACTGCCAGTTAAAGGATCTCAGGTGACAGCTGCTGGGAAGTAGTTTCTAGATCTTTCTCCACCCAAACTCTGGAGAGTCCCTGCTAGGCAATACAGACAGTACTAACTTGGACGGGCCCGTGTTCTGACTTAATCTACGTCGGTGGCGTAGGTTGTTGGGTGCTGCCATGGCTCAATGGTAGAAGGCAGGCTGTGAATGCAGAAGGTCCCAGGTTCATTCCCTGGCGTCCTCAGTTACTAGATGGTGGAATAGGCAGTTCTCTGAGACCCCAAAGCTCTGTTGCAAGTTGAAATGGGTTGCAATGGATAGATGGACCAGTTGTTTGAATGAAGCCATTTGATAGTTTCAAATGCTGCAAAATTTCCCCTCCCCATACAGGCTATCTAGTCTGACCCCCTGCTCAATGCAGGTTCAGCCTGGAATCATAGAATCATAGAGTTGGAAGGGGCCACACAGGCCATCTAGTCCAGTCCCCTGCTCAATGCAAGATCATCCTAGAGCATCCCTGACAAGTGCTTGTCCAGCTGCTGCCATCTGCCAGTGAGGGGGAGCTCACCACCTCCCTAAGGAGCCAATTCCACTGTCGAACAACTCTTACTGTAAAAAAACTTTTCTCTAATATCCAGACAGTACCTTTCTGCTAGTAATTTAAATGTACCTGTTACAAATGTACCTGGCTGCCATTGTCTCACCTTAATTTAAAAACAGGCTTGCAAAGTATCTTTTGTTTCTCATTCTAGCTTTTTACAGAGTATGGCCGCCTGGCCATGGATGAGATCTTCCTCAAACCATTCCAGGTATGCATGCAAGTAGGGAAGGGGCGCACCCGGGCCTTGCTCTGAGACGCTGTTTGGCACATCCTGCACTTAGACCCAGATTTTTGCAGCCGATGTACATGTTGATATGTGGATGCTGAACTGGACAAGAGCATTGGATTGGGTTGATGCCAATAGTGTAGAAGTGACCCAAGTTCTGAATTTGGGTTGCCCTTTGTCTCTTTTTTTACAAAAGTGGGAAACTGAATTGATGAGAATTGATGAGAGGCAGTGTGGTGTAGTGGTTAAGAATGTCAAACTAGTATCTGGGAGACCCAGGTTTGAATCCCCATTTGTGCCATGGAAGAAGAAGAAGAAGAGTTGGTTTTTATATGCCAACTTTCTTCACCACTTAAGGAAGAATCAAACCGGCTTACAATCACCTTCCCCTCTCCACACCTACCTGTGAGGTAGGTGAGGCTGAGAAAGCGTGACTAGCTGGCTTCATGTGGAGGAGTGGGGAAACCAACCCGGTTCACCAGATTAGCATCCATCGCTCATGTGGAGTCAGTAATCAAACCCAGTTCTCCAGATCAGAGTCCACCACTCCAGACCACCACTCTTAACTACTACACCGCGCGGGTCGTAGCTTACCTTCAGCCACACAGTGAAGATCCTTGTGCTGTGGTGGCAGCTGCAGCCAAAGCAACTTTTTTTTTAAAATGTGCACAGCCAATCAAAAGCCTTGCTGGGCCAAAGCTTGCTGGGTGACCTTGGGCCATTCACACACTTTCAGCCTAACCTACCTCACAGAGTTGTTCGGAGGATGAAGTGGAGGGGAGGATGAAATAGTGGAGAGGGGAATGACTCGAGCCGCCTTGGGTCCTCATTGGGGAGAAAGGCAGGGTACAAATGAAGTAAACAAATAAATGTGGCTTGGAGTGTGCTTGGTCACCCTCCTCGTCTCCTTTTCAGGGGTGGCCTCAAGGTTGCAGAACTCTCCCCCAAGGGAGGTGCGTCTCATTCTGCCGATGTCTGCTTGCAAGCATGGGGTTGGTACCCCTTTATTTCAGAGGGCCCTTGGGATCAGATGCTCAGTGGTATATCCTGCTGGTTGAGAAGGAACAGCTCCTTTTCCTTTCCACTGGCAGATTTAAAAAAATCATAAGAACATAAGAAAGGCCAATGCTGGATCAGACCAAGGCCCATCAAGTCTAGCAGTCTGTTCACACAGTGGCCAACCAGGGGCCTCTTAGAAGACCATAAACAAGACGACTGCAGCAGCGGCATTGTCCTAATATAATTGGCATGCAGCAGCACCTAATATAACAGGCCTGCTCCTCTGATCCTGGAGAGAATAGGTGTGCATCAGGACTAGTATCCATTTTTACTAGTAGCCCTCTCCTCCATGAACATGTCCCCTCTTAAAGCCTTCCAAGTTGGCACTGGTGGTTTTATGCTATTGGATTTGAGACTTGTGTTTGTAAGCCCCTCTGCGTGGGCCAATAATGTTATCAGTATCTGAAATAAATGAATTTCCATCCTGGACCCTTCATCCTGTAGAAGCAAAGAGTAGCAGCTGAGGCCCCCTGCCAGAGGTCCTTCCACGACACCGTCTGCAGGTTCCCGCTTCATGCTCTTCTAGTGGGTGGAATACTCCAAGCCAGGGGTCCCCAACCTTTTTGAGCCTGCGGGGAATTCTGATACAGTGTAATGGGCACAGCCACAAAATGGCTGCCGCAGGAGGCAGAGCCAAACACAAAATGGCTGCCGTCGCTTACCTTCAGCCACACAGTGAAGATCCTTGTGCTGTGGCAGCAGTTGCTGCCAAAGCAACATTTTAAAAAAGCCTTCCTTGCCGTTGTCTGTGTGCCACCTAACGTCTTCTGTCTTCCTTGCAGACTCTGATGTTCCTGGTCCGAGACTGGAGTTTCCCGTATGAGTATTCTTACGGCCTGGATGGCGGCAGGCGGTTCCTGGAAAAGCGGCTGGAGGTATAAACCCAGCAGTGAAAGGACCTTTTCGAAACATGCAAGCAGCATTGGGTGCTTAGTGAGAAACGGCAGATGGGTTAGAATTTAGGTTTTTTCCTAGGCCGTCCCCCAGTGAACAAAATCTTAGTCAATCAGCATACACTTGCAGATTTTAAAAACAGCTTGCCTAAAAGGAAAAAAAGCGCGGTTTGTTCTTAGACGAAACAGGCAACGCGCATTGCCTCTTTATCTTAGATGAGACAGTTCTTCATGTGTGGAAGGGAGTAGCTCAGAGGTGTTATCTTGTGTGTTAGAAGAGGCAATGCCTCTGTTAAGGTGGCACTAAGCACCCGCAGCTTTCCTGTCAATGGATCCATACCTCAGTAACCCTGGGATTAACTGTAAAAGGCTTTATGCGGGGCTGCCCTAAAGGACAACTTGGACTCTGCCTTTGGTTCCAAACATGGCACCCTGATCACTAACTGGGACGGGATGTTTTGTTCATATAATAACAGTCATGAAGTTGTCACGTTGGTCTCCAGACCCCTTGAGCACTTTCAGTTTCTTCATCTTCAGTTTCTAAATCTTTCAGTTTCTTCATCTTTAATGTGGGAAAACTGATGCTTACTTTTGTGTACCCTCCTGTGGGAAAGTGGGCACGATGGCTGATTGGTCTCGCTTGTACCACCAGGTGAAATCCCACCAGCACGAGGAGATCCAGAACGTTCGGAAGCATATCCACTCATGCTTCACCAACGTCAACTGCTTCCTCTTGCCGCACCCTGGTCTCAAGGTGGCCACCAGCCCAAACTTTGATGGCCGTCTGAAAGGTAAGGGCTCTCACCTCGAGAATTCAGCATAGCATATTCAGCATAAGATTCAGGCTCTGTCCTGGGAGCACCACAAACTGGGGTTTTGTGCAAACTGTCTGTTGGAAGGTCAAGCTGCGGTTGGAGACTTCTTATTCCCTAGACTCAGCCGAGATACAAGGGCAATACAATAAAGTTATTGCAGAAGAACGAAAATGCCCATTTTGTCCGGATCAAATAGACTTCCTAGCCCACATTGTTTTAGCATGTCCACAAAATAATATTGCACGAAATAAATGTATCACTCCCTGGATAAAACAGCTAAAGGTGCTTTCTGCGAAGCAGATACGTGTTATCTGATGTCAAGCAGATCAGTGAATTGTGTGAGAGATGTGGCAACTTTTCTCTTCATAGTGTCAAGGAAAAATTAAATTTCATCTCCCCGTTTTAAAGTGTGAAGTGGTTGATGGATAGCCAGTGTCTGTTAAATCTATGGAAAGGAGTAAAAAAGGGTTGGAGACTTCAGATGCACAGCAGAGAAAAGACAGTACAGAGCCGCTTTTCTACTTTCCCTTTGCCTACCTCTAGGCCGTGCAGCCTTCATGTGGAACAACTGCTGTGTCTGTGGTTTGTCAGTTCGGAGATTGCTCCTAACCAAAGTTTGCACCAAACCGTGGCTTGCGAGGGTCTGTTCCGCTAATGGCAGCACTTTTCCCTGGCGAAGAAAGTTTCCCCTGACACGACCCCGAACTTAGTGTTTTACATCATTTATTTGATTTTTGCTAGCTCCGGAGAAGGGTGAGGAATTATGCAGAGCACTGAACCTTCTGAGAATCTTATTGTGCTAGAAGAAGGGCCGTAGCTCAGTGGTAGAGCATCTGCTTGGCATGGAGAAGGTCCCAGGTTCAATCCCTGGCATCTCCAGTTAAAGGGACTAGGCAAGTAGGTGACGTGAAAGACCTCTGCCTGAGTCCCTGGAGAGCCGCTGCCGGTCTGAGTAGACAGTACTGATTTTGATGGACCAAGGGTCTGATTCAGTATAAGGCAGCTTCATGTGTGTTCATGTGTTCACTCTTACTTTGTGACTTCGCCCTGCATAACCGCATGCTTTCAAATATACTCTGCAGACTCAATTGTACCTCTGCCTTTTCTAAAACCTGCCTGAGCCTGCACAATAACCTTCTCCTGATCTAACCACGCAACTAATCAAGCAAGTGTCTGGCATATAACTTGCTGATAATGCTTAATGAGCTTATTGGCCTGTAATTTGCTGGCTCATCAACTCTGCAGACTTGAAGACTAGAAACTTGAAATCGAGTCGGATCAGACCTACTTGAAAGTTGATATTTTAGCTGAGTGTTGAACCTAGAAGCACATTCCTTACGTTAATTTCTCTTCCCCACCCCCCTTGGTTTTAAGGCAAGTTACTTAAGCTACACTTCAGCCCTGATGGCGAAGCACTCCCATCTCTTGGGAAGAGTGGCTTCCTTCTCCCCTTTCTAAACCTCTGCCTGTTTGCTTTCCCTTTCCTGCAGACATTGCAGATGAATTCAGTGATCAGCTGCTGGACTTGATCCCGTTTGTGCTGGATTCTCGCCAGCTTTTGGAAAAGGAGATCAACGGTTCCAAAGTCACCTGCCGGGGTTTGCTGGAGTACTTCAAGGTAAGTCAGGTTGGCTTATTTTTAAAAAAATCTAATCTTGTAAATACGTTTGAATTCCACCCTTCCTCTGAGGAGCTCAGGGTGGTATATGTCATTTTCTCCTTCCTCCATGTTATCATCACAACAATCCTGTGAGGTAGGCTAGGCTGAGAGAGAGTGACTGGCCCAAGGTCACCCAGCAAGCTCCTATGATAGAGTGGAGGTTTGAACGTTGGTCTCCCAGATCCTAGTTTGACCCACTTGCCCCAACCTACTTTGGTCCTGGGGATGGCAGAGGGTTATTTCCCCTTAACAAGATCCTCGATCATAAAGAGCAGGAGGTACTTGGATTCCCAGCTGTCCTCATCCAGCTTGTTTTCTTCACTGACCGCTTGCAATTTTACTCTGTTCCAGGCTTATATCAAGATCTACCAGGGAGAAGATCTGCCTCACCCCAAGTCCATGTTGCAGGTGAGTCTTTTGGGCGCTTCCGCACACGCTGCATAATGCACTGTCAACCCACTTTCGGGGCGCTTAGCAACTGGATTTTACCATGCGGAGTGGCAAAATCCACTTGCAAAGGATTGCTGGAGTGCGTTTGAAGCAGACTGGAAGTCCATTATTCCACGTGGGCCTTGGAGAGGCGGAGGTGAAACTCCTGGGTGTCGGTCGGAGGCTGACCCCTCTCTCTTTGCGTCAGAAGTAATCCTACTCGTCTCTTGTTTCTTCACATCCTGCAGTTGGGAAGGAGGAGGAGGTGTAAGAGCGATTGTGCCTGCACTGAAGTGTCTTTCGGTTTCAGATTCTTTTATTTGACCTGGCTGGACCTCAGAGGTCCATGAACACATGAAGCTGCCTTCTACTGCATCAGACCCTTGGTCCATCAAAGTCAGTATTGTCTACTCAGACTGGCAGTGGCTCTCCAGGGTCTCAGGCAGGGGTCTTTCACATCACCTACTTGCCTGGTTCCTTTAACTGGAGATGCCAGGGATTGAACCTGGGGCCTTCTGAATGCCAAGCAGAGGCTCTACCACTGAGCCACGGCCCCTGTCTTTATGATCTTCAGTTCAGAGGATCTCAAGTTGCAGGTGCTGAGAAAATCTTTCTCTGACTTCACATGAACACATGAAGCTGCCTTATATTGAATCAGACCATCAAGGTCCATCAAAGTCAGTATTGTCTGTTCAGACCGGCAGCTGCTCTCCAAAGTCTCAGGCAAGGATCTTTCACATCACCTACTTTCCTAGTCCCTTTAACTGGAGATGCCGGGGATTGAACCTGGGACCTTCTGTATGCCAAGCAGATGCTCTGCCACTGAGCCACAGCTCCACAGTCCATTCTGCTAATGGCAATATCCCCCACCCCCACCCCGGGAACGAGGACCATTCTGCCAATGTGACGACCAGGGAAAGTGTCGCTGTTTGCAGAAGAGATCCATTGGCTGTCACCCTACGATGATAACATCAGTCATTTCCCCCCCTCTTCTGCCTGTCTCTGTGGCAGACCAAGACACATTTTTTGCTCGGCTGCGCGTGATGGGATCCGAGCTGCAGAAAGCTGCCCCGGAGCATCGTGCTACCTGGCCAGGGATAGCGGCACTAACACTTTCTGTGTGTTAGTGGGGAGTCCTCAGGGGGAACTGGGTGTGGGCCATAGCTTGGTGAGTGTAGGGGACATAAGTAATTAAGTACCCAAAAGGTCAAGAAAAAATAAATAAACATCCAAGGCCAAAGGTAATACAATCTAAAAATTATGTAAGTACAAAATATGTATATATTTATTTCAGGATAAATTCGAACACCACATATAACACATATAGAACCCTGCAAAAGCCAACCAAATTGACCTGCTCATATAACACAATAAGACATAAAATCACACCACTACACTCTGACCATACGTGATTCGGCCATACAACCTTCTTCAGTGGTCTAAGCAATCAACCTTTCAGACTCAAGGATATACATAGATATATAAAAAATCATTATGACTATGTGTGCGCAAGGGTCACTGGGGGAATGGGTGGGGGGAAGTAGTTGTGAATTTCCTACTTTGTGCAGGTGGGTAAACTAGATGACCCTTGGGATGCCTTTCGGCTCTATGTTTCTGTGTTTGCACACTTTGACTTCTTGTGTTCTTCTGTCCTCCCAGGCCACCGCTGAAGCCAATAACTTGGCTGCCGTTGCTTCGGCCAAGGACATGTATTACACCAACATGGAAAAGGTAAAACGACAGCGGCAAACCAGGACTTGCTTTTGTGTGCGTGTGTGGACGCAGCATCTCCTTTTCCACAACTGCTATCCCCAATATGTGAGCAGGATTTCCTGTAGTAGCATTTTGAACTCAATTCAAGGTGCTAGTCTTGAGTGAGGAAGCTTTACAGACTTTCCGCCCCTCCTTTCCCAGAGACCTACTAGTCTTGAATCATCTTCCGCAAAAGAGTTGTAAAGACATGTAAGCAACAAAGGATGTAAATCTGTGGTTAACTACTAAGTGATGGAAGGGGTGCTGAGTCCACAGAGAGGGTGTGATGTTACAGCCCCCATCTCCTTTTATCAACACTTTTTAAAAAAGCCTACCCTTTCTTCAAGGAACTCAGGGTGGTGAATATGGTTTCACTGCACCTCCATTTTATCCTCACAACAACCCTGTGAGGTAGGCCAGGATGCGAATGAGTGACTGGCCTTGGTACTGAGTGAGGGTATGAGCCCGGGTCTCCCCAGTCCTAGTCAGGAACTAGCTGCTACACCATGCTTCCCTATTCCGTTCTATCCTCAGAATGGTTGGCTAGTAAGTTCCTCCCCATGAAAGGGCTGCTCTCTCATTTCCTATCCCACACCCCAGCCATTGTCTGCTGCCAAAAAATGTGAATTTCTACCAAAGAGAAAGAAAAGAGGAATTTGGCATGTGGCTGGTGAACCCGGTTGATGCCCTCTCAGGAGGCTGGAACTGACCCAGCCTTTATTTGAGCTACCCTTTGGTTGCAATCCCAGCAGTTCCTACACCATTTTTACCCTTCTTCGGATGCCTTGTCTTTTTTCCCCTTCTCTACAGAAATACACCATGTTAAGTTTCTTCAAAACATCAAGATCCCCCTAATTTTACAAGCCATCTCAGAGTTGGAAGGAACCATACAGGGCATCTAGTCCAACTCCCTGCTCAATGCAGGATCAGCCTAGAGCACTCCTGACAAGTGTTTGTCCAGGCTCTGCTTGAAAACTGCCAGTGAGGGGGAGCTCGCTACCTCCCTAGGTAGCTGGTTCCACTGTCAAACAACTCTTACTGTAAAGATTTTTCCCCTAACATCCAGCCAGTACCTTTCTGCCCGCAATTTAAACCCATTATTGCGAGTCCCATCCTCTGCTGCCAACAGGAACAGCTCCCTGCCCTCCTCTAAATGACCGCCTTTCATATACTTCAAGAGAGCAATCCTGTCCCCCCTCATCTTCCTCTTCTCCAGACTGAACGTTCCCAACTCCCTCAGCCTTTCCTCGCAGGGCTCGGTCTCTGAGGCCAAGATGTCAGCTGCTCTGGGGTCCCCATTGGGGAGAAAGGTGGGGTTACAAATGAAGTAACTAAACCAAACGTATCATTTCCCCTGCACTCAAATGTGTTAGCCTTTTTCCCTAAACCCCTCTGTCCGTTTCCTCCAGCTATGCGGTGGGGACAAGCCATACGTCTCTCCGGACGTGCTGGAGGAGAAGCATCGCGTGCAGAGCGCACTGGCCCTGCAGCACTTCCAGCGCATAAAGAAGATGGGCGGCAAGGAGTTCAGCCAGCGCTACGAGGAGGAGCTGGTCCGGGACCTGGCTGAGCTCTTCGGGGACTTGGCCAAGCACAACCAGAGCAAGAACATCTTCAACACCTTCCGGACGCCAGCCGTCATCTTCAGCGGCATCGTCTCCCTCTACCTAAGCTCTGGCGTCACTGGCTACGTCGGCCTGGATGTCGTCTCGCAGCTCTGCAACTTCGTCGTGGGGCTTCTGCTCATCTCCCTCCTGGCGTGGGGCTACATCCGTTACTCGGGCCACTACCGCGAAGTGGGCGTCATCATTGACACCACAGCCGATTTCCTGCTGGAAACGGTGGGTGCCGGGCACCAGGAGGTTTGTGCTAGGGTGGAAGACTCCTGGTGGTATTCGTGGCCTTCTGAGAGCCGGCGTGGTGTAGTGGTTAAGAGCGGTGGTTTGGAACGGTGGACTCTGATCTGGAGAACCAGGTTCGATTCCCCACTCCACATGAGAGCGGAGGCTAATCTGGTGAACTGGATTTGTTTCCCGACTCCTGCACACGAAGCCAGCTGGGTTACTCTGGACTAGTCACAGCTCTCTCAGCCCCACCTACCTCACAGGGGGTCTGTTGTTGGGAGGGGAAGGGAAGGTGATTGTAAGCCGGTTTGATTCTCCTTTATGTGGCAGCGGAAGTTGGCATATAAAAACCAACTCTTCTCCTTCTCCTCCTCCTCTTTCTCCTTCCCCTCCTCCTCCTTTCTGAATGGACTTTTGAGGATGTGTTTTTAACATAATACAAATAAATATTTGTTTGATTCAATTTTTGTTTTGCTGCCGTTTTAACAACCTGCTTATCGTGCCCCTCTTACCCATGTGCTCTCCCTTCCAGGCGATGTCTCGTATGAATAGTTCCACTCAGCTAGCAGAAGCCAGTACGTCGTCCGGGACGAGCACCAACGACAAGAAGTCCCAATAAGGTCTTAATGGGAGGGGTCCAAGCACCGCCCAGCTCAAGGCGACAGTCTTGCTCTGGCCTGCGAATCCAGGCACAGCTTTCTGGGCTTTCTCAAGAGTACCTCCGAGCCCTCCGTCTCTGGATATTTTCCTTGTTCTGATTTTTTTTTTAAAGAACCCTTTCCTGTTTTATTTTGCTTCCTGCACTTTAACAAAAAAAAATCGCAGCTTTAAAGTCCTTGTACCAATTAGTGCCTTCCTCAGGGAAGGGAGGGAGGAAACCGGCATGCTGATTTCGTCCCTTCGACCATCCGCTTTCGTTAACCCTTGTTGGGATGCTCGTCATCGAGAGGCGGTCGTCACACGGCCTCCCCCCCTTGCTGGACAGCAAACCCTTTGACCCTCCGGGGCCCTTCCTCAGCCACGTTCCGTCCGACGAAGGCGACGGTGGAGGAAACCGTGGAGTGCCCTGGGCCGAAAGGAAACAAAGTGAGCCGCGCAATCCTTGACGCCGCCTGCCCCTTTGTGCCTTTTTGTGGATCGCACCTTGCACCTCTGGTTGTGGGTGAAACTCACTTGACCCCTCACTGCCTTAGAAGTCCACCTCCAGATTTTATTTTTTTTTGGGGGGGGGGGAAGAAGACCAAATACTTTGAGCACCCTCCGATTTCCTTGGATGGCGCCGACCTGTCATTCGTCATTCCTTTTCCCTTCTCCCTCAGTTTTTTCCCCCCTTCAATTTCATTCCATTAAAGTGCTGTGACTCGCTGTGGGCACTGTGACTCCCCTGTCCTCTCCTTCCTCGGATTCCATTCCTGCTCAAACTGTCAACACGGGGCTTTTCCGGCGGCATGGGTGGTGTGTACGGTAAACACGCATGTGGCCGTGTACATTGCTGTTGTCCTGAGATCCCTGTCCATGATGCCCTTCTGTGTGCGTTGAGGTTCTGGAATGTGACCCACAAGCCACTTATGGCAGCTTACTTGGAGTTTGTTAAGCTGCTTGTTTTGGCTTTCTGGGACTGTAATCCTAGGAAGGTAGTAGGGGATTGTCCAGTGCCTGCAGACCCTGGATCCAGCTAGTCGTTTCCTCTAATGGACTGGCAGGTGTCATTCCTTCCCATTCCCCCTTCCGGTTGCAAACCCCCGATTTGTCCGTGATAACCATTCCTGAGGATTCCCTGTCCCTCAGGAGCACCTGATGAGCGGGTTACCAGGAGATGAGCGGGTTACCAGGGTGGGGGGGAGACAGGGAAACTGCTGATGGAAGTGCCTTTGTCAGCAGAAAATTAGATCTAGATCCAACCTGTTTGGTGTGTTTGGCCAGAACTCAAGGTCTGCAGCAGGTTCATTTGTGAAGTAAAACCTACATCTTTTTCTAGATGGTCTTTGCAGCTGGGGACTGTTCTTAGAGATCTACCACCCATTCTCTGCCTAGATGAGCAGCCAGGTAGGCTAACCTTTGGGGCAAATTCCCCCAGGGGGTACCTCTTGTTGCCTACAGCACTTGAAACATCCCATTGTCAACCCATTTTAACCCCTTCTGCAATCGACCCGGCAACCCTCATGACTGTTAGATTCTCTTTGTAAGCGAATGAGCCGGCTGGGCTTTTGAGGGATGCCAAGAAGGCCTGTGTAAATTGTTTTTCTCGTTTTGGGTCCAGAGTCCTCCAGGGTCCATTTCTCATCCGAATCAGTTTTGTTCTTTTGTACCAAAAAATCCCCCCAAATTGCATAGCCCTTTCTCCTCCCAACTTAGCGCCACAGCTTCTCCATATTTGTGGTTTGATAGCTTTATAAGGTCAGGAGGCGGCCTCCTTTTTGGCCCTGCTCTTTACCAAGACCCCCCCTCCCTCTGCAGCCGAACTGTAGCCTTTTTCTCCAGACGTAAGCACAAACCTTAGCAGTCCCTTTGCGTCTATACCAGTTGGACCGAGAGCTGTCTGTGTGTGTGTTCGTGTGGTGCAACGGTGCAGTCCACTTTCGCTCCGCTTTGGCAGCCTCTCTCTCTCGGATCTGGCGCCTGTCCCCTGGCACGTCCATTTCCACATTTCCGTTCTAGGTCGCACCTTTCGCACTGCTTGTTCTTGTTAACCCTTATTGAGGTGGGAGTTGTCAAAAACCCAGCAGTTCCTTTTTTAAAACATAAAGTCCCTTCAGGTTGCTCACTCTGGAGGAGAGAAGCGGTGGATTCCCCCCCCGTTCAAGGCTGTTTTGGGGGATAACATTCCACTCGATTTTACTGTGCGCTGAACGCCGAGAGCCGTGTGCCTCTGCCGTACCTGCTTCTTTTCAAAGCGACATAAGCAGCAGGACATGGGGCTTGACCCCCCCTCTTTGCATACATGTAATGCACAAAGCTAGCCTCCATAGGTGGTTGGGTGCTCCATGTTCTCTCACCCCCCCCAGCTCTTTCTTCTGTGTATACTTGGGTTCTTTAGTTAGAAGATTGCCTGTCTGTTTGGAAAGAGGTTTGAAGCACCAGTTGGTTTGGAAGAGTCAAGGAACGCCTTTTGTACAAACAGGGTCTTGAGAGGGGCAAACTTCAGCTCAAATCAGGGACTAGCTATTCCCCCCCCCCCGCAAGTGGGGTTTTAAAAATAATCGTTGGGCTGGGGGAAAATCTCTGTAACAAGAGTTGTATTGTGATTCTCCTTGTGTTGCCGAGAGCCCTTCTTTTCCACACGTAAGAAGCTCCCTGTCCGGCTCTGTTCACTGTACGTTAAACTTTGGCTGGGGACCAATGCTGTGGGGTGTAGCTGCCAAACTGTATTTATAAAGCGCAAAAGAAAAGAAAACGCATTCCACTTTGCAACAGTGAGAAATAAAGACCAAGATACTAAAATTGTGGCAGGCCTGAAGCATGTGTGTGTTTTGTTTTTGCTGGGGAAGGGTGTGTGTGAAGAGAAGCATCTTCCACGGTGACATAGGTAATTAGCTGTTCCGAGTGGTGGGTTTCTAGCGACTTTGCATATAATAGCACATTCAGTAGCCGCCTTGGCCCCATAGAAGAAGAGTTGGTTTTTATATGCCAACTTTCTCTACCGCTTAAGGGAGACTGAAACTGGCTTACAATCACCTTCCCTTCCCCTCCCCACAACAGACTCCCTGTGAGGTAGGTGAGGATGAGAGAGCATGACTAGCCCAAGGTCACCCAGCTTGCTTCATGCTTAGGAGTAGGGGAAAAAATCCAGTTCACCAGATTAGCATCCGCCACTCGTGTGGAGGAGTGGGGAATCAAACCCGGTTCTCCAGATCAGAGTCCTCCGCTCCAAACCACCTCTCTTAACCACTACACCATGCTGACTGACCCTGTTTAGCTTCCCAGATCAGACAAGATAGGGCTAGCCTGGGCCACGCAGGTCAGTAAAGGGTAGATAATTCTTGGAAAGACCAAAGGTCTGACTCATTAGAAGCCCACTTCATATATTCTTAGCCAGACTCCTCACTGGGCCTTTTAACTGTACCAACGCTATTTTACTAACCCCACCCCTCTTGAAAGGACCTGTAAGGAAACATACACAGAGGTCCCAATGCTGTTTATGGGGACCACACAGGGGAGGCTGGCAGGGTGGAATGGCAATGGGGGATCATAGAGTCTGTGGGGCAGGAGTCCAGAGAAGAGGGCAGGCAGTAGCTTGAAGAATAACTGCCACCACCCTGCTTGTCCAGCCATGGAAAGGGGTTGCGAGAGAGGCAGCAACCTCATGTTTGAACCTTTAAGACTTACAACTGATCTTCTACTGATGCTATATATGCTAACTAAAATTTAAGCAAATGCATAGTCTCTGGTCACATGAGAAGACAAGAGTCACTGGAAAAGACAATCATGCTAGGAAAAGATGAAGGCAGCAGGAAAAGAGGATGACCCAACAAGAGATGTTGACTCTATAAAGGAAGCCACAGCCCTCAATTTGCAAGACCTGAGCAAGGCTATTAAGGACAGGACGTTTTGGAGGATGTTGATTCATAGGGTCGCCATGAGTTGGAAGCGACTTGATGGCACTTAACACACACAGTCTCTGGGAAGCACACAACCGGATTATAAAGGTAATATGCTGCCATCCTCTTGCTCATTTTCTGCTGCTGTTACTCAGGGTATATGCCAAGAATAACAGGCCTTGCTGGGGCAGCCCAAAATTTCATCTAGTTGCCTTTGAATGTGGAAAGATTGCCTTTGAACATGAAAGTTCTCATCTTCGGTGTTATGGTTGACAGTTGCTGATATGTGGGTATAAAAACCTGATGATTTTACCACATCTCATCCAGTATCTTATTTCCAAGTTTTTGGGAAGCCCACGACCAAATTATAAAGCTAACCCAAATTATAAAGCTAACCCAAATTATAAAGCTACCCATGCTCTGTCACTGATCTCTCAGGTCTTGATACTCAGGTATGCTGTCTCTGAACATGGAGGTTCCATTTAATACCAGAGATAATTGTCTTCTACTCTATGAATTTGGCCATGTGAAATTGCCAGTCTGCCATGTGAAGTTGCCACTCTATGAATTTGGCCAGTCTGATCCTTGGACTATCAGGATCAGCCTTGTTTACCCAAATGGGCAGCGGCTTTTAGGGGCTCCAGCGGAGTTTCACATTACCTCCTACCTGATCCTTTTTAGCTGGAGATACCAGGAACTGAACCTGGGACCTTCCACATACCAAACGGATGTTCTGCCACGTGTCACAACCCTTCCCCTCAACCTTTGTCTAAATCATGAGAAAATGAATTCCTTAAGTTCCTTTCCTTTTATTTCAAGCTAATCCGACCAAAGATCTTGAGTGCAACATACGTAAGAAAAACAAAATTTACAACATCATAGAATGTTAAAATATTAAAAAGATACATAAGATAAAAAACAAAACTTTCAATTCCGTAAGTTAACCACATCTGTTGTGAATGTACTAAAATGCTTCAATTTCTTCTACATCAAAACCCACTGTATGTTACGTGTTGTCGGCAGCTGTATTAAAAAAGGTAAAAGTGCCCCTGTGCAAGCACCGGGTCATCCCTGACCCATGGGGTAATGTCACATCCCGATGTTTCCTAGGCAGACTTTGTTTACGGGGTGGTTTGCCACTGCCTTCCCCAGTCATCCTCCCTTTACCCCCAGCGAGCTGGGTACTCATTTTACCGACCTCAGAAGGATGGAAAGCTTGAGTCCACCATGAGCTGGCTACCTGAAACCAACTTCTGTTGGGATTCAACTGAGGTTGTGAGCAGAGCTTGGACTGCAGTACTGCAGCTTACCACTCTGTGCCATGGGGATCCTTTAGCTGTATTAGTTGTAGTGTAAAACACTGGTGAGAGCTAGGGCATCCTTACTGTAGCACAAACTTTGGCGCTATACAGCCTGCTTTGTCAGAGGAATGAAGCACTCTCCGCAGCTGACAGATCTACATGCACACCTTGCACGTGAGTGTACAGAGAAGTGATTTTTGTCGTCCGTGGTGCTGGAAGCGATGAAATGCAAACAGGCGCTCCACTTCTTCCACATCTGGATGTCAAGCTCAAAAGGTATCCGAGATAAGGACGCAGCGACAACGAGCCGTCAGTAGTGACAATGCTATCTGCCAACGAACAACACAAGAGGGATAAACGCTGTCTGTTGTGGGAAAGACAGGAAGGTGCTGGGGCTCAGGGGCAAAGTACCTGCTCTGCATGCAGAAGGTCTCTGGTTCAGAGCCAGCGTGGTGTAGTGGTTGAGAGCGGTGATTAGGAGCAACAGATTCTAATCTGGAGAGCCGGGTTTGATTCCCCACTCCACCACAAGAGCAGCAGACTCCAATCTGGGGAATTGGGTTCGATTCCCCGCTCCTCAACACGGAGCCAGCTGGGTGACTTGGGGCTAGTCACAGTTCTCTTCGAGCTCTCTCAGCCTCACCTACCACACAAGGTGTCTGTTGTGGGGAGAGGAAGGGGAGGAGATTGTAAACCAGTTGGATTCTCTTTAAAAGGTAGAGAAAGTCGATGTATAAAAACCAATTCTCTTCTTTCTTCCTTCTTCTTCCTTCTTCTGTCGTCTTCTGTATTCTTCAGTCTTTTTTCCAGTTAAGGTCCAAGCACCTCCAGTCCAGACAGCAGATAGTGAGAAAAACCTTTATCTGGCTGAGACCCTGGGGAGCTGCCGCCAGTTAGAGAAAACAGACGAGCGTTCTGTATTGATCCAAGGCAGCTTGGCATTTTTAATGGTTACAAGTTTGTTAGTGTTTATAGTCTGCCTTTCTTACCGAGACTCAAGGCAGGTTACACAATGAAAGTCAACACAATCAATCGGATGGAGCATCTAATCATAGGACTGGGAATCCAGAAATTTGAAATGGTGTGTTGTTAAACACACCATACAAAACGATGCCAAAAAAGTTTATACGTAAGTATAAACCAATGCAGTGAGAGTAAGACAATGCAGACAGCAAACATAATACACGCAGTAGTATAATCCACAGTCCCGTACCCTTCATGAAAGCGCCTTCCTGAACCATTCCGTGACAATATAGCCCTATAGTTTTTCTAAAATGCCCTCCTGAACAATTGTATTTCGGGGACCTTGAATCCACAGGTCAATGGCTAAGCACCTTCTTTGCATGCTGAAGGTCTCTGGTTCAGTCTTCAGTGGGGAGGGGCTGAGGCTCAGTGGTAGAGCATCTGCTTGACATACAGAAGGTCCAAGGTTCAATCCCCGGCATCTCCAGTTAAAAGGGGCCAGGCACGTAGGTCATGTGAAAGGCCCCTGCCTGAGACCCTGGAGAGCCGTTGTCGGTCTGAGTGGACAATACTGACTTAGATGGACCAAGGGTGTGGTTCAGTATAAGACAGCTTCATGTGTTCAAAATCGTAGAACAGAAGAAATTCCTTTCTGTGACAGGCCATAGGGACAACGCGATCTGAGTCAGCCTGCCATTGGAAAATACAAAAACTTCCCAAACAATGCTGAAATTAACCAGATGGGGCAGCAGGTCATCTATGTGTGTGTGTGTGAATCTTGATTTGATCTGTAACCCACAGATTTGTCTTTTTTGGCGGTCCACGGTATCCGTAACACTCTCCCCCAACACCACATTTCAACGGACTCCACTTTTTTCCTCTCAGCTTTCTTAATTGCCGAACTTTCACACCTATCCATATTAATGAGGAAGAGTGTGGCATGAATTATTTTATTTAGTTATTTAGTTATCAAATTTATAGCCCACCCTCATTCCCAGGGCAGGTAACAACATCTAAAATCGCATGAAACTATAACACTTCAGCATTAAAACACACCAATCATAACAACTATAAAATCAGATGGCACTTGCATAAAATAGTAATAGCCTCTGCAGAACCGGTTGTTTAACTTGATCTTGGTGGCCAGCGACACCTCCTTACACTTCAGAATCTTTTCTAGCTCCTGGGTTGCCCTTCCCAGTTTCAATGTATTTCAGGTTTTTTTAATTACTTTATTTAAATAACAAATAAAATACAAGTCAAGAACAGAAATGACTAAATACATCAACAACAAAATATACAAGCACAAACTTAACTGCACATTCCAGACAGAAAGACATTCAATTTTTCCATTTTTCAAACTTTTCGGACTTTCGGCCGTGAAAATTTCCTTCTGATTTCTCGGTGGCGGTCCATATATTTTATTGCAGTCAATTGACCGGTTCCATATAAAATTCAGAGATCTACAACAGTCACGCTTCCAACAACCCGAAAACGAATACTAATAGTTAAAATTCAATAATATACAATAATAAATAATATACATTAATATCCTTAATACACTATTTTTAGTAAAATCATGAGTCCCCATTAAGAGCCGGCAGTCTCCCTATATTAATCAGCTTGATAATGTACATTTTTTGGGGGGAGTGGGAGATGTGGAGAATTTACTGTGAAAACTATTTTTCGATGGGTCAATTTAAAGGATACTCTTTGATTTAATCCCCTTGCATTTACTTTGTAAAAAAAAAAAATAATATTAAGATATTATATGACTACTAACTAGATAAAATAAGTGTAAAGTAATTAAATAGAGGGGGATTATACTGTTAGCAAAAGTATATACAATTTAATTTTGGACAGAAGAGAGTGTAGGGGAAGTCACCTTCTCTTTTTTATTTTTTGAATTAGAAACTTTATTAGACTTTATTTTACATTGTTAATTTTTTTTAATGAAACAGTGATTTATGATGTATGAAATGAGAAAACAATAAAAATCTTTTTTTTTTGTTTAAAAAAAGAGCCGGCAGTCTCCCTTTTGGATGATGAAATTAACCAGATGTGGGTACATGTTGCCCCAGTAGGGGGCAGCAGGACCTGCCTTTATATTAACCTGGGTCCTCCTCATATGACATGTGGCAGAGGAGGAGCGAGAATGACCTCACTGTTGACAGCATTCCCTGTTGATGCTTTTCTCTCCCTTCCTGCCCACACTTTCGATGCTGCGCTGACAGCCGGCCCCCAGTCCTGGACTGCCGAAGCAGCTCTGAAAAGGTCGGTAGGCTTCCTTTCTTGGATCTGTGAGACTCAGTCAAATAACCGGGGCTTTTTCCCCCAGCCCCCCCCCCAAAATCAGGTGCCCAGGGTTGATATCCTTCATAGACCCTGGGCATTGAACCTGGGACCTTGTGCATGCTCAGCAAGTGCTTCGCTCCACCCCGGGGCTCTGAACTTTCTTAGCAATGCTGTCAGGAAGGTAGTGGCAGGAAAGAAGGTCTCTGCTTTGACCCCAGGGAGGGATTTGGAAAGCGGCAGCCTGGCCTTGCCTTTCTTCTGAACGTTTAGTTGTCTCCTGTGTTCATCTAGGCTAGACTGCCCCAACTGGAAACGCTCCTGGAAGGAGAGGCTGAATTACCTTCTGACTCACTTGTAGTGGCTCATTCCAGGGGCTCTTTGAATCAGAGGCTGGTAAAGACAGCCCGGCCAATGACCCACCCGTGGCAGGGTTTTAACAACTGGCGGAGCAAAGTTCAACTGGGGACGCTGTTCCACACCACGTCGAGGTGGTGGTGGAGAGCTGACCAGCTGAATTTCTCATTGTCGTGCAGTTGATAGAAATACAAGAGCTTGATTCGGGGAGAAGGTGGCAAGCCCGACAGGGGCTTTCCAGATTCTGCTGGCGTTCCAGGAGCAGCCGGTCAAACAATGGGTGTTTTGTGTGTCTGTGTGTCATGGGGCCCTGGCTCAGAGAAAGCATGTGCTTTGCGTGCCAAAGTTCCCAGGTTCAGTCCCAAACACCTGCAGTTAAGAAGATCAGGCAGTTGGTGATGTGAAAGACCTCCACGAGAACCTGCAGGGCCGCTGCCAGTCCGAGCAGACAATACTGAACTTGATAGCCTGGTGGTCTCTGACTCAGTAGAGTCATGTGTTCGTGCATTGGGGTATGTGGAGGGTTCCCTGTCTTTGTCTGGTTCTCACTGTGTAATTTGCCAAATGTTTATGGTGGGGGATGGGGGTTGATTCTCAGTAAGGTCTGCTTATGGCTGCATTCAAGTCCAAATTGCAAAGAAGAAGAGTTTGTTTTTATATGCCAACTTTCTCTGCCACTTAAGGAAGAATCAAACCGGAAGAGAGTGTAGGGGAAGTCACCTTCTCTTTTTTATTTTTTGAATTAGAAACTTTATTAGACTTTATTTTACATTGTTAATTTTTTTTAATGAAACAGTGATTTATGATGTATGAAATGAGAAAACAATAAAAATCTTTTTTTTTTGTTTAAAAAAAGAGCCGGCAGTCTCCCTTTTGGATGATGAAATTAACCAGATGTGGGTACATGTTGCCCCAGTAGGGGGCAGCAGGACCTGCCTTTATATTAACCTGGGTCCTCCTCATATGACATGTGGCAGAGGAGGAGCGAGAATGACCTCACTGTTGACAGCATTCCCTGTTGATGCTTTTCTCTCCCTTCCTGCCCACACTTTCGATGCTGCGCTGACAGCCGGCCCCCAGTCCTGGACTGCCGAAGCAGCTATCACCTTCCCCTCCCCACAACAGACACCTTGTGAGCTAGGTGGGGCTGAGAGAGCTCTAAAAGCTGTGACTAGCCCAAGGTCACCCAGCTGGCTTCATGGGGAGGAGTGGGGAAACCAACCCGGTTCACCAGATCTCCGCCATTCATGTGGAGGGGTGGGGAATCAAACCCAGTTCTCCAGATCAGAGTCCACCACTTCAAGCCACCGCTCTTAACCACTACACCACGCTGGAAAGAAAGCGAGGCTGCCTCCGCCCAAGACTTTGTGGTGGTTTCTTTTCCAGTAACCAAGCAAGTCAGATTGGACTGATTGGAGGGTGGGTACGGCTGCCAGGTCCCCTCTGCTACCAATGGGAAGGGGGTTGGGTTGCCAGCTCTAGGGTGGGAAAATTCTGGAGATTTGGGCACGGAGCCTGGGGAGGACAGGGACCTCAGTGGGGTACAATGCCACAGAGTCCACCCTCCGAAGAAGCCATTTTTCTCCAGGGGAACTGATCCCTGCAGTCTGGAGATGAGGTGTAATTCCAGGGGGTCCCCAGGTCCCACCTGGAGGCTGGCATCCCTTGTAAAGAACAGAAGGAGAGGTCATTGACTCATGGGGGGAACAGACAATAAGTTCTCTCCGGGAGCTTCTTTCAGTTTTGCTTCTGGCGACGGGGTTTGCTAGTAAATGCTGTTATCACCCAGCGTGACCCAGCTCAGTTTCACTATCATTATACTGGTTGGAAGCTATTAGGCACTCAATCTCAGGGGGTGAATTAGATACTTTTTTTTTTAATTACCCTTCAAACGATAAATAGGCAGTACTGTTTAGTTGCTCAGAATCGTGATAATCAAATCGCTTTCTCACATGACCAGTCCACCGTATTTACTCAAAAGGAAGATGATCTTGAATGTAAGACCGCTCCTTCTAAAAATATACCCAAAAAGGTTTTCTTATGATTATTACAGGACATGACTGTAACTTGAATGCAAATTTATGATGATTTCCTCCTTTTTTTGTTATTGGCATAACTGAAAAAAATATAGACTTGCATTTGAGTAAATATTGTCCCTCCTTACCTGTCTGTCATACCTTTTGTAAGACACTTGGGGTGGCATAGGTGACTTCTCTGCTCCCTTTTATCATGTCTTTGTGTGTGTGTGTATGTGTGCATAAGATCAATCCAAACTTGCACACAATGCAGTCCTAGCCAGAGTTAACGCAGTCTAAGATCATTGGAATCGATGGGTTTATACAGGGGTAACTCTGCATAGGATTACACTACCACCACACTATTATTTACTTTATTGATAGCTTCCTTCTCTTACTGAGTTTCATGGGGGATTTCACACTATAAAATAATGCAGTCCAATAGCATGGAACATCTAATAAACCATCTTTGTGGCTGAGTCATGACTCAAACCCAAGTTCCAGTCCAAGTCTGTCTAGCTAGGGCATTTTTATTTATCTTGCTAGGACATTTTTATCTTATCTAGCTAGGACATTTTTATCTTAACCCTTTCTCTAAAGAGCTCAAACGGGCTCCCTCTTCATCCTTTGTACCCTCACAACAACCCTACGAGGCACGTGAGGCTGAGAATGTGAGACTGGCTGAGGGTCACCCATGGAACTTCATAGCCAGGTAGGGATTTGAACCCGAGGTCTCTCTGGTCTTACTGTGACCCGCTAGCCATTACACCTGCCAACCTCCAGGTACTAGCTGGAGATCTCCTGCTATTACAATTGATCTCCAGCCGATGGAGATCAGTTCCCCTGGAAAAAATGGCTGCTTTGGCAATTGGCCTCTATGGCATTGAAGTCCCTCCCCTCTCCAAACCATGAGTCTAAGAAAACATAATGAGTGACAATTTACAGCAGCCCATCCGGCTTTCCAGTAAGATCAATGTCAGAGCTCAATGAATTGTCATTGAGCTCAAAGATCAATGAATTGTCACTCATTATGTTTTCTTAGACTCAAGGTATTTCAAAATATTGCCGAAGGCTTTCATGGTCAGAGTTCATTGGTTCTCGTAGGTTATCCGGGCTGTGTGACCGTGGTCTTGGTATTTTCTTTCCTGACGTTTCGCCCGCAGCTGTGGCAGGCATCTTCAGAGGAGTAACACTGAAGGACAGTGTCTCTCAGTGTCAAGTGTGTAGGAAGAGTGATATATCCAAAGTGTTTCCAATCTCCGGGTCTGTTGAAATATTTCCTCCCCGTAGAGGAAACACTTCGGATATATTACTCTTCCTACACACTTGACACTGAGAGACACTGTCCTTCAGTGTTACTCCTCTGAAGATGCCTGCCACAGCTGCGGGCGAAACGTCAGGAAAGAAAATACCAAGACCACGGTCACACAGCCCGGATAACCTACAAGAATCATGGTATTTCCTTTGCAGATTGAACAGCTGATGAAGCTTATAGCAAAACGTGGTCACATGATCTAGACAACACGTCCCTGCTGCTTCTGCTGCCTTTCCTTTGGACTCATTTCCAAGTTTGCTGTTATTCTTACTCTGAAAGAGAAATATTATTCATTGAATGATTGTGAAAACCTCTGGATGATATACCTATCTTTGTGTAGAAGATCTTGTTAGAAGGCTAATTATTTAACCTATTTTGCAACTGGGATTGTTGGTTGTTCTATGTGCATTTTTATGTGTTTGTAATTTGTATCGTTTGTACATTGTATTTTTGTAAATGTGTATATAGATAAGTTGTCACAAATTTCATACTTTAACTTTAATATATTTCTATTGCATTGTTGCCTTGTGTGCTGTTTTGGTTTCTCCATTAACTATACAGCACAGAGCCTATTTTTTTCCGGTTTTACCACCTGGAGGCTGGCAACCCTAAGTATAATACATCCAGTGAACAAAAGAAAATGTCTACATTTTCCGGTCCTTAAAACTTCAATCCTACTCCTTTTATTAAAAAAAAAGAGCCGACAGTCAAACCTAGTTCTTTCCCCAGCTTTCTTAGTCCAATGGCCGTTGGAATCTAGGTCTCACTTTGGGCACTTTCGTACATGCTGAATAATTCACTTTCAATGCACATTTAGGGTTGCCAACCTCCAGGTACTAGCTGGAGATCTGCTAAACTGATCTCCAGCCGATAGAGATCAGTTCCCCTGCATAAAATGGCCGCTTTGGCAATTGGACTCTATGGAAGTCCCTCCCCTCCCCCAAACCCTGCCCTCCTCCACCCCAAAACCCCCCCTGCCGTTGGCGAAGAGGAACCTGGCAACCCTACACATTAGCGATAGTTTGCAAGCGGATTTTCCCATTTCACACAGTAAAATCCATTTGCAAAGTGCATTGAAAATAGATAGAAAGTGCATTATTCAGCATGCGAATGCCAGACAGAAATTTCTGTTGCCCCAAAGACCACTTTCTCCTTTTATCTCTTGCCTTTAGTCAGAAACCGCTGGGCCACTGGTCCCTTCCCCTGGGTTTGGATTGGGCCCAAGGACCACCACTGGTTGCCTTTACTTTATAATGAGAGCTACTCAGTGTCTTGAACCAGGGACATATAGGGTTGCCAGCTCCAGGTTGGGGAATTCCTAGAGATTTAGAGATGGAGCCTGGGAGGGTGGGGTTCAGGAAGGGTGGGATCTCAGTGGGGTATGATGTAGGGTTGCCAACTGGTGCTAGCTGGAGATCTCCTGCTATTACAACTGATCTCCAGCCGCTGGAGAGAAGTCCAGCTGGAGAAAATAGCCACTTTGGCAATTGGACTCTATGGCATTGAAGTCCCTCCCTTCCCCAAACCCCGCCCTCCTCAGGTTCCACCCCATAAACCTCCCGCCGGTGGCGAAGAGGGACCTGGCAACCCTAGTATAATTCCATAGAGTCCACCCTCCAAAGCCGCCATTTTTCTCCAGGGGAATTGATCTCTGTGGTCCGGAGATCAATTGTAATTTTGGGAGATCTCCAGGCCTCACCTGAAGGTTGGCAACCTTCAGCCTTAATCACAAGGGGTGAAAGAAACAGTGGTGTAACAATGGCTCCTCAGCATGTCAACCCACTCAGCTGGCCAGAAATGTGGCTCCTCCTGCCCTAACCCCATGTGGTGAAAGAAAGTGGTGGTTGGGGCAGGATTCAGAGCATCAAAACCTTGACTTGGCTAGGGGGGAAAAGAGACGCCCCGAGCAAGAATCCAGTGTAATATAAAAAACAGGAGCACAACGGCGCTCTGTTTCCTGGAGGCCGTGGCTCAGGGAGGACAAAGGCCACCCAGCCTTCTCTTCCTGTCATTCTGATTCTAGACATGGAATAATGGAATAATGGGGTGGAGTGAGGGAAGTGACTAGCCCCATTGCCCATGGTAACCAAGCTTGACAGAATTCTTCAGGACGGTCACAGGAGACCTCCTGCCCCTGTCCAGGCCAAAGGGGTAGCGGCGCCGACCGGTGTGATGTCTGGACTTTTTTCGTGGTACCGTAAAAGCTTCCATTGCAGGGGTGCCCAAAAGCCGAAGACCACGTTGGCCAAAAAGAGGAATCAGGCAGAAGTGGGGGCTGCAGACCTCCTCAAGCCCCGTCAGTGCAAGAATGAAGCCTCTTTGCCTCACCCAGATAGTCACGTTCCAGTCCAACCCAGCCAAGTCATACTTGGTCAGAAAGGACTATTGGGGTTGGGGCTGGAAGGTAGCTCGTTGAGTAAACAGCCTGTCCCTAAAAAGGTTTCCAGTGCCACATGGAAGAAAGTTAGCTGCGGGCAGGCAACTGGGAGAGGCCTTGTGCATCCAGAAGATCCTGCCAACAGGACCGGCAGAGGACTTTTTGTGATTCCAGAAGATGCCGCAAACAGGACCAGCAGAGGACTTGTCGTGATTCCAGAAGAATCGAAAAACAGAACCGGCAGAGGACCCATTGTGATTCCAGAAGATGCTGCAAAAAGAGCCGGCAGAGGACCCATCGTGATTCCAGAAGATGCCCCAAAAAGGTCTGGCAGAGGACTCGTTGTGATTCCAGAAGATTCGACAAGTAGAACCGGCAGAGAACCAGTCGTGAATCCGGTAGATGCCACAAACAGGACCGGCAGAGGACCTGTTGTGATTCCGGAAGATGCCGCAAACAGGACCAGCAGAGGATCTGCTGAGATTCTAGAAAATGGCGCAAGTAGGATGAGTAGACATACCTTGGGGGGCACCCCCAGAGGTTTTGGAGGCTGTACACCCAAACCTTGTCTTCCTAATAAGCAACCATCTATATGTCCAGTCCACGCGAAAGCTAGAAGAGACCCAACTGAGATGACCCGCAAAGTCCCCCCATGTACTTACAAGCCGTCCGTTGGAGGATGGAGAAGAACCAAGAGGCCCCCTCGTCCAACCGTCTTCAAAGGTACGAACATTAAACCCACCCAACCTGACACCTGTTCATTGTAACCTACACCGCAACGTTGCATAAGCAAGGAGAAAACACTTACCAATTGAAGAGCTCCAGCAAGTGAGCCAAACCACATGTGAAAAAGGAAGAAAGCAAAACAAACAAAAATACAAAACAAAAATCCCTGCAATTATTCACCGGTTTGACTGGGGGGATTTTTTTGTTGTCCCTCAACCCAGGCAGGAGGATTGGAAAGATCCTTTCATGTCCGTCCTGTCACCCACTGGTAGGAAATGTTTTTTTCTTTTGCTTGTGCAGTGCTTAGGACAGTGTTAGGAATTAAGGATGGATATGTTGGGCTTCCCTGAGTGGGACGAGTCATTTCCTCCTTTCCATTCTTCAGAGGCGAATGGGTAAAAGATCTCAGTGCATAGACCCTGTGGATTGGGACTGTGCCCTTTCTTCGCTGTGGAATGCCCCAGTTGTTAATGAAAAACAGACTTATCTATATTCTTCTCTTTTAAAAAAAATCAAATTATGCTCTGAGGAAGGCTGTATTTTATACTCCTGGTTGGTGCAGTGAATTGTGTTTGGTTTTGTTTCAGCTACATGTTTTTTGGTGGGGGAGGGTCCAAGGAATTATGCCCTACATACAGCGCATGGTGGGCAGCTGATTTCGGTGCCTCCCCCTCCAGTTCTGGAAATCGTTGGGCTTTACTGACACCCTTTCAAGTTTACAATATCATAGTGCCTGCATAGCACGTTGACATGTCCAAAGAGCTTTGCGTGCATAAAGTGCCGTCAAGTCGCAGCCGACTTATGGCAACCCCTTTTTTGGGGGGGGGGGGTTTCATGGCAAGAGACTATCAGAGGCGGTTTGCCAGCGCCTTCCTCTGCACAGCAACCCTGGACTTCCTTGGTGGTCTCCCATCCAAATACTAACCAGGGCTGACCCTGCTTAGCTTCCGAGATCTGACGAGATTGGGCTAGCCTGGGCCACCCAGGTCAGGGCCCAAAGAGCTTTACAGGCATTCTATTGTCATTCTTACAACGACAGCCCAGTTAGGTAGGCTTGTATTATTATCTGTGATTCTTTAGCAAAGTGAGGAGGAAGATACTGTGTTTAGATCTACCACCTGTGGAAGAAATTTTGGGTTTCGCTTCACCTCCTGCAGACACCATTTTGGGGTGGCGCTAGGGTTGCCAACCCTCACGTGTTGGCTGGAGATATCTTGCTATTACAACTGATCTCCAGGCGACAGAGATCGGTTCACCTGGAGAAAATGGCTGCTTTGGAAGGGAGAGTCTATGATATTATGCCCTATTGAAGTCCCTCCCCTCCCCAAACCCCGCCCTCCTCAAGCTCCACCCCCCAAATCTCCAGGTATTTCCCAACCCAGAGCTGGCAACTTTGGGTTGGAACTCAACTCTCAAAATTCCAAAGGTAACTTCCGGCTTTAAAAGAATGGCAACCCGTGCTCTAGGGTCTCAGGATAAAGGTCTTTCACATCACCACCTACCTGATCCTTTTGACTGGAGATGTCAGGGATTGAACCTGGGAGCTTCGGCATGCCAAACAGATGCCCAGCCACTGAGCCACAGCCCCTTCACAGAATTAATGTGAGGGCGCAATGAGAAATTACTTCTATGTACAAGCCTGGGCACCTTTTACGATGGCCAACACACAAGGGCCAGTGGGGTGTAATGGTTAGAGTGTAGGACTAAGACTGGGAAGACCCAGGTTCGAATCCCTGCTCTGTTATGGAAGCTTGCGCGAGGACTTTGGGTAGGGTTGCCAACTTCATCTCAGGGAATTCCTAGAGAATTGAGAGGGGGGCCGAGCCCGAGTGGGCTTAGTTTGGGAAGGAGAGGGAGCCCAGGTCGGGTGTGATTTTGGAGGAGTTTGCCCTCTTAAGCGGCCATTTGCTCCAGGAGAACGGGTCTCTGTAATTCCAGAGATCTGCTGTAATTCCAGGAAAACTCCAGCCTCCCTGCCCCCACCCGGAGGTTGGTAATCCTATTGGGCCATCACTCTTCCAGCCTAACACTACCTCACAGGGGTGTTGTTGAAGGAGAAATATGGTTTTATCAGGTTCGACAGAGCTGGAGCCATACCGAAACAGTACACAGAGAGAGATCCTCTTAGAAAAATTATGTTTTAATGTATTGATACATGGATTAGTTAATCTCCTGAGTTCTCAAATCATTTTAGTCCTGGTAAGATAGTTAAAGGGTTCATGTCATTGCCACGTTTACATTTGGCAAAGGATCATTTCTGTATTTGTGAAAATCAATATTTCTAATGTTTGAATAAAAACCTCTGGCCCAGGCTAGCCTGATCTCATCGGATCTCAGAAGCTAAGCAGGGTCAGCCCTGGTTAGTATTTGGACGGGGGACCACCAAGGAATACCAGGGTTGTTGTGCAGAGGAAGGCTCCGGCAAACCACCTCTGTCAGTCTCTTGCCATGAAACCCCCCCCAAAAAGGGGTCGCCATAAGTCGGCTGTGACTTGACGGCACTTTACACACACACACACACACACACACACACACACACACACACACACACGTTTGCTTAAAGCTTGGGGTATCACAGTACCCTCTGACCCGTTAATTGTTAATACTTAGAATCATAGAGTTGGAAGGGACCACCAGGGTCATCTATTCCAGCCTCCTGCCCAATGCAGGAAATTCACAACTACCTCCCCCCCATATCCCCAGCTGACCCCCCTACTCCATGCCAAGAAGATGGCCCAAAAAAACCCTCTTCAGAAACCCTGTCCAATGTTGCCTGGAGGGAGAATGCTTCCTGACCCCAAAGTGGCAATCGTAGGGTTGCCAGATCCCTCTTCGCCACCAGCGGGAGGTTTTTGGGGTGGACCCTGAGGAGGGTGGGGTTTGGGGAGGGGGGGACTTCAATGCCATAGAGTCCAGTTGCCAAAGCAGCCATTTTCTCCAGGGGAACTGATCTCTATCGGCTGGAGATCAGTTGTAATAGCAGGAGATCTCCAGCTAGTACCTGGAGGTTGGCAACCCTATACTCCTCTCCAAGAGAATGAGGAACCATTAACAAGCACCCTTTAGATGCGATCTGTCAACCAGATTCACCTAACAGTAATAGGATCCAAACCACATTTTACCACCATTTGTTTTTGATATTCAAGCATTTTAGAAGCTGCAGTGTATGCAGGCCATTGGTGACTGACAACTAATAGCAGATTCTTAAAAGCGAGCGAGCGAGAGAAACTGCTTTCTTTAAAGTTATACTTGTTTTTCTTAAACCCCTTAGCTTAATTTTCTTAATTGCTTCATATCCCCAACATTGTTATGAGGATAAAATGGCAGAGGGGAGAATGATTATGTAAGCAGATTTGGTTCATTGAGGAGAAAAGCAGGCTATAAATGTAAAACATAAAATAAAGAAAAATGCTAATAAAACACCTTTGAAGCCATAAGGGATAAAAACATTTTAAAACACTGTGAAAGTGCTGCATTTTAGGAAGTTCAGTCTTGTATCCCAGTTCCGAATTCTGGCCCTGGTTTATCTTTACTGCGCGCTCCCACCCCTCCTCACCCATTTGGAGGAGGAGAGGTCCCTCAACGCTAAGGTTGCTAACCCTGGGTTGGGAAATACCTGGAGATTTTTGGGGTGGATCCTGGGGAGGGCAGGGTTTGGGGAAGGGAGGGACCTCATTGGTGTATAATGCCATAGAGTCCACCCTCCAAAACTGGCATTTTCCCCCCAGGGGAACTGATCTCTATCATCTGGAGATTGGATGTAATTCTGGGAGATCTCTATGCCCCTCCTCAGAAGGCCCCTGCTCCCCAAACTCCCTTGTGGTTGTACTATCAGAGCATAAAATTGTATGTGAATCTTGACATCACAGGGGCCACCTCAACCACGGTGCATGGGACCATGGAAGTCAGAAGGAAGAAAAACATGAAAGTTGCTGAGCCGATGTTTCCTGATCTGGTAAGTAACCAAGGAACTTTGGAGGTGGGATGTGTTTGGTGAGATCAGCTCAGGTATGGGTTCCAGCTCAGGTTGGGTCCCCCTCCCCCCAGGACTGGGCTGACTGGTTCCCTGTGCTTTTAATGGGGCTTTGGGTTGGATCCAACAACGTGAACTGAGAAAGAAGAAAGTGTACTTTGTGCCGTTCTGCTTAATCAAGCAATAACACAAGGGTAGGGCAGCCCTCCCGGCAGCCCTGGTTGGTTGGTCCTGCTCACCAGAGCAGTGGAGGAAAATGGGTGGTGGTGGGGAACAGGCATTGTTCCAATGCTGTGATGTCACTTCCAGCGTGAACCAAGAAGTGACATCATCACATCAGTGTGATGTTCTAGGATTTCCCCGAGCTAACCTTAGAGCGTCATGCCCATGCTATGATGTCACTTTCGGGTTTGCGTTGGAAGTGATGTTGTAGGGTTGAAACAATGCCTGTTTGCATGTCCCCACCCCCACTAAACCTCTAGCCGGTTGTGAGCGAGAAAGATCAACAGAGTCAGCTGTTGCGGCAGTTCATTAGAAACATGAAATGGGTCCTCGGCATTTATCTGTCAGAATAAAAGACAGTAAAATTCAATCTGGGCAGCCGGCAATAACACACCTTTCTAATTTAACATGGCCATCCTACATCCATACTCATTGTTACCAACTTACCATGGCCTTCCAGTTTCCTGCTCCAGGTGGGGAATTACTTGCTCCAAGCCCCAATTTCCTGCCCTGGAGGAACTGAGGAATGGGAGAAAAAAATGGCCTCCATGTAGTGACGCTCTAGGAATTTCCCTTAGTCTCTGTGCTAGAGACCATAGAGGAGAGGGGAAGCAGCCTAGAGAATCACTTGGAAGTGACATCACATCCTCTCCAAACTCCACCCTCTCTAAACACTGCCCCCTCAATTGCCTGGCATTTGCCAAGGCTGTGTTGGGAACCCTGCCTGGGTTTGAGGGAAACGGCCCTTCCAGAACTATCAGCATTGCGGAGTCTCCTTGACCTGGCTTGCTCCTGGGCCATTTTAAAGTCCCAATCTGTGTACAAATATACAAATTGCACATTATGAATCAAGACAGTGGCAATGTGCAAATGGCCAACACCTTCATTAATAAAACCTGTCCAGGAAATCAGCGGTCGCCACGTGTCCAATATTCATGTCCACTGCACAAGCTTCCCAAAAAGAGTTTTTTTGGTGGCTTGTAGTGAATTTGACGCTGGGCAACGATTTGAGATCATCCTCATTTTAGCACGAGATACTTAATTGCCTGAAAATCTGATCGGTTCAGAATCAGACGGAGAAAATGAAAAATGCGCTGTCCCTGAAATGCAGCATTTCAGCAGATTTAAGGGCATAACTCACAGCTAATCTACCAAATAAGCAGAATTGGGAGGGGAAAGGGATATTTTTATGTTGCCTTTTGATTTTTTAACATATGCTTACTGGGCAGAAAGGTTGCAGTGCTGATAAACGGTTAAAAACACACACACACACACAAAAACCACACACCACTGAACAATAGAATCAGCTACACCATAGAACAAACAGTTCTGAAAGAAGAAGTGTTTTCTCCCTCTTGTGAGATTTCTTTGTGGGATGCTTTGGAATCCCCGTTCCAGGTCCCGTGGTTATTTGGCTTGGAATTTAATTTTGTCCAAGTTTTTTTTTTTTTAAATCTTCCAAGCCTGAAATGTTCCCTCTCTGCCTTCCTGCTTTGGCCTTGGCTGTTGATATATTTTTGCTCCGTTTCCTTTACTCGCAGGCTGACCTGGAGCCCGGAGACTTGATTGAGATCTTTCGCTTTGGATACCAGCACTGGGCCATCTATGTAGGAAACGGCTATGTGATCCATCTGGCCCCACCAAGTAAGGAACTCTGCTCCTCTCAGGGGTGACTCCATTAGGATCAGGGGGGGCCTGGGTCTCCTGAAAGAGCAGAAGACCTCCCAGCATCGCCCCATTCTAGGGTTGCCAAACTCCAGGTGGTGGCTGGAGATCTCTCGCTATTACAACTGCAACAGAGATCAGTTCCCCTGGAGAAAATGGCCACTTTGGAAGGGGGACTCTATGGCATTATACCCCATTGAAGTCCCTCCCCTCCCCAAACCCCACCCTCCTCAGTCTCCACCCCCCAAATCTCCAGGTATTTTCCATCACGGAGCTGGCAACCCTACTGCCAGGTAAATTGTGAGGGAAGGAAAGGGGCTCTGGCTGCTTTGAAGGTTGAGGGTCCCTAGGGTTGCCAGCCTTCAGGTGATGGGTGGACAAGCTTGCCAGGTCCCTCTTTGCCACCGATGGGAGGTTTTTGGGGGAGGGCAGGGTTTGGGAGGAGAGGGACTTCAATGCCATAGAGTCCAGTTGCCAAAGCAGCCGTTTTCTCCAGGTGAACTGATCTCTTATCAGCTGGAGATCAGTTGTAATAGCGGGAAATCTCAAGTACCTGGAGGTTAGTAATCAAGAAAGGCTACAAGTGCTTAAACAGGAAGGTAGAATTCAAACAAAACAGCACAAGAACAAAAAGCCAATCTATGGCACATAAATACCCAAACTGGAAATTGCTAACAGAAGTGTATTCTCAAAACAACCAGCAGGTAAACAACCACAGCTGACAAAAAATCAGGTGCAAGACCAACAGGTCGAGTATCACAATGTGCATGAAACGCAAGGCGTTTAAAAGTTCAAAAGCAGTGGAGTGATAAAGATGCAATGGGCTTCCGGTGAATTCCCATTTCATAACGATTCTTTCAAGCTTCCAAGTTTCCGTATGCTTGAGAGTCCATTTATGAAGCAAAGTACCTGGAGGTTGGGAACCCTATGGGTGGAGATCTTCCGCTATTACAACTAATCTCCAGGTGACAGAGATCAGTTCTGATGGGAAATATGGCCGCTTTGGCAATTGGACTCTATGGCATTGGAGTCCCTCCCCTCTCCAAACCCCGCCCTCCCTCAGGCTCCGCTCCCAAAATCTCCAGGTATTTCCCAACCCGGAGCTGGCAACCCTACGCTCACGAGACCCCTTTCCCTCCGAAAGGTGAATACGCCGGGGCAGGCTGTGCCAGCCTCATGTCCACCTTGACTGACAAGGCCTTGATCAAGAAGGAGCTCCTGGGGGATGTGGTCGGGAGGAACCGCTACCGTGTGAACAACAAGCACGACTCCAAGTATCCCCCCCTGCCCCCGACCAAGATTGTCCAGCGGGCCGAGGAGATGGTGGGCCAGGAGCTACTGTATAAAGTCACGAGTGAGAACTGCGAGCACTTTGTCACTGAGCTCCGATACGGCGTGGCCAAAAGTGACCAGGTAGGTGGGATAACAATAAAGGGGCTGGATCCCATGCCTCTTATTCCGGAGGAAGGTTCCTCCTTGTGCCAGGGAAAGCGCTGCCGTTTGCGCAACTGATCTGTAGGACGCACGTGAACGCACAAAGCTGCCTTATGCTGAATGAGATCCTTTGTCCATCCAAGTCAGTGTTGTCTACTCAGACTGGCAGCGGTTCCCCAGGGTCTCAGGCGGAGGTCTTTCACATCACCTACCACTTGGTCCTTTTAACTGGAGATGCCGGGGATTGAACCTGGGAACTTCTGCATGCAAAGCAGAGGCTCTATCACTGAGCCACAGCCCTTTCCACCCCGCAACTCAATCAATTATAATAGTTGATCCTAATAATGAGTAATGGATAATAAAAATGTTCGTGCCTCGTAAATAGTACTGTCAGGGTTGTCAGCTGCAGGTGGCAACTCCCTGAGAGGAGGAAGGGAGTGCAGGCAGGTGCGGCAGCATTGTCATTTCTGGTGGAAGACAATCGAGTTCTGGAAGTGCTGGAAGTGATATTGTGCACTGGAGTGATCCTGGCACAACACTGGTCCCCCCCCCCATTTCTGGGGAAGCATCAGAGGGGGGATGAAGGTAAGTTGGGACACTGTAATGAGAGGTTCACTCCCGCATCCCATCAGAGAAGCTGGACTAAACCATGTTAAAAGGCTTTGCCTAAGCGTACCGTTTAGCCGCTGAGTTCTCCAGGGTTTATCTATCAAAGGATGATTATCAACCTTTAAATCTGATAATACAAATAAGTAAGGGGCAAGTTCGCTTCTTTGATCCTATAACCAGCAAGCTGGACTGAAACCCAGTAGAGAGACTTTTATCTTTCATTGAGAACAGAAATCGTTTTCTTCATTATGCAAGACCGTAGGAAATACAGGCATGTAAAAATTAATCCTCCAATTACTATAAAAATAAGTGCTAAAATTATCACAGTTCCTAACATTGCTTAATCATCTATGGCGAGTAAAAGTTGAAAAAGCTAACCAGGTTTCAGGTTTTCGCATCACTGCTTTTAGGGATTATCAAAAAACCCAAGTTACACCCTCCTAGAAATCTCGCCTAATCTTCTGAGACCTCTATCCAGAGAAATCTGATTTGCTGGCCCCGGGAGTGCACAGTTATAGAAAAATATCAATCATCCTTTTCTAAATCTGTTCTATCATAATCGTATGATTACTATCTAGGTAAGTGATTGGTCCTTGACTAAATGTGAGATAATCAAACCAAGTGCAAATGAGCCAATCAGCAATTGCATATGAGTTACATCTGATATGGCAAGATAAGGAGGCCAATCTCAGCCCTTAACTTCTATACAAAAGCAATTAGGCTAACGTTTCTGTAACTTTCAGTTAACTGTCAAAAACTGAAGTAACTAAGCAAACAGAGTTCACTGACCGTTGAAGAGTGCCCGAGCTCTCGGTTAACGTACAAAACCAGCAGGAAAAAGCTGATGAAATAATAGCTACTGCTACAACACATTATTTTGGTAATCTTTCCGACAGCCCTGCAAGGTAGTTCTAGCGTTGTTCTTCCCACATTGGCTCATGTTGGCTGGGCCTGAGAGAGGTGGGTCACTTCAGTGCCTGGTTGTGGCCGGGGATGGCAGGCTAGAGATGCAATAAATAAATAAATAAAAATAAGTCCACTCAGTGAGTTTACAACATTGCTGAGATTTGAACCTGGGACCTCCCGAAATACAGCTCATTCTCTTATAGTGCAATCCAGTGCAGAGTTACTCCAGACTAACCCCACTGAAATGAATGGGCTCAGACTGGGGTAACTCTCTTTAGGAGATAGATCATGATGGGTAGCCGTGTTTGTCTGTAGCAGTAGAAAAGAGCAAGAGTCCAGTAAAGACAAACAAAATTTCTGGCAGGGTATGAGCTTTCACGAGTCACAGCTCATACCCTGCCAGAAATTTTGTTAGTCTTTAAGGTGCTTCTGGACTCTTGCTCTTTTCTCTTTAGGACTGCACCATTAGTCACTATCCGTGTTATTCTTGGTCAGTCTTTTGCTGGATGCATGGCAATCTGGTGACCTTTACTTTTTTTTATAGTTCTTGACTTGTGAACAATGAGTGACTTCTGACTTATTTCATTTTTTGTCCCCTTAATGTCAACCCTTCCTTAATCCAAAGCTGCAGAAAGTCAAAGATAGAAGTGTCTGTTATGGAATGCCGTTGAAAAAAATTGAGACAAGTTTCTTAAGTAAAGGCTGTAGAAAAATAGCAAGCATCCAGTAGCACCTTAAAGACTAACAAAATTTCTGGCAGGGTATGAGCTAAGTAAAGGCTGTTATCTGAAGGCAGACCTGAACCAATTTTTCTTTTAATGTTGGAAGAAACATTGAAGTGGGAACAGTTCCAACTTTTTAAGGTGTGGTTTAAGCAAGATAATTGGGTTTCTTTTTTTTTAATGGGGCTCTTCCTACTAGCAACTGTGCCACTTTGTGAGGGCAGGGGTCAGCAACTGATTCTCCCAATCTTTTCTGGTTCACATCTCTGCCGTTCCCCTTGCAAGTGATCCTTGATTTGAGGAGTTTGAGAAGAGTGTCCCTGCATTTACTTGGCTGGAAGCCTCTCTAAGCCTGGTAGTGCCGGGGAGGGTGGGGTATAAATTAAATAAATAAATAAATAAATAAATAGATTCAGTTCACACTCAGGTTGCAGTCGAAAGGAAAGAGAGAAGCCTAATCTAAAGAGTCTTTCCCCTGTCACGAGTGGCTACCTGTTCCGGGATACTGTGTATGGAAGTATGAGGCACCCTAGTTCCGCAACAGATGTGGAGAGGGGATGCCTTGGTAGGCTAAGACATGGGAATGTCTTTCTAAAGCTATAAAGCTTGAAAAACCCCTGCTGTGATAGAAACCCATTTCTTGCACCCATTTGACTGGGGGTCCCTTTGGCCCTGATTGGTTTTGTAAAGCTAGGGTTGCCATCCTCCAGGTACTAGCTGGAGATCTCCTGCTATTACAACTGATATCCAGCTTATAGAGATCAGTTCACCTGGAGAAAATGGCTGCTTTGACAATTGGACCCTATGGCATTGAAGCCCCACCCCAAACCCTGCCCTCCTCAGGCTCTGCCCCAAAAACCTCCTGTCGGTGGCGGAGAGGGACCTGGCACCCCTATGTAAAGCTCCCCGTTTTCTGGGTGCCAGCCCTAGAACAAGAGATGAGTTCTCCAACGTGGAGCTGTTTCCCCTTGCAACGCAGGACCCTTGGCTCAACTGACTGTCTCTCCATTGAATCCCGCAGGTCCGAGATGCCCTGGTGGGTGTTGGCATTGCAGGGCTGGGCTTGGCCACCCTGGGAATCATTGGTGCCATGGTCAAGAGGAAGAAGCAACAGAACCAATAGCAGAACCAATTACAGAGACTCTGAGACTTCCGTGTTCTTTCGGGTGGTTTTGTGTATTTTAACAGTCTTTAAAAATGTGGTTTCCATTGGGGGCCGTCGTCCTGGAGACCTCCTAACCCGTAATGCCTTGCCAGGGTCGGTACACTTTCTCCCGGACTTGCAAGTAAAAACAGGTGGGGTGGGTCATGCACAGAACTATCTCAAGCTGCCTCCGTTGTGTAGAGAGAGACTGGATTGGCCCTGAAAGGGTCTCTTATGAGGGCTACCAACCTCCAGGTGGTGGCTGGAGATCTCCCACTATTACAACTGATCTCCAGCTGACAGAGATCAGTTTCCCTGGAGAAAATGGCCACTTTGGCAATGGGACTCTATGGCATTGAAGTCCCTCCCCAAACCCCGCCCTCCTCAGGCTCCACCCCCCAAATCTCCATGTATTTCCCAACCCAGAGCTGGCAACCATATCTCTTATGTACATAAGTGCCATCAGGTTGCAACCAGCTTATGGCTACCCCAGCAAGGGGCTTTCAAGGAAATTGAGAAGCAGAGGTGGTTTGCCATTGCCTTCCTCTGCAGAGTCTTCCTTGGTGGTCTCCCATCCAAGTACCAACCCTGCTTAGCTCCCGAGATCTGACAAGATCAGGCTATACCATACCATTCCACATCCTGACAAAAGTCTCTTGGAAAGGCCAAAATGCAGGTAGAAAAGACTGCCAACTTCTTATCCAGGCCTCGGACCTACATTTCACCTCAACCTACAACTAGGGTTGCCAACTTTTGAAACAAACCCTGCTCCTGTGCCTTTAACAGTGGTTGGCTTAGTGGCCAATCCTGTTTAGCTGTGTTGTGAGATGTTTCACCTGTTCAGTTCTGAGTCGGAAACCTTTATTACAGGTTTCCCCCCCTAGTCAGCTGCCCCCCCCCACCTTGTAGATGAATAAGGCTGAGAGGGAGCGGCTTGCCTGTGAGAGCAACGTTAGGGCGGAGTTTAGAGCCAACCTTTTTGTGCCTGTGGGCACCTTTGCAATTTTGTCAAAGGGCGGTGGGCACAGTCTCAAAATGCCTGCTCAGGAGGAGGAGCCAGGCACAAAAATGGCTGCTGCAAGAGGCGGGGCCAACCTCAAAATGTCAGGGATCAAGTTTATATAAAACTCTCAATAGTAACTCTTCAACAGGATACCTGTTAACCTGCACAGCCTATCAGAAGCCCTGCTGGAAAAAAAAACCCCACCTATCCCTGCCTACTTTCTAAAAGCACTTGGTGGGTGCCAGGAAAGGTGTTGGTGGGCACCCACCAAGTTGGCGATTTAAAGTGTTGGACTAGGAGGACCTGGATTCAGATCACTACTGGACCTTGAAGCTGATTAGGTGACCTTTGGCCAGTCATTGTCTCTCAGCCTAACCTACTTCACAGGGATGTCATGAGGATAACACGGAGGCGAGAATCATATGAACCGCTTGAATGTCTGGGAGGAAGGGTGAGATAGTGTAGATTGTCACTAACTCACTCAGGGGACTTATAGTGGCAGAGGCAAGGTTTGAATTTGCCAGAGTATATTTATGCTTGTGGAGTGTCACATCTGTATCATCTGGGGAGATGTTCAGTGGTTATTTATTTACTTGCGTTGAATTCCTGTACCATAGCTTAGGGATCTGAATTTAAGCAGGAGTCAAGTTAAGGCGTGGGCTCCATATGAATGCAGCTCCCACTTAAGCAAGCCTTTAGTGTGTGTGACGGAGAGACATTTGTATAAATGAAGAAGGCCCTTGGTGGGGAAGGAAAGCCGCCCTCCTCAGGCTCCTCTTCTTCGCTCCTTTGCCTTTTAGTAGAGTTTTGAGGTGGGGGAAAAAAAAAGATCAGCAGCTGAAGCTTTTTTGGGGCACGGAGTGAATGCTGATAATGCCAGCAGGTCAAACTGCTGGGCGTGGAAGCTAGTCCCAAAGTTCATGAAGAAGAAGAGGAAGAGTTGGGTTTTATATGCCTTCTCTGCCACTTAAGGAAGACTCTAACCGCCTTACAATCACCTTCCCTCTCCCTCCCCACAACAAACACCCTGTGAGGTGGGCGGGGCTGAGAGAACTGTGACTAGCCCAAGGTCACCCAGCTGGCTTCATGTGAAGGAGTGGGGAAACCAACCCAGTTCACCAGATTAGCCTCCGCCGCTCCTGTGGAGGAGTGGGGGAATCAAACCCGGTTCTCCACTTTAGAGTCCACCGCTCCAAACCACCGCTCTTAACCACTACACCATGCTGCCTCTCCACTTGCCTCTAAGCAGGATCTCCCCCTTAAGGCCCAAAATTATGAGTCACTTTGCAGGATTATTTTGAAGGAACAGAGGACACCATATTCCGGGCTGGTCCAGGCAATCTATACCCCACACCTTGAAAAGCTGGTTTCTGAAAATCTGGATGAATGCCGCCGACTACAAGGATTTGCAAAATTTATTTTGCACTGCCCCATCTTCCTTACTTGATTCTGGTTCTGCTACCTGTATGGAGGGGCTGGAATTGTGGAGGGGAATGAATCCTCACCCCCTAATCTAAGAACATGTTACAGCAGGGGTGTCAAACATAAGGCCTGAGGGCCAGATCTGCCCCCTTGAGAGCTCTTACCTGGCCAGCGAGCCAGCCACCCCCCCTACCCTCGATCTGGGCTGGCGAGGCATGGCCCGGTCCAACCAAGTGCCATTTATGTCAAATCTGGCCCTAGGGTTTTTGCATTTCAATGTAAATTTCATTGAGTCACAGTGCTGTGGTTTTGCAACCTCCAGGTGGTGGCAGGAGATCTGCTATTGCAACGGATCTCCCGCCGATCGATATCAGTCCCCCTGGAGAAAATGCCCTCTTTAGCCATTGGTCTCTATGGCATTGAAGCCCCTCCCCTCCGCAAACCCCGCCCTCCTCAGGCTCCACCCCCCAAACCTCCTGCCGGTAGCAAAGAGGGACCTGGCAACCCTATCCGGCCCTCGTAACAATTGCGTTTGACGCCCCTGTGTTACAGCGTAAACCTCAACAAAGTTTAACTCTCTTTGAAAAAGATTTCTTTTTGTATAAATACAAACAGAACAGGAAAAAAGAAAGAAAAACAGAAGTCATGTCACAAACAATAACTACAATTACATCAAAGAAAAAGAAAAAATATATACATATAATAAAAATGATATAATAAGAACTATATGATGATAGCAACAATTATGAGCAGTAAATACAGATATAATTCACATTAAATGGTGATTATAATAATATCAAAGTTTAACACTCATGTAAGTCAATGAGCTTAGAAGGGTGTAATTTTGGTCAGGGTTGCACTGTTAACCCAGCCAGCCGCTTCTGAGATCTCAGCAAGGCCTTGTCTGCACATTTGAAAGGATATTTTCGGTCATGAGAACTCGTAGCGGAACATAATTTTTTTAAAAAAAGGAAAGTCTGAACAGACCCTGAAGGTTGAAAGACTCAAGGGTGTGTCTGTTCAATACTACAACTGGTGATTTGAGACCGGTTTGCCTTGTTGAATGACTTCTGGTCACTGGCTGGCTGCTGCACCATGACTGGAACCTCTTTCCCATTTTGTATTTATGTATTCATTTATGCCCCCCCACAAGTTTCATCCCCAAAGGGTAGGGGTTGCCAACCTCCAGGTACTACCTGGAGATCTCTTGCTATTACAACTGATCTCCAGCAGATACGGATAAGTTCCCCTAGAGAAAATGGCCACTTTGGCAATTGGACTCTATGGCATTGAAGTCGCTCCCCTCCTCAGGCTCTGCCCCAGAAACCTCCCGCCGGTGGTGAAGAGGGACCTGGCAACCCTACCAAAGGTGGACCCCAAGTGGTTGACAACTTTCTCCCCTCTTCCATTTTATCCTCACAACCACCCTGTGAGGTAGGTTAGGCTGAGAGGGGGTAACGGGTTCAAGGTCGCCCAGCGAGCTTCCACGGCAGAGTGGGGATTCGAACCTGGCGCTCCCAGATCTTGTCTGACACTCTAACCGCTATACCACAGTCGCTCTCGCACCATGCGGGTGCTGCCTTTTTAAAAATTCCTCTCCACTTTGCATTCGATATGGCCCTGCTGCTGTTTATAGCCCAGTAGGTATCACAAAGCAGAATAAAGCCCAAACCTGATTTTTATAAAACCCACCCTGCAGTCTAACTGCATCGCAACCGTGTCCTGCTATTGTACGCCGATCGCATTAAAACCAGCTCCTTTGGCGGTAAACAGCATTTTTACTGACCTTGGTTTAAACTGATGTTTTACTTTTTATTATGTAAATATTTTGTCACTAATTAAAAAAAATCTGGCTGACCAGAATTTTGAGTGGTTTATGGGTAGCCGAGGGGAAAAGGGCTCAGGGTTTCATTTGGGTCAATGTACAACTGGATTCAATTCCAGGCATTGGGGGCGGGGGAGGAAGTGTCTCTGAGCAGCTGCAGAGTGCATTTGCTTCTTTTATTTATTTATTTTTAAACATTTTATTATTTAAAGAACAAAACACAAATACAACACACATTCTGCTTACACTCATACAAATTCAGTACTCCTGTCTACAATAAGATCCTCTTCAGACACCAGGTAGCGGCGGAGCTGATTCATTCTATTTCATTTTATGCTGATCTTGAACTCTACACAAACAGATAATTCTTTAGTTACTCACAAATTTAAACATTTATTCTCAAACCTACATACAATCTGTGTATTACTGAGCTTATGTGATATAACATTATATTCATATATTAATGCCCATTTCTGAGCCTGACAGTCAAATATTTCTAAACGGTAAATAATACCTTATAATTCTTATTACCAAATCTGGTGCCTTATATCTATAACTATATATATCAGTGTATTGCTTTGTTATTTTATGCTGCCCAATGGCCGTAACAATAAATTACTACTATATCAGCTAGTATAGCCTGCTATCTTAAAGTACTTCTGGTTATTAATAAAATTGTCTAATATTCTTTTGCATCTATAACAGCTTTTCCACATATTTGCTTTCTACACGTTAACTATTTTGTAACATATTCAAAATACAGCTTCCAATTCTTTTCCTTCTTTTATTTATTGGCGATATTTCTGTCCTACCTTTTCAGCCATAAGGCTCAACAGAGCATCTCTTAGCAAAATAAAACCGGCGGGTATCGGAGATAAAGAGACTGACTGTCTTATTGCGCAGTTAAGTCGATGGCAAACACAATAATAGCCAAGGGATCATTTGACCATGCGGGGTGGCTCCTAAGCACGTGTGTTAGAAGCACAAAGTCCTGGGATGTGGTGAAATCTCAGAGATTCGCTGAGGGGGATTATTGAATATATTGATTGAGAACATTTTTATCTCATCCTTCTCCTCACGGGGCACCTCATGAGCCTTTCAATGGACTTAGTAGGGTGTAAATCTGTTTTGGATTGCACCGCGAGACACCAGAAACCAGCCTATGATGTCTTTAACATCAAAATCATCCCAAACTGCAAAACCATCCTAAAGAAAGGAACCGAAAATACCATCAGACAGCTAAGACAAAAACAAACTTTCTCAGGTAAGACACCTCCTATGGCTTCCACTATCCTCCAACACTAAGATGTTCTGCTTTATGGAATTTTCTGAATGCCAGGAAGGCCACAGTTGTTCCCAATTCTGGCTCACTGTTCCACAGAGACGGGGCAGCCACCAAAAAGGCCTGTGACCAGATAGCGGCCAACCCAACCGCGCAGTTAGTAGGAGTACTTGAAGGGCTGTCATATAGAAGATGGTGCTGAGTTGTTTCCTGTTGCCCCAGAAGGTTGGACCAGAACATACAAGTTGAAATTAAATCAAACGTTTCCATCCAGACATTAGGAAGAATTTTCTAACAGGGCGGTTCCTCAGTGGAACAGGCTTCCTCGGGAGGTGGTGGGCCCTCCTTCCCTGCAGGGTTTAAGCAGAGGCTAGATGGCCATCTGACAGCAATGCTGATTCTATGAACTTAGGCAGTTCATGAGAGGGAAGGCATCTTGGCTATCTTCTGGGCATGGAGGTGTTTGGGGGAGGTAGTTGTGAAATTCCTCCATTGTGCAGGGGGTTGGACCAGATGATGCTGGTGGTCGCTTCCAACTCTATGATTCTATGAACGTCAAGAAGGCTATGCTGAGAAGAATGAAGGAATCCCATAGGTATGCATGAGGAGACAGAAGGTCCTCAAGTTTGCGAGACCTACGCTGTAAAGGGCTTGAAAAGTTAAAACCGGCACCGAACGAAACCCGGAAATAAGTGTAAGCGCTTTAAAATCAGCATAATATGGCAATTGTGGTTAAACCCAGCGAGAAAGTGGGTTACCACCTGGGGAGCACACAGCTTTGGGGGCAGAACCTGGGAGAATGGCATTTAGGATGGGGAGGGATCTTAGCAGGGATGTAATGGCTCCAAAGCAGCCATTTTCTCATGGCAGCCATTTTCTCATGGAGATGAGGTGTAATTCCAGGAGACCCCACCTGGAGGTTGGCAACCCCAGCCAAGAGGCTCTAAAAGCGACAACTCCAGCAGCCATCTTAACAAGGCAACCCAGCTCCTTCTCCCCACACACCACCAGAAGGCAGATGACTAGGGTTGCCAGCTCCGGGTTGGAAAATACCTGGAGATTTTGGGGGTGGAGCCAGAGGAGGCCAAGGTTTGGGGAGGGGAGAGACTTCAGTGGGGTATAGAGTCAATCTTCCAAACCAGCCACGTTCTTCACCAGGTGAACTGACCTCTGTCACCTGGAGATCACCTGTAATAGCAGGAGATCTCCAGCCACCACCGGGAGGATGGCCACCTTACAGATGATTTCCTCCGCAAACACTCTTTCTTAACTGTATGACTCTTTCTAACCCTTTACCCCAGTAAGGTCGCCAATTTTTCGCCCAGCCTCTGTAGCCACACCTTTAAAAGCAACTCTCTGTGCTCTGTCTAGACTCGCTTCCGCCGATGGAGCTACAGGACCTGGTAAGCCTAGTCCCTCCCCTCCCCAAACCTCACTCTCCTCAGGCTTTGCCCTAAAAATCCAAGTATTTCTCAACCCAGAACTGGCAACCCTAGTGCCTGGCCAAAGGTAGAGGCTGCCAGCTCTGAGTTGGGAAATACCTGGAGATTTTGGGGGTGGAGCCTGAGGAGGGCGAGGTTTGGAGAGGGGACTTCAATGCCATAGAGTCCAATTGCCAAAGCGGCCATTTTCTCCAGTGGAACTGATCTCTATTGCCTAGAGATCAGTTGTAACAGCTGGAGATCTCCAGCCACCACCTGGAGGTTGGCAACCCTAGCCCAAGGTCACTCAACAACCTTAGCAGGACATGGTGTTTATCTCCACATGTTGTCTTCACCTGCTGATTGCCTCAAGAGCCTGAGTGCTGGTATTTATCTTTACCAGCTGGAGGTTGGCAACCCTACACATAAGACATCCAAATATTTTCAAAATATATTCAAGGCGACACATCACAGAAAGATGTAATGGTCATGGGAAACAGCATCATTGTAATACATCTGAAGGACTAGTCTAATTGCTATTGGGTTCTCTCCAAAGCCAGCGGGGTGTAGTGGTTAAGAGCGGTGGACTCTGGAGAACTAGGGTTGATTCCCCACTCCTACACATGAAGCCAGCTGGGTGACCTTGGGCTAGTCACAGCTCTCTCAGAACTCTCTCAGCTCCACCTACCTCACAAGGTGTCTGTTGTGGGGAGAGGAAGGGAAGGTGATTGTAAGCCGGTTTGATTCTTCCTTAAGTGGTAGAGAAATTCACTTGGACACATGAAGCTGCCTTATACTGAATAAGACCCTTGGTCCATCAAAGTCAGTATTGGGGGTTACCGCACTTTTATTCCCAGCGATGTATTAAGAGTTTGAAAATGTTATAAAAAATACTGTTCGCACTTTCTATGTATTCCCACCGATGTATTAAGAGTTTGAAAACGTTATAAAAAATACTGTTCGCGCTTTGTTTGGCCCCTTTAGCCGTGAAGACGTCTTCCAACCATTTATTAGCCGTGGTATCCAAAAACCCTTTTAATGCGATGTTTTTTATAACATTTTCAAACTCTTAATACATCGCTGGGAATACAAAGTGCGGTAACCCCCATTGTCTACTCAGACCAGCAGCGGCTCTCCAGGGCCTCAGGTAGAGATCTTTTACATCACCTACTTGCCGAGTTCCTTTAAACTGGAGATGCCGGGGATTGAACCTGGGCCCTTCTGCATGCCAAGCAGATGCTCTACCGCTGAGCCACAGTCCCTCCCCTAAGTCGGCATATAAAAACCAACTCTTCTTCTTTTCAAAAGATTGTCGAAGGCTTTCACGGTCCAAGTTCATCGGTTCTTGTAGGTGATCCGGGCTGTGTGACTGTGGTCTTGGTATTTTCTTTCCTGACGTTTCGCCGGCAGCTGTGGCCGGCATCTTCAGAGGAGTAACACTGAAGGACGGTGTCCCTTCTTCTTTTCCTTCTCCTTCTCCCTCTTGATAATCAGAAAAGACGGGGCATGCCCTCCCAATCCTTTTCACAAGTCTGCCGCTTGCTCCTTTTCCCCACTCTTTTGCCGAAACTTTGCAACCTTAAAATCTGAAAAATACACCGCGGAGAGTCCCCCAACCCTCTCGGGAATCTCTTCTCCGTCCCGTTCCGACACTGTCAGGCCAGGCTTTTCCAGCGCAAAGGCGGTTGGGCTCCCGGCCAACCTGTAGGCCCTTCCACCCCCCTGCCGGGCTGCAGCTGTCTGCAATCATTAAAATAACTGGCTCGACTTCTCCCTGAAGCTCTGACAAGTGCCCTACAGCACAGGCGTCTGAAGATGTCCGATTACTACGTGAGTAGGCAGCTACTGGGGAGAAAAGAGCTTAAGCCACAATCCCCTGCCCTCCGTGTCCTGTTTTGCTTGCTATCGCCGTTGTGCTTTCAGCGTTTTCTGCAATGTACATCGTGCTGGGGCAGTGTGTGGCCGTGGGATTCCCAGACAAATCCCGTGTAGCATTTCTTCCCTCTCGCTCTCCCTGTTCTTCTGGTGGGGGTAAAGACAATGACTGGTGAATGTCAAACTAAATATAGCCAGGGCCGCTCTCTGGCTGATTCGTTTCCACTGTATTGCAGAGAGAGAGAGAGAATATGCCTGAGTCTAATGTTCGAATCGGGCTTTTGGTACAGAACCGAGGACTAACCTTTGAAAATAAAGCCAAGTTTCTAGGCCTTACGGTGATAGAGGGAAAAAAGTAAGTTAAAGAGTTGAAGCTTGCGGTACATATCTTAACACATGGTTTGCACAGAGGAGATTTCGGTACTAGAAATAAAACAGCAAGGGGATTCGGGAATTTTTTTTATTTTAAATTGATCCCAATTCCTTTAATCTCATTTTCTTCTTCTTTAAAATAAGGGTTCAAGGGTTGCTTCCTCTCTACCTTTGCCAACTGGCCTGGACAAAAATGTCCAACTCCTTTAACAGAGGTTTAATAGGATGTTGTTTACTAGGTGATGTTATTGACCTCCATGTAGGGTTGCCAACCTCCAGGTATTAGCTGGAGATCTCCTGCTATTACAACTGATGTCCAGCCGATAGAGATCAGTTCCCCTGGAGAAAATGGCCGCTTTGGCAATTGGACTCTATGGCACTGAAGTCCCTCCCCTCCCCAAATCCCTGCCCAAAAACCTCCTGCCGGTGGCTAAGAGGGACCTGGCAACCTTACCTTCCTGACAGGAAAACCTTCAGCTTCCCAATAAAGCTCTGTTAAAGGGACAGGACATATTTCCCCTCAGGTTGGTCTTCTTTTCCAATCTGAAATTGTGCAACTACCCCACCCTTTTGGCCACAAATAAATTTTTCTTCCAGGTTGCTACTACCTAAATACCATGACAATCTTCTCTTTCTTCTTTTGGTCTTTCCCTCCTGAAATTGGAGGCATATATTTATAGATGGTGGATTCAGTTTTCTTGGTCACCTACAGGGCATCCAAGAAATACAGAGAGTTGGCCTACTTCTTGCCTCTGGTTTTCCATCCTGCTTCTCCCTTTTCTTCTCTGCATGCTTCTTTCCCGTCTGCCCCTATCAAAGGAACACTCTGGAGCTTTGGAAAGTGCTAACAATTCATCTAGGTATGAAATTCGAAGGATTAGCAGTCAGATCAAGTCGGGCCCCATGCGTTTGCCTCTCTAATCTCTCCATTTCCAGTGTCATGTGGCTAATGCGAATATCATGTTCATACTTCTAGTTCAGTAATAGGGGAAGGTTTGGAATGAGGGCTGCCTGTTTTTGCTTTACGTTCAAGTGGAAATCGGCTACGTGTTTGCAAAAGCCCAGAATGTCTTCTTGGTCACACTTCTGTGTGACAAGGGTAGGCGCCCACCTTCTACACCTATTAAGGATTTCACGTACCTCCTGTTGCCTGCTGGAATTTAAAAAATTCGGTCAATTCCAAGGGTGTGACATCACTAGGGTTGCCAACTTCCAGGTTCTAGCTGGAGATCTCCCGCTATTACAACTGATCTCCAGCCGACAGAGATCAGTTCCACCAGAGAAAATGGCTGCTTTGGCAATTGGACTCTATGGCATTGAAGTCCCTCCCCTCCCCAACCCCCACCCTCTTCAGGCTTCACCCCCAAAATCTCCAGGTATTTCCCAATCCGGAACTGGCAACCCTAGTCACATCACTTATGCTTTTTTCCGGAAGTGATGCAACGTTATTGTGGGATGGGGCCTCCTATGTCCCTGCCCCCTCCAATTGCTGCCAGTTTTTAGGGCAGAGCCTGAGAAGTGTGGGGTTTGGGGAGGGGAGGGACTTCAATGCCACAGAGTCCAATTGACAAAGTGGCCACTTTCTCCAGGTGAACTGATCTCTATTGGCTAGAGATCAGTTGTAATAGCGGGAGATCTCCAACTAATACCTGGAGGTTGGCAACCCTACAGATTATCGATTTTGCTGTGGAAACCCAGGAACAGAAAGAGGCCCGGTGCATTGTTAAAACAGAACCCCTCTCATTTTCACAGGGTTTTAAATCACCTCTGAGGCTCTTTCTGTTAGTATAAAGGACGGCTTCCCAGCATGGTAACGGTGGGTGCCATGATGCCCACCAACACCTTTCCTGGCACTGGCCAAGTGCTTACAGAAAGTGGGCAGGGCCAGGTGGGGTCTTTTTTTTCTCAACAAGGCTTCCGATTGGCTGTGCAGATTTTTAAATGGTTGCTTCGGCAGCAGCTGACGCCACCGCACAAGGATCTTCGCCGTGTGACTGAAGGAACGCTGCAGAAACCTTTTTGCGGCTGGTTCTGCCTCCTGTGGCAGCCATTTCATGGCACCCCTTTTATGGCTGCGCCCACCCCACGGTGTCAGAATTCCCAAGGTGCCTGGAGGCTCAAAAAGGTTGGGGATTCTGAAGCGCCCATGGAAAACCCCCAGCATTCACATTGAGACAGCAGGGTAGACTTCCCCTGACTATGGAAGATCCACTGATTTAGCAATTTGCAACAATCTCTTTTCCTTTCTGTAAAATGTATTGAAATGTATTAGGGCAGCCAGGGAATAGCTTGTTTCTGGGCAGAATATCTCTGTATGTCTGTGTGCTAAGGAATTGGGGCAAGAGTCATGGAGGGTTACAGTAAACCATAACAAGAACTGGGTGAAACTGTTACTCTACTGCCGCCTTGACGTCTGGAGTGCTATCAGCTTTACCCTGAATGTTGATGGGTTGTCATATCTTGAATTTGGATAAATATCCCTTCCTCGGTACAATCGGGGCTCAGAGATTTTTACTCGGTAGAGTGCTCTGGGTAGCAGCTGCTCCAAATAAATAACTGTTTTCTTGTAAACAACGGTTTTGGGTCTCCTTCTCCTCCACGAACCATTTTACCATATCAACATGGACACGTGTATGTATAAGCAGAACACCCCCCCCCCTCATTCACTTCTGTGCCTGAAAGCAGAAACACACAGACACATGCACACACACATCATCCGATAAAACTGTCCTCTTCAAGAACTGAACTTTCCCTCCCTCCTTTCCCCGCTCCGGAAGATAAGGAATTCTAATAGACCGCTTTGTTCCCCCATATAGCGGAAAGGCTAGGTTATGTATCACAATGCTGAACAATGATGACTGTAAACGCGTACGTCTGAAATACGTAATAGCCTAAAAGTTATAAAGCTAACTGCTTGCCTCTTGGGTGTGTGTGTCAGTTTCCCGCCTGTGTTTGGGTCAGAGCCTGTGCATCCAGCTTCTATTCTTTGGCCAAATAAGAGCTGTTAGTTTACCCAAACCTCCTCTCAATTGTCTTTCATTGGACTCTACGGATAATTGGGTCACAACAATTCCTAGTATGAAGGTTGCGACTCCCGCCACCCTCAGTCCTAGTTGTTCAGGACCGATTCACCCTGCTTTATGTTTCCCCTACAGGCCCCCTTTTGTCCCTTAATTCTGGGATTCTGTCTCAACAGGTAGAGCCCAAACCTGGAGACCTTATAGAGATCTCTCGTTTGGGGTACAAGCACTGGGCCATCTATGTAGGTTGTGGTTATGTGATCCACCTGGCGCCCACAGGTAAGACTTCAGGTTTATTGTGTGCTTCTGACTCAAAGGCAAGGCAGGATTTAGAGCTGCCAGCTTTTCAATGTCAGAGTTGTTCTTTTACCAGCAATGTCAGAAGTTAAGAACAAAGCTTTGTTGAATCAGATGGAAGGTCCCTCTGGTCCAGCATACTGTTACCCAGTTTTCCAGGAACCCTGCAGGCATGCCATGAAGGCAGCAGCTATCTTCCATTGTTCCCTCTTAGCAACTGATATTTAGAGGTTAGACTGCCCCTGAAAGTGGAGGTTACATTTAGCCACAGTGGTTATTAGGTGGTGATTTTAAAACTACCTAAGCCAGTGGCCCCCATTCTGACTTAAGGTAGCCAATTTCGTAGGGTAGATTTGAGTTCAGTAGCGCCTTAGAGATCAAGCTAATTCATAACATAGTATTCCCTGTTACTATGTTTGGGTGTGAAAGTTAGACAATGAAGAAAGCTGACAGGTAGAAAGTAGATGCCTTTGAAATGTGGCATTGGAGGAGAGTTTTATGGATACCGTGGATGGCTAAAAAGACAAATAACTGGGTTCTAGATCAGATCAAACCTGAACTGTCCCTAGAAGCTAAAATGACTAAACGGAGGCCTTTGGCCATATTATAAGAACACAGAAGTCACTGAAAAAGATAATTATGCTAGGAAAAGTTGAAGGCAGCAGGAAAGCAGAAAGTTGAAGGCAGCAGGAAAAGGGGAATGAGATTGATTGACTCAATCAAGGAAGCCACAGCCCTCAGTTTGCAAAACCTGAGCAAGGCTGTTAATAATAGGATGTTTTGGAGGACATTGATTAGGGGTGTGCTCTGATTTTGCTCCCGGTATTTTTCAAGTTTGGTTTATTAACCCTGAAATTTTTTGAAAAATTTGGAAAACCCAGATGTTTTGGGAGTGGTGGTGGCTGCCTCAGCTGGCTTACGGGCCGGATACGTGCTCTCAAGGGGCTGGATCCGGCCCGCGGGCCTTATGTTTGACACCCCCGCCATAGACGCTAGATTCAGTTTTCTTGGTTGCAGATGGGGTACCCGAGAAATACAGAGAGTTGACCTACTTCTTGCCTCTGGTTTCCAGCTTCCTCCTCTTCTTCTCTGCATGCTTCTTTCCCGTCTGCCCCTATCAAAGAAACACTCTGGGGCTTTTGACAGTGCTAAAAATTCATCTGGGGATGAAATTTGAAGGATTAGTAGTCAGATCAAGTCAGGGCCCAGGCGTTTTGCCTCTGTAACCTCTCCATTTTCAGACTCGTGTGGCTAATATGAATATCTTGTTCATACCTCCGTTTCCGTAATTGGTGAAGGCCTGGAATGAGGGGCTGCCTGTTTTGATTTGTGTTCACTGGAAATCTGCTCTGTGTTTGCTAGGGTTGCCAGGTTTTGGGGGCGGAGATTGAGGAGAGTGGCGGCGACTTCGATGCCATAGAGTCCAATTGCCAAAGCGGCCATTTTCTCCAGGTGATCTGATCTCTATTGGCTCGAGAGCAGTTGTAATAGCGGGAGATCTCCAGATAGTACCTGGAGGTTGGTAACCCTAGTGTTTGCAAAAGCCCAGAATGTCTTCTTGGTCACACTTGTGTGACCAAAGGAATGGAGTCGAACAAGCACAGGTGCCTACCTCCTCCACCTATACCCCACTCTGGTTTAGGGTTGCCAACCTCCAGGTGATAGAAGATAGACACTTCTGTGTATATAGTAGTTAAACCAAAATTCACACAGAAACCTTATATTCTATATATGCAATTATATTTCAATAAGTCATCCCCCAATGGTTTTCTCTGTGAATTTTGGTTTAACCTCCAGGTGGTGGCTGGAGATCACCTGAGATTACAACTGATCTCCAGGCGACAGAGATCAGTTCACCTGGAGAAAATGGCCGCTTTGGAAGGGGGACTCTATGGCTTTATACCCCACTCAAGTCCCTCCTCTCCCCAAACTCCACCCTCATCATGCCCCACCCCCCAAATATCCAGGTATTTGCCAACTCAGAGCTGGCAACCCTATAAGGACTTTTAAAAAAAATTAAGCTACCCAAAGGGCAGGGAAAGGAGCCAAAACCGAAAGCAGTTCTTTTGTTTAGCAGCTATTATTTCTTAGCTGCTGCTCTTAAAAGCAATATTGATGTCTCAAAGGCATTATCTCAGTATGCTGGATGTGAAGCAGCATGATGCAGTGGTTAGTGTTGGAGTCGGATCTTGGAAAATGTAGGTTAAAATCCTCACTATGCCATGAAGTTCATTAGAGGCTTAATGGGGTTTTATTTTGCAGGTAATGATATTTATGGTATTTGCATGGCATGAAATGCTTCCACTGCCCATTTCTATACATTAAGCCTCTATTAAAGGGATTGGACATTTTTCTTGGGTACCCCAGCATGGTCTAGTGGTTAAGAGCGGTGGACTTTAATCTGGAGAACCGAGTTTGATTCCCCCACTCCTCCACACGAATGGCGGACTCTAATCTGGTGAACTGGGCTTGATTCCCCACTCCTCCACATGAAGCCAGCTGGGTGACCTTGGGCTAGTCACAGTTCTCTTAGAGCTCTCTCAGCCCCACCTACCTGTCTGTTGAGGGGAGGGGAGGGGAAGGGAAGGTGATTGTAAGCCAGTTTGATTCTTCCTTAAGTGGTAGAGAAAGTTGGCATAGAAAAACCCAGGAAGTGACAACACATTGTCCTCAAATGAAATTTCTATTCTGTTCTGTTCTATACTTCACCCTTTCCAGGCACCATCACTCAAACCTCCCAGCATTTGCCAAGCTGGTATTTGGGACTCTAGCATCTTATAGTGCTGGTCTGTTGGGAAGGAGGTTTTTTGGGGGGCATTTCTTTTTGAGAGTGTAAAACTTGGCATGACTAAGCTATGGGAGGGGCTATGCAGGTTGAGTGAGGATGTTGTGCAGGTCGGGTGGCCAGCCTCCAGGTACTAGCTGGAGCTCTCCCACTATTACAACTGATCTCCAGCCGATCGAGATCAGTTCCCCTGGAGAAAATGGTCTCTTTGGCAATTGGACTCCATGGCATGGAGGTTCCTCCCCTCCCCAAACCCTGCCGTCCTCAGGCTCTGCCCCAAAAACCTCTCGCTGGTGGCAAAGAGGGACCTGGCAACCCTAGTCATGGGGCAGGGTGGGGCCTGATATGTACTTTTGCAGCACTTATTTCAGATAAAACGTTTTGGCCCAAGTAGCTGTTTGAGTTGTGGACCCCTGTCCTCGCAAACGATTTTCAGAGTGTTTTAGCAACAATCCATAGTTCATTGAAATCCCCATGTACGGTCTCGGCAATTCTAGTGTTTATTTACAAATATAATTACTCTCTAAATATTCTCTCGAGTATCTGAACTCCTTCGTCCTGCTGAATTACTAATTTAATTTAGCAAGTTTACAAATTTAATTAAAGATATAACTTTCCTGAATCTAGACTTGCAAACCAGGCCATTATAAGAACGAGATGCATTAGGAAATCAAAAGGGCTGAATCCTAGAAAGCCTTGGTGATCTTTCTTTCTTTCTTTCTTTCTTTCTTTCTTTCTTTCTTTCTTTCTTTCTTTCTTTCTTTCTTTCTTTCTTTCTTTCTTTCTTTCTTTCTTTCTTTCTTTCTTTCTTTCTTTCTTTCTTTCTTTCTTTCTTTCTGGTTTGAAACTGGTTTTAGTGTCAGGAGTTCCTTCAAAGATCCTTGGCAGTCTTCATTTTGACTTTTCTTTGTTGGGGAATCCCTTGATAGAATTTCGGTCTCTAGGTTCATCTACTCAGGAACTATGGGAGTGAAAATGGTTTACTTCTGTTGTCATTCCCAAGATAACTTAGCCCAGGCCAGCGTCTCCAGCATCATGTCCGTCTTGTCTGAGAAGGCGGTGGTGAAGAAGGAACTCTTGTGGGAGATCGCTAGAAGTGAAGCCTGCCGGGTCAACAACAAATACGATGGAAAATACAAGCCCCTGCCTGCGAGCCAAATCATCCAGGAGGCAGAATTGCTGTTGGGAAAGCAAGTGAATTACAGAGTGGCTAGCCAGAATTGTGAACATTTTGTGACCCGGTTGCGGTATGGCACAGCTAGAAGTGACCAGGTGCGTATGTGGGCAGAGACCCCCCTGGTTTGAAGGTGCACGTCTGTGCTTGATACCTAAGGGAACTGCTTGTACTGCCTCTTGGGTTGGGCTGTCCCTGTTGAAAGGACAGTGGTGTAGGAGACCATCTGAAAAATTGTGTGTCCTGGGGCCTTAACCACATGCAGAAGCTTTGAGGGGAAGTCTCAAAGGGTCTCAGGCAGAGGCCTTTCACATCACCTACTTGCCTAGTCCCTTTAATTGGAGATGCTGGGGATTGAACCTGGGACCTTCTGCATGCCGAGCAGATGCTCCACAGCTCCTCCCACAATTGTTCCTCTCCCTAACCCTTGAATTTCTTGGTGGTGGAAAGTGCCGTCAAATCACAGCTGACTTACGGCAACCTCTCATCGGGTTTTCAAGGCAAGAGACGTTCGGAGGTGGTTTGCCATTGCCTGCTTCATCGTAGTGACCCTGGACTTCCTTGGCGGTCTCCCATCCAAGTACTAACCAGGGCTGACCCTGCTTAGCTTCTGAGATCTGACAAAATTGGGCTAGCCTGGGCCATTTTTTAAAGCTTTCATTAATATACATCCAGTGTCACCTTGGAAGTTAAAGAACTCCATTAGGCGGATGCATTTATATTGGCCTAATGTATACATAAATGCTTTGGCCTGAGGGATGGAGTAGGGGTCACTGGGGATGTGAGGGGGGGAGGTAGTTGTGAATTTCCTGCGTTGTGCAGGGGGTTTGATCCTGGTGGTCCCTTCCAACGCTATGATTCTAAGTCCATTTTGTAGCACTGAAGTGAGTTATGACTCACAAAAGCTAATGCTGGAATAAAACCTGCTAGTTTCTAAAGCAGGGGTGTCAAACATAAGGCCTGGGGCCCAGATCTGGCTCCTTGAGAACTTTTATCCGGCCCACGAGATAGGCCCCCCCGTCTCGATCTGGGCTGGCGAGGCATCATCCTGCCCGACCAAGTGACATTTATATCATATCTGGCCCTCGTAACAATTGAGTTTGACACCCCTGTTCTAAAGGTTCCACTGGACTCCTGTTTTGCTTTGCTGCTGTAGAGTAACTAGGGATGGCAGGCCTCCAGATGGGACCTGGGGATCCCCTGGATTACAGCTCATCTCCAGACTACAGAGATCAGTCCCCCTGAAGACAGTGGACCAGGGGAACTGATCTCTGTAGTCAGGAGATGAGCTGTAATTCCAGGGGATCCCCAGGTCCCACCTGGAGGGCTGCCATCCTTAGTAGCCACTGATAGGCCTCCCCTCCAATTCTGTGCACATGGGAGCAGCAAGAACAGGGTCTGGGTGACATAAGGTGTCATATTGGTCCAAGATGGGACCCCTCACCGTGATATTCACCCAAACTATGTGATGGATCTCACGGATCCATTTGGGGAGGGGCTGTGGCTCAGTGGTAGAGCATCTGCTTGGCATGCAGAAGGTCCCAGAATCCATCCCTGGCATCTCCAGTTAAAGGGACCAGGCAAGTCAGAGCGGTTCCTCCGTTGAACAGGCTTCCTTGGGAGGTGGTAAGCGCTCCTTCCCTGGAGGTTTTTAAGCAGAGGCTAGACGGCCATCTGTCAGCAATGCTGATTCTATGACCTTCGGCAGATCATGAGAGGGAGGGCACTTTGGCTATCTTATGGGCATGGAGTAGGGGTCACTGGGAGGTAGTTTGCAATTTCCTGCATTGAGCAGGGGGTTGGACTAGATGACACTGGTGGTCCCTTCCTACCCTATGATTCTAAGTAGGTGATGTGAAAGACCTCTGTCTGAGACCCTGGACAGCTGTTGCCGGTCTGAGTAGACAATACTGACATTGATGGACCAAGGGTCTGATTCAGTATAAGACAACTTCATGTGTTCAAAGATGACCCCCTCCCTCCAGCTCTCTAACTGATCCAGGGTAGAACTGAAATTTAGCAGTTTCCCAGCTTGGTGGAGACACAGCCTAACATTCCTGCTCTTCATACTCCTTACCTTTTGCAGGTGAGAGAGACCATGGCCAGTGCAGTCGCACTGGTTGGCGTTGGGGTTGTTTTGGGCATGGCCACAGTACTGGGCGGCCTCCTCTTGCCCAGCAAGCCCGAAGAAAAATAACGGCGAGGCCTCCTGCTCCGACGGCGGATGAACTGTTCCATCCTGTACTTGGAAATCACTTTCTGTCTGTTCTTTGTTTCTTACTTTGTCCCTTGAGAGTTCTGAAATAGAGGATTGTTTATATTGTTCTATAATTAAAAAAAATAAAAATTTTAAAGTAAGCTTTCATACTGTGAAGCTGGATTTATTTTCCCCCCATTGTGTTCCTCTGCTGCGATGGACCAAACCATACTTATTCCTCAGCAGGGGCCAGCCTCTGAAATGCCATCAGAGGAAAACGTAATTGTGACCAGATTCTTTGGAAGAGAATTTGCTCTCCTCTTCAGTGGGCGGCCCCATAGAATTATAGAGCTGGAAGGGACCTCTAAGGTCATCTAGTCCAACCCCCTGCACAATGCAGGAAATTCACAACTACCTCCCCCCACACCCCCAGTGACCCCTACTCCATACCCAGAAAATGGCAAAAAACAACATCAACCCTCCAGGATCCCTGGCCAGTCTGGCCTGGAGGAAAATTGCTTCCTGACCCCAAAGTGGTGATTGACACTACATTGGGCATGTAAGAAAAGGCCACAAGAGCCACAAACACTGATGCAAACCTTCTTGCCCTCCTTCTCATGATCTGCCTACGGTCATAGAATCAGCCTTGCTGACAGATGGCCATCTAGCCTCTGCTTAAAAACCTCCAGGGAAGGAGAGCCCACCACCTCCCGAGGAAGCCTGTTCCACTGAGGAACCGCTGTAACTGTTAGAAAATTCTTCCTAATGTCCAGACAGAAACTCTTTTGATTTAATTTCAGTCCGTTGGTTCTGGTCTGACCTTCCGGGGCAACAGAAAACAACTTGGCACCATCCTCCATATGACCGGACTCCAGAAGGACTCTTCTTATATTAACCGAACATCCTCTGCCTGCTCTGGCAATAGAACTGCCAACTCTGGGTTTGGAAATTCCTGGTGATTTGAGGGTAGAGCCTGGGGTGGGCAGAATTTGGGGAGGGGGAGGCACCTCAGTGGTGTATAATGCCATACAGTCCACCCTCTAAAACTGCCATTTTCTCCAGAAGAACTAGTCTGTATAGTCTGGAGTTGTAATTCTAGGAGAACTTCATCCTGCACCCTGAGGTTGGCGACAAAGTTCCCACAACACCGAAGCCTCTCCCTGTTGCTGCTGCCCAGGAACTGGTGATCTGAGATATTGCGGTGGAACATGGAGGTTCTATCTAGTGGTCCATTTAATACTTGATGGCCATTTATGCAGGGCTGTTTCCCTCACGGTCACCCCTCCAACTGCTTTGGGGTTTTCAGTGTGGTGCAGTGGTCAAGAGCGGTGGTTTGGAGTGGTGGACTCTGATCTGTAGAACTGGGTTTGTTTCCCCACTCCTCCACATGAAGCCAGCTGGGTGACCTTGGGCTAGTCACACTCTCTCAGCCCCACCTAGCTCACAGAGTGTCTGTTGTGGGGAGGGAAAGAGAAGGTGATTGTAAGCCGGTTTGAGTCTACCTTAAGTGGTAGAGAAAGTCGGCATATAAAAACCAACTCTTCTCCTTCTCCTTCTCCTCATGCCTTTCCCGACCATCAGAGGTCGCCTGGCTCTCCCCACGCATTTCTGTATATTTTGACCGTGTTTTCTGGATGCTGTTTTGGCCAGAATCCGGAAAATGTGGGCAAAACGCATGGGGAGCGCGAGGCGACCTCTGACGGGCGGAAAAGGCATGCATAGTCACAAGGAAGCCCCAAAGCAGTCAGCGGGGGTGACCACAGGGAAACAGCCCTGCGTAAACGGCCTTTGTTTGTTGAGTATGTTCTGTTAGAAAATTTACATCCATCTTCCATCTACATTGTAAGTGGCTTCCTGCAAGTAATCCATAAAACACTTTTAAATCCTCATCATGAAAGTATTACATTGCAGCCCAGCTGTGCCATTAATTTGCCCAAGCAACAAGAAGAAAATTCAGCCTCCCCCCACCATTCAAATGTAAAAGGCATAACCATCAAATTCTTAGCACACTGGAATAATACACACTGGAATAAAAATTTGCAAAACTTAACCAGGAAAGTTGCTTTATGTGCTTCTTTGGTAGGGCATCTCCTAAGGAAGGAGGAGGAGAAGAAGAGTTAGTTTTTTATATGACAACTTTCTCTACCACTTAAGGAAGAATCAAACCTTCCCTTCCCCTCCTCACAACTGACACCCTGTGAGGGAGGTGGGGCTGAGAGAGTGTGGCTAGCCCAAGGCCACCCAGCTGGCTTCATGTGGAGGAGAGGGAAACCAATCCAGTTCACCAGATGAGTCTCCGCCGCTCATGTGGAGGAGTGGGGAATCAAACCCGGTTCTCCAGATCAGAGTCCACTGCACCAAACCACCACTTTTAACCATTACACCACGTTGGCCCCCAAGGATCAACTGAGACAGACCGGGGGCGAATGTGAGTGAAAGTACCCATGCATAAACGACCCCCCCACTCTCTCTGAACACAGATGCCAATTGTGTTCCTTTTCTACTGAATATACCTGGGACTTTCTGCATGACAAAGCAGAGGTTCTTCCACTGAGCCGTAGCCCCTCCCGCAGATAGGGTTGCCAACAGTGGGTTGGGAAATTGAGGTTGAGGGAGGGACCTCATCAGAGTATAATGCCAAGGAGTCCACCCTCCAAAGCATCCTCCCGCCCCCCCAGGGAAACTGATCTCTGTAGTCTGGAGATGAGCTGTAATGCCGGGAGATCTCCAGGCCCTACTAGGAGGCTGGCAGCCCCCCCCCCCACAGCCCCTCGCCTCCTTCCTGACCTCCTCCGGCAGGCCGTTCCACAAAGTGGGAGACCACAGGGAATTAGGGTTGCCATGTCCCTCTTCGTCACCGGTGGGAGGTTTTTGGGGTGGAGCCTGAGGAGGGTGGGGTTTGAGGAGGGGAGGGACTTCAATGCCATAGAGTCCAATTGCCAAAGTGGCCATTTTCTCCAGGGGAACTGATCTCTATTGGCTGGAGATCAGTTGTAATAGCAGGAGATCTCCAGCTGAAACCTGGAGGTTGGCAACCCTAGTCACAATGGTAGAACAATAGTGCAAAAATTTGATTAATTCATGCAGATGGGAGATTCCTCTTCTACTTGTTGCATAAATTAGGTAACTTCGGGAGCAATCCCAAACAGATAGGGTTGCCAGGTCCCTCTTTGCCACCGGCGGGAGGTTTTTGGGGCGGAGCCTGAGAAGGGCAGGGTTTGGGGAGGAAAGGGACTTCAATGCCATAGAGTCCAATGGCCAAAGAGGCCATTTTCTCCAGGCGAACTGATCTCTATCGGCTGGAGATCCGTTGTAATAGCAGGAGATTTCCAGCTATTTCCTGGAGGTTTGCAACCCTACAGAGAATACATATTAAATAGGGTGCCCATGGCCCCCTGTCCCACCCTATAGCCGACCCAATGAAGGATGTTGTCCCCCCATAGCATAAACAAAATAAAAAAGGACAAGTAAATACATTTAATTTTTCTGCTACCGGTATGTTGATTCTTTTTAATGTCGCTTGCCCGCTCTATTCATACTTCCTGCTAAGGACAGTTCAGTGACCGACAGGGTCAAATCAGATGCCTAAGCCCTCTCTGACTGACTATGGTGGGTACCTCTAGCCCCCTCATACATCTGACCCTCGATTTGGCTCCCTCACACATCGGCTCCCCCAGTCAAAACGGCTTTCAAAATGGTCTACTTTTAATCACTTGGGAGAAACAGCATATTTTCATTCAGATATTTATACCCCACTTTTCTACACAACATTGTTCTCCCACTTCCTCCCCCCTTTTCCTCACAACAACCACCCTGTGAGGTAAATTAGGCTGAGAGAAGAAGAAGAAGAAGAAGAAGAAGAGTTGGTTTTTATATGCCGACTTTCTCTACCGCTTAAGGAAGAACCAAACCGGCTTACAATCACCTTCCCTTCCTCTCCCCACAACAGACACCCTGTGAGGTAGGTGGGGCTGAGAGAGTTCGGAGAGAACTGTGACTTGCCCAAGGTCACCCAGCTGGCTTCATGTATAGGAGTGGGGAACAAATCCAGTTCACCAGATGAGCCTCCGCCGCTCATGTGGAGGAGTGGGGGAATCAAACCCGGTTCTCCAGATCAGACTCCACCCCTCCAAACTGGCCCAAAGTCATCCAGGGAGCTTCCCTGTCAGAGTGGGGCTTCGAACTGGGTGATCCCAGATCCTGATATGGCCCTCTACGCTCTCCATCACCCTGGTATACTAGATACCACTTTATACACCCCCTTTCACCAAACACACAGAAAGAATGAGCAACAACGTGGTCCAAATATTCAGGTCTCCAAATGCCTGGCTGTTAAGCACCACAGCGGCCATCTTCCCGAGCGAATCAAAAGGGCTCCCTCTCACTTTCTTGTCTCCATGGGTGACTTGAGAGGGATTATCAGCCAATTTTTGGCTTCTCATACCGAGGGGGGGGGGCGTTAAATGGGCCAGCAGCATCATCTCACACATAGCAGCAGGGTATTTCATGGTTACCAGGTAACAGGTGAGCTAGCAACTTCCCTGTGATGTCATTCCTAGCACCAGGTAGAAAATGGGATGGCGAATTCAGTTTCCAGAGAGAAAAAGGGACAGGCCACTGCAGGTACGTGAGGTTCTCTACGGTTTGAGAAAGGGGGTTCTTGGTGTGTTTTCGTTGTTCTACGTGTGCCAGGTGCCGGAGGGCCCTGAATTCGAACCCAAAAGTGGACCGGAGCCTCTTAAGAGGACCCACCAGGCAGTCAGAATACCAGATTTCTCTTTTTGCCATCAGGTCGGATGATTTCCCCGGCATCAGGCTTCAGTCAGGCTGTCAACCAATTCAGGGCCTTGTCCCGAAAATCTTATAATTGAAATTTTTACGGAGGAAGGGAAGACAGCCAGTGATAAGGGCAACAAGGGAAGGAAACGTGTAAATGCATATTAATTTCAGATGATTAATCAACCGTGCCTCTTAACTGATGAAATGCAAATGCACTTGCAAATGAGAGAATGTCAGCCTGGGTGCCTTTTGGAGGCATCTTGTCTCATAAACAAGCGCTATAATTCCTTAGGCTGTCTCTTTCTCCTCTTTCTCCCCCGAATTACCAAAATAGGGCAGAACCAAAACGGCCTGGCTGCTAAACTTGTCCACCTTTGAATTTCAGTCCCCTGCTTATAACATTTCTTGGCCGGTTTGAGTCTTCTGAGAAGTGCTTCCTATGACTAGCCTGATATCCTTTCAGCTCTGTTGAAAGTTATTATAATAATATTATTAAGAGCTATCAAGTCACAACTGACTCATGGTGACCCCCCCCATGGAGTTATCAAGACAAGAGATGAGCAGAGGTGGTTTGCCATTGCCTTCCTCTGCACAACAACCCAGGTCTTCTGTGGTAGGGTTGCCAACCTCCAAGTACTAGCTGGAGATCTCCTGCTATTACAACTGATCTCCAGCCGATAGAGAACAGTTCACCTGGAGAAAATGGTTGCTTTGGCAATTGGAATCTATGGCATTGAAGTCACTCCCCTCTTCAAACCCACCCTCCTCAGGCTGTGCCCCAAAATCCTCCCACTGGTGGTGAAGAGGAACCTGGCAACCCTCCTTTCGTGGTTATCTCCCATCCAAGTGCTAACCAGGGCTGACCCTACTTATCTTCTGTTATTATCCCCAATTTTGCAATTCAAAGAGAACAGAAGCTCACCTAAGTCCTCTGGTGAGTGAGTGACTGAGGTAAGATTTGAACTGGAGACTTCCAGACTCACGCTTTTAGCCAGTGTTGAACTCTAGCCCATGGACGCTAGCTTCACTGAGAGCCACTGGGAAGAGGAGGGAAGAGATTTGGTGGTGGAAAGTGCCATCAAGTCACAGTTGACATGGCAGCCCCAAAGGGTTTTCAAGACAAGAGACGTTTGGAGGTAGAAGAAGAAGAAGAAGAAGAGTTGGTTTTCATACCCTGATTTTCTCTGCCAAAAGGATTCTCAAACCAGTTTACAATCTCCTTCCCTTCCTCTCCCCACTACTGACACTTTGTGAGGTAGGTGGGGCTGAGAGAGTTCAGAGAGAACTGTAACTGGCCCAAGGTCATGCAGCAGGCTTCATGTGGAGGAATGGGGAATCAAACCTGGTTCTCCAGATTAGAGTCTGCTGCTCTTAACCACTAAACCATCTCCTATTGTACTATTGCAGGACCAGGGACAGCTCTTTTGGGGTGGTGGTAGGCATTGCTCTGGCAAATTCTGAGCCATTGTTCTGGAGTTTGGTACATCTCTTCTGCCTCCATTACTCACATTGTACCTATTTCTATACACTGTGGTGTGCAGAGGTTAAGGGAGACATACATAGACTTATGGGCAGGAGAACCATGTGAGCTGCTTTGCACTCCTATTGGGGGAGAAAGGCAGGGTATAAATGAAATACCCTTACCCACAGGCTCATACTCGAACAATTACTCTCCCTCAGAGTAATTTATGAGGATTTTACTCTCTTTGATTACTCTCTTTGAGAGCCAGCATGGTGTGGTGGTTAAGAGCGGTGGTTTGGAGTGGCGGACTCTGATCTGGAGAACCGCGTTTGATTCCCCACTCCACATGAGTGGCGGAGGCTAATCTGGTGAGCTGGTTTTGTTTTCCCACTCCTCCACATGAATCCAGCTGGGTGACTTTGGGCTAGTCACACTCTCTCAGCCTCACCTACCTCACAGGGTGTCTGTTGTGGGGAGGGGAAGGGAAGGCAATTGTAAGCCGGATTGAGTCTCCCTTAAGTGGTAGAGAAAGTCGGCATATAAAAACCAACTTCTTCTTCTTCTTCTTCTTCTTCTTCTTCTTCTTCTTCTTCTTCTTCTTCTTCTTCTTCTTCTTCTTCTTCTTCTTCTTCTTCTTCTTCTTCTTCTTCTTCTTGTCACAGAGTTAGTAAGCCTGTGTCTGGCCTGTCCCATTCGGACTACAAATGAAGGCTCATATGAAGAAATCCTTCCTGGTTGAAAAAGGCTCTGAGAACATAGAAAACGCAGCATGTCAGCAATTTGTCTACCTGCTGCTTATTTATTTTAATGGGGATCCAAAGTGGCTTAGGACATAGTTCTCTCTTCTTCCATTTCATCCTTACAACAACAATACCATGAGGTAGGTTAGGCTGAGAGGGAGTGGCTCGCCCAAGATCAGCCAGTGAGCTTCCATGGTAGAACGGGGAGTTTAACCTGATAGGGTTGCCAATTTCCAGGTACTTGAGGTATCCTAGCCTGGAACCAACATGCTGTATACCACATGAAACTAGCCTCTTTAGGCAGTAAGACTAATATCTACCTAATAGGAGATCGTACCAATCTGTAGGCCACAGACCACGATTGATATTCTAAGGATGAATATATGATTTTGAAGAGGAACGGATGAAGACATAAGAACAGAAACGGCCGTCTTTCTCTTCAACCTGACATGTGTTGAATACAAAGGAGATTACTCCTGAAAAAACAGAATTGTATTAGTACAAGAACTGTTGTATACTTACCTGTGTAAAATATTTGACTGTACAAAGTTGTATTACACCATTTTGTAGCATAGATATTTACTGGAGTTAATTTGTGATTTGATTCCCAATATATTTTTGGGTTCTTTCTATTTAGTGAATCTCTCTGTGTTTTGGGATTTAACTCTTATGTACACAGAAGGGTCTATTTTTGCTATAACCGCCAGGTACTAGCTGGAGATCTCCTGCCATTACAACTGATCTCCAGCCGATAGAGATCAGTTGCCCTGGAAAAAATGGCCGCTTTGGCAATTGGACTCTATGGCATTGAAGTCCCTCCCCTCTCCAAACCCCGCCCTCCTCAGGCTCCACCCCCCAATCTCCAGGTGTTTCCCAATCCAGAACTGGCAACTGTACTCATCCCGCCATCTTCTCTTCTAGCTATGCCCATAGCAAATCGACATTGAGAAGAACACACGGATCCGAGAGAAGATGAACGAGGAGGCGCAGAACCACTCTGCCTTTTTTATCAGGGTGAAGAACCCAGCTGAGCGCGTAAGTGGTCTGCTGTTGAAGGTGGATGATAGCTCAATGGCCGAGTGCTTGTTTAGCATGCAGATGGTTCTGGGTTTGGTCTGTGGTATCTCCAGGTCAAACAATTTTAGAGCAGGGATGTCTTTGGAGAGCTGTCGGCAGCTGGAGGAAAAGACCAATTCCCCAAAATGACACCACGGGGTGCTGTGGCATCCACCAATGTGTGTAAAATCCGAAAGGTCTTGGATGGATACTAGTCATGCTGCATACCTATTCTCTCTAGTATCAGAGGAGCATGCCTATTATATTAGGTGCTGTGGAACATGGGCAGGATGGTGCTGCTGCAGTCGTCTTGTTTGTGGCTTCCTAGAGGCCCCTGGTTGGCCACTGTGTGAACAGACTGCTGGACTTGATGGGCCTTGGTCTGGTCCAGCAGGGCCTTTCTTATGTTCTTATGATGGTGCAGAATAAAACAACAATAGGGAGTATTGGGCTGCCAGCTTGGTGTAGTCGTTAAGAGTGATGGTTTGGAGCGGTGGAGTCTGATCTGGAGAACTGGGTTTGATTCCCCATTCCTCCACATGAGCGGCGGAGGCTAATCTGGTGAACTGGATTTGTTTCCCCACTCCTCCACACGAAGCCAGCTGGGTGACCTTGAGCTAGTCACAGCTCTCTTAGAGTTTTCTCAGCACCACCTAGCTCACAGGGTGTCTATTGTGGGGAGGGGAAGGGAAGGTGATTGTAAGCTGGTTTGATTCTTCCTTAAGTGGTAGAGAAAGTCGGCATATAAAAACCAACTCTTCTTCTTAGTTTCATGGTTAAGTAAAAATTTAAACCAAGGCTGAGAGAGCTCTAAGAGAGCTGTGAGTAGCCCAAGGCCTCCCAGCTGGCTTCATGAGTAGGAGTGGGGAAACCAACCTGCTTCACCAGGTTAGTGTCCGCCGCTCATTGAAGGAGTGGGAAAACCAATCCGGTTCACCAGATCAGAGTCCACTGCTCCAAAACCCACCGTGCTTAACCACTACACCACGCTGGCTCTCAGCTAGTGTGACTATCAGTTAAATCTACCTCATAGGGTAGTTGTGAAGCTAAAACAGGAGGGGGGGGACAAATACATTTCCCTGACCTTCTTAGAAGAAGAGTGGGGGAATACATTAAAAGGGGGGGGTAAGAAGCTGATTTTGTTTTACATATATTTAGATTTTTTTTCCTTCCCTCTATTCTGCTGCAGAATATGGAAATGGCAGCAGAGGGAGCTCTGCTACAGCTGAAAAGGCAAAGCTGGGTATTGTACAGGATTCGAAGTTGTGTTTCTGGGTCCCGACCTTGAGAAGGCTGCTGTGCCTTTTAAGAGCTGACAGAGGGTAGAATTCTTGCTAGATGCTGCCTTTCATCTCAGCTGAGCCATGGAGGGACAGCTGAAATTCTTAATAGCCTGCAACTCTTAAAGGCACAGGAATCTTCTCAGGGTCTGGCTGTGGCAATCCAGGAATCTTTAGGGATTGAGGAGTGGCCCCACGGCAGGCAGCTCTAGGGCAGAATCTGTGGGGCTGGAAGCTGCAGATTGGAGGGATCAAGAAGGACAGGGCAGAACCTGGAGGACTATGGATAGATTCAAGGCTGGTTCTAGTCTAAAGAGAAACCCAGAAGTGACGAAGGGTAGCTCTAGGTATTGTTGAAGGCTTTCACGGTCAGAGTTCATTGGTTCTTGTAGGTTATCCGGGCTGTGTAACCGTGTAATACCAAGACCACGGTTACACAGCCCGGATAACCTACAAGAACCAAGGTAGCTCTTTTTAATTTTGTTTATGCTATGGGGGGACAACATCCTTCATTGGGTCGGCTTTAGGGTGGGACAGGGGGCCATGGGCACCCTATTTAATATGTATTCTCTGTAGGGTTGCAAACCTCCAGGAAATAGCTGGAAATCTCCCGCTATTACAACCTATCTCCAGCTGATAGAGATCAGTTCCCCTGGAGAAAATGGCCGCTTTGGCAATTGGACTCTATGGCATTGTACCCCATTGAAGTTCCTCTCCTCCCCAAACCCCACCCTCCTCGGACTCCATCCCCAAAATCTCCAGGTATTTCCCAACACGGAGCTGGCAACCCTAGTTGTGCCCCTCTGAAAGCCGGTTTGCTCCTCCTTAAAAGGTAGAGAAAGTCGGCATATAAAAACCAACTCTTCTTCTTCTTCTCTGTGGGGTGATCGCAAAGAACAAGACTTCCTCTCCAATGCTTCTTTCTGGTTCTGATGATGGATATTTTGCTCTTGAGCAGGTCTCTGGAGAGGCCGGCATATATCAGTTTTCTCAGTACAATAAAATAAATAAAATAGCTTCAAGCTTTGACCAAACTTTACTCTTGTTTTTTCATAGGATGAATTAAAACCTGGAGACCTCATTGAGATCTTCCGATCGGCTTCTCAGCACTGGGCCATCTACGTGGGGGACTGGAAGGTCGTCCACTTGGCCACCGAAAGTAAGTTCAGTGACATTTCTGGTGGCTCACGTCAGTTCCGGCGAGCACACCTTGATGAGTCACAGTCGGAGTTTCATTTTGTCGCCAGTTTAACATTGCCAGTTACCGATTGTGTGTGTAAAGTGAGGTCAAGTCGCAGCCGACTTAACAGAGACCCCAGCAAGAGGTTTTCGAGGCAAATAATTAAGCAGAGGTGGTTTGCCATTGCCTTCCTCTGCAGAGTCTCCCTTGGTGGTCTCCCATCCATGTACCGGCCCAGCTTAGCTTCTGAGATGGATGAGATCCGCCTTCCCTTCCCCCAGCTACTGATTACTGCCCATTTATTTGGCTGCTCCATTCAGCAGAGGAAAAGCAAACTGTCAGCGCCAACTAGTGGCAGTTCGATGCTTTACAGCAGTGGTTCCCAAACTTTTCGGGCCACTGCCCCCTTGGTTCCACAAACTCAACCCCAGCGCCCCCTACCCTATCCTATAAAAAGCATTATTCAAAATAGGGCTTTGCATGACTCACTAAAGAAGATAATAACAATAAAATTTCAAAACTGCAACAATCAATTGCACATCTATTCAAAATCAAATTAAAACTATTCAGTTGAAATTTATTCAACAAAACTAATGATCCAGTGGTATCAGCTCTTCAAAGTCTAGGAAAAAAATGCTGATAGTTTCCACCAAATTTGGCAGCATGGTGCCATAGCTTGATCTATTGTAAATTAGTGAACAACACAGATGATGAGGCCCACCTCTAGCGCTCCCCCTGCTGCCCCATTGCCTTTTAGTGCCCCCCCAGGTAATCCCACCGCCCCCCAGGGGGTGGTACTGCCCACTTTGGGAACCACTGCTTTACAGCACTGGTCTTTGTCCCATGGCTTGGATCCTCAGCGGGGTCACAGCCCCCACCCCCAATTAGGACACGAGCCCCTATAAAACTGCAGCGTTCTTGCAGCTTTTTGGAAGGCCCTGTGCTTAATGTAAATGTGCACGGGATTTTGCAGCTCAGAGTTGGCAAACCTAGCCAGCTTTCAGGTGGGGCCTGGAGATCTCCAAGGATTGCAACCGTTTTCAAGACTACAGAGATCAGTTCCCCTGGAGAAAATGGCAGTTTTGAAAGTCAGACTCTATGGTTACTATACCTGGCTGAGGTTCCTCCCTTCCCCAAACCTCACCCTTCCTAGACTCCAAGAAATTTCCCAACCTGGAGTTGGAATCCTTAGAATTCCCTTCTCCATACAACAGAGGCTGAGAGGAACAGCACAATGGGGAGTCAAGGGCACTCAGCAGTAGAGGGGATTCTTTTGGGTTGCTAAGCGCCCGGTGGTGGCGGTTAAAATCCCGCCAATCCACCAGGCTGACTGCCGACCAGCTGAGGGCTGGCGGGCAACTCGGGTATGTGTGCCCTCGCGACGTGCCCACGTCACTTCCAGGTTTACCCAGAAGCGACACGGACGCTCTAGCAACCTTCGCGGAAGATTTCGGCAGAGATTGATAGAGCGTCCGCATCACTTTTGAGTAAACCCAGAAGTGACAGGCGCGTCACGCGGGACGCACAGGTGCATTGCACCAGGTGCGCAGGTGCATTGCGCCAGAAAAGGTCCCGCTGATGGAGCCACAGCACTTGGTAAGCCTAGGATTCCTTTTTGGCACAGGCAAGTTCAGAGATGTGGGCTCCTCCCCTTCCTGTTGCATGACTGTGAAACCATGTGATTCCAGATGACTTCCTAACTAGAGTTGCCAACCTCCAGGTAATAGCAGAAGATCTCCTGCTATTACCACTAATCTCCAGCCGATAGAGATCAGTTCACCTGGAGAAAATGGCCTCTTTGGCAATTGGACTCTATGGCATTGAAGTCCCTCCCCTCCCCAAACCCCACCCTCCTCAGGCTCTGCCCCCGAAACCTCCAGTTATTTCCCATCCTGGACCTGGCAACCCTACTTTAACAGCCTTGCTCAGGTCTTGCAGACTGAGGGCCATGGCTTCCTTTATTGAGTCAGTCTTCCTCTTTTCCTGCTGCCTTCAACTTTTCCTAGCATTATTGTCTTTTCCAGTGACTCTTGTCTTCTCATAATGTGACCCAAGTACGATAGCCTCAGTTTGGTCATTTTAACTTCCAGGGAGAGTTCAGGCATGATGTGATCTAGAACCCACTTATTTGTCTTTTTGACAGTCTCCTCCATCACCAAATTTCATTGTAGATCTAGGGGGCTAAAATTGTTCATGTTCCCGTGAGCCGTGTCGATGCCGCCATGTCAGCTTCTCTCTTGGTTTCTCTCTGCTTCCAAGGCGACCACCTGGCAGATGGCATTCCCCTGGCATTCACATCCAACAGATCTTTCGTCAAAAAGGATTGGCTGGAGGATGTGGTACGGAAGGACCAGTACCGTGTGAACAATAAATATGACGAGACACACCCGCCTCTCCCCCTTGCCAAGATCCTCTGGCAGGCCGAGGAGCTAGTGGACAAGGAGATGCCGTATGACTTGACGCCCCAGAACAGCGAACAGTTAGTTTTGGAGCTGCGATATGGAGTTGACATGAACGAACAGGTGCGCGTTTCATAGTACACTTAGAATTAAGGTAAATGATCGAGTTGTGCATTGGGTATTTTTTATTTGGACTTTATGTGTGTGTAAGTTGCTATCAAATTGCAGCTAACTCATAGCTACCCCGTCGAGTTTTCATGGCAAGAGACATTGGACTTTTATGCATGGCTGTTTCACTTGCCGTCACCCCTCCGACGACTTCGGGTCTTTGTGTTGATTACGCATGCCGTTTCTGACAGTCAGAGGTCGCCTCGCTCACCCCCTGCCTTTTGCCCGTGTTTTCAAATTTGAGATAAAACAGGTCTCTGAAAATGCGGGGGAGAGAGCGAGAGAGCATCACAACAATGGAAACTTCTGTGCTTAACTATGAAATATTTGTTAACCAAAGAAACAAGAAAGTCCAGGCAAAACTCTGCATGCGTAAAGAGAAACAACCATTTGTCAATGTCCGGCTTCGTGGGACTGAGCACGCTCCTTGAGTTCTGCAGAGGATTGTAGCAAAATGACCTGCGAGGGGAAGCAGTCTGTCTCTGCCACAGACTGCCCTCGAGCAACCGCTGAAGTGGAGTAAAGTTACAGACGTACCCCCCTTGCCACACACTTTCATCTGCAAAATGTAAAAGGGTGTGGAATTGTAGTTCTGCACAAGGGCTGAGGGATCGACTGAATTCTCTGTGGTTTCGCTGAATCAATCATGAGCAGAGGGGTAGATCCAAGACGTAGACTGCTGAAAAGGCGCCGTGGGTCCATGGTGGTGCCGAGCCATACTGGTGTTTTACTTAGCGTTTTGGGGCTCAGAGCTCCACTCATCTGCAAAACTTAGTGGATGATCTTGAGCCAGGAACTGTCTCTCAGCCTAATTTACCATTAGGGTGGGGGTTTGAATACAAACAGGGGGAAGGGACAGGCCCTGAGCTCTTTGGAGAAAGGATGGGATTAAAACAAATATAACCGGCACCCCCAATGTGGTGCCCGCTTACCTTTATTGGCGCTAGGGTTGCCAGGTCCCTCTTTGCCACCGGTGGGAGGTTTTTGGGGCGGAGCCTGAGGAAGGCTCGGTTTGAAGTGGGGAGGGACTTCAATGCCATGGAGTCCAGTTGCCCAAGTGGCCATTTTCTCCAGGGGAACTATATCGGCTGGAGATCAGTTGTAATAGTAGGAGATCTCCAGCTAGTATCTGGAGGTTGGCAACCCTAAACTTCAATGTGGTGCCTGCCTACACCTTTCTCCTGCGGCAGCCGTTTTGTGGTTATGCCCGCCATCCTGTGACAGAATTCCAAAAGGGGCCTGCAGGTTCAAAATGCCAGGGACCCCTGAAATATAATAAATAATAATAAAGTGTTGTCTCTCCCGGTGCAAAGAGCATGTTTGTTCTGCTAATGGCAGTGCTTTCTCTTATTATTGGCAGCGCCTTCCAGGGTGAAAAGGTGATCCTTTTGTGCCAGGGCAATTTCTGTGTTCTGGGGGAAATTGCCACTGTTAGTGGAAGAAATCCCCAGGATCCAACCCAATAAGGACCAGCTGTGTCACGCCCTAATAAACCATCCATTTGTTTCTCACAGGATGAAATAAAACCCGGGGACCTCATAGAGATTTTCCGCTCTTGCTATCAGCACTGGGCCATCTATGTTGGAGATGGAAAGGTAGTTCACCTGGCCCCTGAATGTAAGTTCCCATGAAAGCCAGTAGGCCTTGTACTGGGATTTTATGGGTCTCTGGGCCAAAGTGATGGAGGAAAGGCTGTCATTATATAGGGTTTCTAGCTCTGGGTTGGGATATCTGTGAAGATTTTGGGGGTGGAGCCTGGGGAGGTTGGGAGTTTGGGGAGGGGAGGGACCTCAGAAGGGTATAAAGCCATAGAGTCCACACTCCAAAGCATTTTTTTCCAGGTTGGGTTGCCAGGTCCCCCCCCTTCACGCAACACATAGTTAAATTGTGGAACTCCCTGCCCCAGGATGTGGTGATGGCTACCAATTTGGAAGGCTTTAAGAGGGGAGTGGATATGTTCATGGAGGAGAGGGGTATTCATGGCTACTAGTTAAAATGGATGCTAGTCATGATGCATACCTATTCTCTCCAGGATCAGAGGAGCATGCCGAATATATTAGGTGCTGTGGAACACAGGCAGGATGGTGCTGCTGCAGTCGTCCCGTTTGTGGGCTTTCTAAAGGCACCTGGTCAGCCACTGTGTGAACAGACTGCTGGACTTGATGGGCCTCGGTCTGATCCAGCAGGGCTTTTCTTATGTTCCTATGTTCTCTCCATCGGAGGGCGTTTTTAGGAGGCAAGGCTGCGGTGATCATGTGCAGCTGTGCGCGATGCTATTATGCCACTTCTGGATTTATCCCGTTAAGTGCAGCTTCACCTCAGGCACTTTAGCACTCAAACCCCCAGGTTTGAGTGCTAAAGCGGCCGTGGCGATGCGGTGCTTCCTGGGATAAACCCGGAAGTGACGTGATTGTGTCGCGCGCGATTCCCGCCCTAGGTACCACCTGGAGGTTGGCAACCCTATTATTACACCTTCTGCTGTCCACAGCGCTTCCTCCAGTTTGAGCGTTCTGCAGTCATGCTTCCGCAATCCTTAATCCACTCCCCTGCAGATATACTGAAGGATTAGGGATTGTGTCAGGATGAAAAGAGTGTTTCCTTCAAGCAGTTCCTTCAAGTATAGCAGCAGGCCTACCAATGCTCCCCACTGCAAATGTTAGGTTTGGTCTTGGCTCTGTGGTCTCTTCCAGTATCCATTAATGTTTACGTCCTCTGTGTATAACTTCTATGATCCAAATGTAGGGTAAATCTGATTGGCAAAGAAGCATAGCAATAGTAGAAGCATAGCAATAGTTTCTGCTTCTTTCTCCCTGTCCTTTTAATCAGAAATTCTCTATGATAGGGCGCCACCTATTGACAATTCTGGGAATAGCCATATGGTGCGCTTCAATGCACTTGGTCCAGTTCAGCTAAGTCTAAGGCACTTGAAGCAATAAATATGTTCTAAATTGGGGTCTTAATGGTTGTTGGGCAGCCCTTGTAAGGCAAAGTGAAAGCCAGAGGAGTAAAAAATAAGTCCTTTCGGCAGAGGGAGTGGTCCGTGGTGGGGAGGAGGTTGCGTGTCCCCCACATTATCACATTTCCTGGCCTTAACTTGTCCATATGGTCCTGTTAGCAGCTGTTAAGCCCCCCCCCTCTGTTTCTTTCTTCTTCCCGACAAGGTGACCGTCTCGCTAACGGTGCTGCCAGCGTTTTGGCAGTGCTGTCTGACAGAGCGTACGTGAAGAAAGACTGGCTGGAAGTCGTGGTACGGAAGGACCCATACCGAGTGAACAACAAGCACGACAGCACGCTTCCGTTGGTGCCCCTTGCCAAGATCCTTCAGAGGGCAGAGGAATTGGTGGGCAGGGAGATGCCCTATAACCTGACTACCCATAACTGTGAACATTTTGTAATGGACTTACGATATGGAGTTGCAATGAGCGACCAGGTGGGGGCAGGATATCATAAAAGGGGGAGGGATAAATACTTGTATTTTTGAAGCAGTTTTTAAAGAGAGATGAAAGGGATATGATGAAGGCATCCTTTTGGCAGAGCAGCCATTAGTGCCTCACCCACTAATTTGTTCCACTATTGACTCTGCTTAATCAGGTTCTGCAGGTTTTTAATGCAATAGAAAACCTACAAAACCTTTTTGACCTCAAAGGAGAGAAGGGCTGCTAAGCCCTGAGGGGGAGTGGGGGATCTCCTGCCCCCAGATACCATTGCCTGCCGCTGCTTGGAGCTGTGGTGGGAGAATTAAAAAAAAATTGCAGCCTTGTGTTCTTGCGCAAAGTTCTTACTGGAAGTGACAAGGGGTACCTCTGGGAATCACTGGAATTTCTATGGCAAAACCATAGAGGTTCTGATAATTCCTAGAGCTACCTTCCATCCCATCCAGGCTTGGTTCAGCACTTCCAGGCTAGGTTTTACCATAGAGTTTTCAGCAATCCCTAGAGCTACTCTTTGTCATTCCCATAAGACTTTCCAGTAAATACACAAGGCTGCATTAAAAAAAAATTTGTCCTGCAATGCTGCCCCCCACAACCCTCCCACCAGTTGCCAGGCACTGCCTAGCAACTCTAGAGGAGAGTGTTAAGTGTGTAGGCCAGGGCACCACTTTCATCTCTTAGAAAACCCTGGTATCATGTCTATCATATAAAAGTCCCTTGGGTTGCCAACCTCCAGTCGGGTCCTGGAGATCGCCCTGAGTTACAACAGATCTCCAGGCTACAAAGATTGATTGATTGATCATATTCATATCCTGCCCACCCCTGCCAAAGCAGGGCTCAGGACAGTTCTCCTGAAGGAAACGGCCGCTTTGGAGAGCGGCCGCTATGACATCACATCCCCGCCGAGCTCCCTCCCCTCCCTAAACTCCCCCCGCTCCTCGCACCACCTCCAAATCTGCAGGGATGTCCCAGCCTGGAGTTGGCAACCCTGCCTCATGCCTTTGCCTCCCTTTCTTGCAGGTCACTGACGCCATCGCCGTGGGGACGATTGGCATGATGGGCGTAGCGGCTGCCGTGCTTCGATCCGCGGCCAAGAGACGCAAGCAGCGCTACGAATAGCTCACGGGGAGGGGCCGGGGACCTCCACGGCGGGATTCTGACCAGCTCTGGGGGTGTTTTGCCTGCCTGCCTAGTGTCCTTTATTTGACAGATTGTTTTCAGACCAGCAGACCAAAAATTAAATGAAATTTCGTGACAGAAGCCACCCAGACACGCCGTGCTTGGAGCCAATAAAACTCTCTTCAGGATTAAGACTATGGCGGCAGCTGTTTTGCTGGGGGGTGGGTGGGTTTGGCGCTAGGCCTCGGGATGTCTGGTGGACGTTGCTAGGCAACACAGGCTGTTGGCCTATGGGAGTGGCTGCGGGGCTGTACGGTGGCACAGTCGCCCTCTTGCCGTGGTTGCTCGGCAACACGGAAGTGTTCCCGTGGCCCTCTTGTAGTGGTTGCTAGGCAACCCAGATATGATGTAGGGTTGCCAGCTCTGGCTTTCGAATTTGTGGAAAATTTGGGGGTGTTGCCTGTTGTGGTGGGGGGAGTTGTGGGGGTGTGATGCCATAGAGTCTGCCCTCCAAAGCTGCCGTGTCTTCTCTGGGAACTGATTTTTATCATTTGGAGATCAGTTGGGATTCTGGGAGAACCTCCAGGCCCCGCCTGGAGATTGGTAACCATATATGATAGCCCTGTGGCCTTCGTGTTAGACAGTACTAACACCCCCTTGTGATGCTTCCAAGGCACTATCACACGCTTATGATGGTTTCCAGGCAAGGTGACCAACACCTGATCTCCAGGGTACAGAGATCAATGGCTGCTTTGGAAGGTGGACTCCATGGCACTGAAGAAGTGAGCTGTGGCTCACGAAAGCTCATTCCCTGCCAGACATTTTGCTAGTCTTCAAAGTGCTACTGGACTCTTGCTCTTTTCTACTGCCCGTGACAGACTAACACGGCTACCCGTCACGATCTATCAGCCTTTTGTGATAGTTGCTAGGAAACAAATAATTGGTGGCACCGTGGCCCACATTTTGCCTGTCCATGGCCCCTTTATGGGTTTGTCCCCCAAAGCGGTGTTGGGCCCTCCTAAAGATATACATCCTTTTAGACCAGGGGTCAATAACCTTTTTCTGACTGTGGATTCCTTTGGAGGGGAGTGGTGAGGACGCCCCAACAGGGCTGCCATGGGAAGTGGAGCCAAAGCCAAGAATGGCTGCCGTGGGAGGCGGAGCAATAACACAATACCTCCATCCTCTCTTTGCAAAAAAAAAATCTCATGGAAAGCATTCTGAATGCATGGAGGTGCCTTATTCGGAGTCTGGGCATTGGTCTGTCATGGTTGGTATTATCTGTTCTTTGGTTGGAGGCATGGTTCAACCACTGGAGGTCAGCAAACCTGGAGAAAGTAAGGGTGGGCTCCTCCTCCTCCTGAATACTTATCTTCCTTCACTCAACAGCCCAGCTGCCTGCACTCTTAAGGCTACAACAAAGCCCTCTCTCTGCTTTGCAAGGGAAGCTTATGGCAACCTGAAAGGCAGGGTTGCTAGTCTCCAGGTGGTGGATGAAGATCTTCCAGAATTACAGCTGGTCTCCAGGTTACAGAGATCAGTTCCCCTAGAGAAAATGGCTGCTTTGGAAGGTGGACTCTATGCCATTGTACCTCACCGAGGTCCCTTCCTTCCCCAAAGCCCGCCCTTCCCGGGCTCCACCTCCAAAATCTCCAGGAATTTTGTAACCCAGAGCTGGGAACCCTACCTGAAGGGGGAGGAGAACCACACACTGACTAAGGAAATCCTGGATGTTGACCAGTCCTCCTGGTCTTCAGTGGCTATGGCTGTTATTGCAGTTGTGGGAAAACAGTGTAATTTGATTTAGGGCAGCCAACAACAAGTCCTGCCTTACAATGGCGCTGCCCACTTTCTGAAAAGCTCTGTGGGTGCCAGGGAGAAGTAGTGGCGGGCCAGTGGGGAACCCTCTCAAGTCGGGTTGCCATCTCCGGACTGGGAAATACCTGGAGATTTTGATGATGGAGTCCGAGGAGGGCGGGATGTGGAGAGGGGAGGGACTTCAATGCCACCGAGTCCAATTGCCGAAGCAGCCATTTTCTCCAGGGAAACTGGTTTCTCGCCTGGAGATCAGTTGTAATAGCGGGAGATCTCCAGCCGACAGAGATCAGTTCACCGGGAGAAAATGGCCGCTGCGGCCACTGGACTCTGGCATTGAAGCCCCTCCCCAAACCCCGCCCTCCCCAGGCTCCACCCCCAAAACCTGCTGCCGATGGTGAAGAGGGACCTGGCAACCCTCTGCCTCCACCTTTGCATGTTATCACCTGTCTTTGTTCTTTATTTTGTAGAAAGAGAGCAAGAGAGAGAAATTCCTATTTAGCTCCAATTTAACTACAGGCTGTAACCCCCCCCCCCGATTTATATATACCGGGCTTAACCCTCCCTGTCTCACTGGCAGAAATGGAAACGCCCAGGGCCACACCCCGCCGAGGTCCATGGAGGCAAATTAAAATGGATGAGACTATTACTTTAGCCAATGAGGGAGGAGGACGGAGCAGAGCTCCCTGTCCCGAAGAGCTTTCTATCTGTTCTCTTTTTATGGCCAGAGATAATGGGATTGTAAGGCTGCCAGCAGAGGACTCAGGCTAGGAAGATTAGCATCGAGTGCTTTTAAAGCTCCCCGGCATGGGCTGCCTGCCTCTTTAGAGTGGTTAGGCTGCATGGAAACGTCTTGGAGAATACGTGGGAAGGGTGGGCCCTCTGAGCCTAGGGTTGCCAGGTCCCTCTTTGCCACCAGCGGGAGGTTTTTTTGGGCAGAGCCTGAGGAGGGTGGGGTTTGGGGAGGGGAGGGACTTCAATGCCATAGAGCCCAATTGCCGAGGCGGTCATTTTCTCATGGGGAACTGATCTCTATCGGCTGGAGATCAGTTGTAATAGCAGATCTCCAGCTAGTACCTGGAGGTTGGCAACCCTATCTGAGCCGCTGGGGCAGTCACTCCCAAAACCTCGCGCAGGGGAACTGTGTGTGCCTTGAGAAAGAAACAAAGCTGGTAATTAAGGGTCCTATGAGCCCAAAGCACTCATCCACAAAGGAGGATGCCCGCTGCATCTGCCGGGGAGGGGGTTGCACATTCTTCTTCCATATCTCTGGAACTGCAGTGAATCCTTCGGTCACTCCTTCAGAGGAAGGGGGTGCCACATAATTCTTTCCCCTGGGAAGTTATCCTGGGCTTGGGTGTTGTAAGACTGTTTCTGCTTTCATCTGTGAGATGCTGGAGATTACAGGGGGAAATTTCAGGGCTGGCTCTAGGGAGTGGTGGGGTTGAGGGGTCTCCCCCAACGGGCTACGGGCTCGCCACTACCCTCACCAGGCCACCCCTAGTGCAAGAAGTCCTCAGGAGGCCCGAGTGAGTTTTCTGTCTGCGAAGAAAGGCAGTCGATAAACCTTTTAGCCAATGAAAACCTTTTCGCCAATGGACTCTCATCTTGGGAACCAGGTTCGATTCCCAACTCCTCCATATGAGCAGCGGATGCTAATCTGGTGAATCGGGTTGGTTTCCCCACTCCTACACATGAAGCCAGCTGGGTGACCTTGGGTGAGTCACCACTTTCTTAGAGATCTCTCAGCCCCACCTACCTCACAGGGTGTCTGCTGTGGGGAAGGGAAGGTGATTGTAAGCCAGTTTGATTCTCCCTTAAGTGGTAGAGAAAGTCGGCATATAAAAAACCAACTCTCGTCCTCCTCCTCGTCCTCGGCCTCTTCCTCCTCCTCCTTCTTCACCTTCTTTGGCCTTTCTCCTCCTAAGAGAACAATGGCCGAATATTTCTCTAATTTAGTCCATCCCTCCCAGCGCAGAGCCTTTATGTTGGCCAGATTAAATAAATTTCTATCAGCCATAGTTTCTGGTAGATATAGGGGTATTCCTAGGAACAAAAGACTATGTAGCTGTCAGTTGAAAGAACCAGAATCAGTAGAACATATTCTCCTATATTGTCCCTTGCACTATAAACAACGTCTAGAACGAATTAACCCTCACCTTATGTCCTTAAAAGATTTAGCATATGATGGTACCAAATTTTGATTAGCGGATAGGATTCCTGCTGTTTCTGAACCGGTGGCAGAGTTTCTGGCGATTGTTATTAAAAATAAAAATAAGAGGGTAAGGGAATAAATGAGGAGCCCCGTGGTGCAGAGTGTTAAGCTGCAGTACTGCAGTCAAAAGCTCTGCTCACGACCTGAGTTCGATCCTGGCAGAAGTCAGTTTCAGGTAGCCGGCTCAAGGTCGACTCAGCCTTCCATCCTTCCGAGGTCGGTAAAATGAGGACCCAGCTTGCTGGGGGTGAAGTGTAGATCACTAGGGAAGGCACTGGCAAACCACCCCGTAAACAGTCTGCCTAGGAAACGTCGGGATGTGACGTCACCCCATGGGTCAGGAATGACCTGGTGCTTGCACAGGGGACCTTTACCTTTTTAAAGGAATAAATAAAAAATAAAACCAACAGAGGCAATCTACAGACACTGGGAAATAATACATAAAAGGGTATCGGTATTAGCTGTGCTGTGCGATAGGTCCTGGTTCTCATTTGTCGTTTGGGAGAATGTATTATTACAGCATTTAAAACGGAAGAGTTTTAAACTGATGGTTAAGTTTTGGCTCTACTGTCGTACGTGTGACTCTTTTGAGCAAGCATGGCGTTTTATGTATCCCTGTCAATATTATTACTATTATCATGGCAATAAAGGTGACTGAAACTGTCAACAACAACAACAATAATAAAACACATTCTTAGTTTGAACCGCCTGCTTCGTGTGGATGGAGGTGGCCCAGAGGCAGTGGTCCAGAGATTTGCTGAGCCAGGCCTTTGGCTGGGGAGGGGCGGGGGAAGAAATGCAACGAAATAAATAAATAAAACACAGGAATTGGCTCTGGGGAGGGGGTGGAAACCTGCATTATCCCGAGTAGCATTCTGCTAGGAATAAAGGATTCTCCTGTCTCCCTCCTCCCTACCAGACGACAAGCTAAGACCGCGGCTTGATACGGGCAGTAAATCCTCCGAACCGGATGGCTGGATTTAGCTTGGGTTAATCCGTCTCCTCAGGCCTCGGTGTCTCTTCTGGGTCGCCAAGCTTCAGGCAGGCCACTAGAATCCCGAGCCGATGAGCTGACCTGCCCGGGGTCCCTCCCGCACCCGTGCTGGCAGGACCGGGAGGGTCTTTGCCCAGGGACAGTTGCTTATCCTGAGCTCGCCGAGCAGGAAAACTGGAAGGTTTTTTCCAATTCAGCAGCTACTTCAGGCCCGTCTACAGCTCGGCTGGTGAGTGGAGGGTTTTCCCCAGGGCAGGGCTGGTGTAGATCTTCCTGCTTTTTTTGACTGATCTCCCAATGAGTCACTTTGCTGTGTTTCTTTGATTGAAAAATGTGCTGTCGAGTCACAACCGACTCATGGGGACCCCCATCCACCGGGTTTCCAAGGCAAGAGATGGTTTTTATATGCTGACTTTTTCTACCACTTAAGGGAGAATCAAACAGGCTTACAATCACCTTCCTTTCCCCTCCCCACAGCACCCTGAGAGGTAGGTGGGGCTGAGAGAGCTGTGACTAGCCCAAGGTCATCCAGCTGGCTTCATGTGGAGGAGTGGGGAAACAAATTCAGTTCACCAGATTAGCGCCCACCACTCAAACCCGGTTCTCCAGATCAGAGTCCAAGGAATAGGAAATCTTGGACAATTTCAGTTTCTTCATTGTCAATATTAAAGTTCTGTCATTCCTCAATAGTCATGGAAACTTGCTGGGTGTCCTTGGGCCAGCCACAAACTCTCAGCCTTGACCCGGGCAACTGTTTAGATGGGAGACCTCCAAGGAATACCAGGGGCATGATGTGGAGGCAGGCAATGGCAAACCGCCTCCAAACGTCTCTTGCCTTGAAAACCCCACCAGGGATCACAATAAGTCAGCTGTGATTTGACGGGAAAAAAAGACAGGCTACCTTAGGTGAAGGAACAACCAGAAGGGTGCGAAGTATCTCCAGGAGATAGATTTCAACACTGGGCGAATGGAATTTAGAGTTCAATAGTATGTTTCAAACATTCGGTTGTAGATCTTATACAAATGAATCCTCGACCTTGTTTAGTTCAGAACCCGTGTGTGGCCAGCCTCTGCTCCACCTTACAGCATGGTGTACTGAAGAGTGGTGCTTTGGAGCAGTGGACTCTGATCTGGAGAACCGGGTTTGATTCACCACTCCTCCACATGAGCGGCGGACGCTAATCTGGTGAACTGGGTTGGTTTCCCCACTCCTCCACATGTAGCCTGCTGGCTGACCTTGGGCTAGTCACAGCTCTCTCAGCCCCACCTACCTCACAGTGTGTCTGCTGTGGGGAGGTGAAGGGAAGGGGTGATTGTAAGCCGGTTTGATTCTCCCTTAAGTGGTAGAGAAAGTCGGCATATAAAAACCAACCCTCCTCATCCCCCTTTTCCTCCTTTTTCTTCATCCCACAAGAAAACAATATCAAACCAGTATTAACCATGATCTCAATATGTCATCTCTTTTTAAAAACAAAGGTAGTTGTATACTGCCTTTCAGGCAGACAACAGGCCTTCAAAATGGCTCTCGCAGGGACATTAAGATACAAATTAACATAATTAAAAATGTTCTTCTTAGCGATGACCATTACCGTTAGTGATGACCAATGGGGTCATCTGATGTGAAATATTCCCTCCTCGGTCCTTAGCCATTCCTGCTCTTTCATTACCTCATCTCTTTGCAAAAGTGCATATGATCATTTCCTTTCTGAGCATCTACATGAGATTTTCTGTCGCTCCGAAAAGCAATCAAAGATGTCAAAATGAATGCTTTGGTTTTTCAAAATGTGTGTCGACGGCATCGTTGGGCACTTCTCCGGGCTTCCCTCACAAGATCAGTAATTACAGGTTTCCCTTCATGGTCATCACAGCATTATCACTTCTTGAATATTTTCAAGTAAAGGGCTACTTGACGTCTATCCTAAAAACGGACGCTTGAAGGAAGAAAGTGTGACTCTTTCTCAATATATAGCCTTTTGTTGAAAAGCAAATGCAAGCCAGGCAAAACATGATTAAAATGTTATAAGGATCTCTGCTAAGAATAACATCAGGTAAAAAAGGTAAAGGTAGTCCCTTGTGCAAGCACCAGGTCATTCTTGACCCATTGGGTGACGTCACATCCCAATGTTTCCTAGGCAGACTTTGTTTACGGGGTAGTTTGCCATTGTCTTCCCCAGTCGTCTATGCTTTACCCCCAGCAAGCTGGGTACTCATTTGACCGACCTCGGAAGGATGGAAAGCTGAGTCAAACTTTGAGCTGGTTACCTGAAACCGACTTCCGTTGGGATCGAACTCAGGTCGTGAGCAGAGCTTTTGACTGCAGTGCTGCAGCTTACCACTCTGCGCCATGGGGACCCATCAGAGGATATGGAAATTCCTGATTTCACAAGGTTTCATCCCCCCGCCCACAGTTATTTGCCTATTTAGAGAAAAATCTAATGAAAATGATATTTGGATGGGAGACCTCCAAAGAATAGCAGGGTGACGGGGAGGCAGGCAATGACAAACCACCTCCAAAGGTCCCATAAGTCAGCTGTGACTCTATGGCAAAGACAAAAAACCAGCGGGAGACTACGGAGGGATGTGGGGGGAGCATCGGTGGCGGTGTGACATCACTTCCTGGTTTTCTCCAGAAGTCATGTCACGCCATCAGGTAAATGACCATTTAAAACAAATTCTCCTGCTGCCGCTCAGGGGTGAACACATGAACACATGAAGCCGCCTTATACTGAATCAGAGCCTTGGTCCATCGAAGTCAGTATTGTCTACTCATACCAGCACCGGCTCTCCAGGGTCTCAGGCAGGGGTCTTTCACATCATCTACTTGCCCAATCCCTTTAACTGGAGATGCCGGGGATTGAACCTGGGACCTTCTGCTTACCTAGCAGATGCTCTACAAGCTGAGCCACAGCCCCTCCTACAGCCCCTGAGCTCAAGGAGGCAGCGTCCAGATCTACACTGAAGCAGGGCTAGCAATAGCCCCAACCTGGCCCTGATGCTCAGTACTGTCATAAGTAGCACATAATTAAGGGGTGAAGTATCATCTCACCCCTGCTATGGGCTGGCAACCCTAGGGAAAGAAAAAGACCCTATAAGTTGATCCAGCTTTGCATTTGAACTATTGTTGCTCCTGAAATATGCCTCAGTGTGACAAAGTAGGCAAGAATGTCGGATCATGGCTGGGGAGACCCTACTTCAAATCCTTGCTCAGGGTGATCTTAGAATCATAGAGCTGGAAGAGACCACCAAGGTCATCTAGTCCAACCCCCTGCACAATGCAGGAAATTCACAACTACCTACCCCCACACACACCCCAGTGACCCCTATTCCATGCCCAGAAGATGGCCAAGGTACCATCCGTCTCATGATCTGCCTAAGGTCATAGAATCAGCATTGCTGACAGATGGCCATCTTACTTAGGTAGGATTGAGAAACTGCAGGTGGGGCCTGGAGATCTGGAATTATAGCTGACCTCTAGACTTGAGTTCAGTTCCCCTGCAGAAAATGGCAGCTTTGGAGGGTGAACTGTAGTATGGCATTCTACTGTGCTGAGGTCTTTCCCCTCTCCAAAGTTCACCCTCTCCAGGCTCCAACCCCAAACTCTCCAGGTATTTCCCAACCAGGAGTTGGTAACCCTAATCTTGGGGCAGATGCTGGCTCAGTTTAACTTATCTCACAGGGGTAGTGTGAGGGTAATATGGAGGAAGAGAGAAACCTATGCTCCTTGAAGGAAGGGCAGAATAAGAATGGGAGAGACTTCACAGCAGGTAGGAAGTTTGAAAGTTTATGAATAATATATGGTTGCCAACCTCCAGGTGGTAGCAGGAGAACGCCTGGAATTACAACTGGCCAGCAGCTGTCAGAGATCAGTTCCCCTGCAGAAAATGGCTGCTTTGGAACTTGGTCTCTATGACATTATATACCCTGCAATGGTTACCAACCTCCAGGTACTAGCTGGAGATCTGCTATTACAACTGATCTCCAGCTGATAGAGATCAGTTCACCTGGAGAAAATGGATGATTTGGCCATTGGACTCTATGGCATTGAAGCCCCTCCTCTCCCCAAACCCTGCTCTCCTCAGGCTCTGCCCCCCAAATCTCCAACTTTTCCCAACCTGGAGCTGGCAACCCTATACCCTGCTGAAGTCCCTCCACCAAACCCCGACCTCCCCAGGCTCAACCCCCAAATCTTCAGGAATTTCCCAGCCCACACATGAACACATGAAGCTGCCTTCTACTGAATCAGACCCTTGGTCCATCAAAGTCAGTATTGTCTCCTCAGACCGGCAGCGGCTCTCCAGGGTCTCAGGCAGGGGTCTTTCACATCACCTACCTGCCTAGTCCCTTTAACTGGAGATGCTGGGGATTGAACCTGGGACCTTCTGCACGCCAAGCAGAAGCTCTACCACTGAGCCATGGCCACAGCAACTCTATGAATGAAGTTCTTGGCAAATCACATCTGATTTTTTTTTTTTTTGCCCTTTTTGCTCCAGTGACGTCTTCCCCCTTTTCCCTTTCAGCAGCCATGTCCCGGGACCAGGTAGAGTCAATGGTGAAGACGGTGGAGAACCTGCTTGCCGAAGCGGAGCAGCTGAAGAACTGCTGCCGGCGCCAAAACGAGGACGTCAAGCTGATGATGGAGGAGCTGCAGCGGGAGAATCAGGAGCTGGTTCAGAATTACGCGCACGCCGAGCAGGAGATGGAGATGGTGCGGAAGGTCTTGAGTGAGCTGATGGACGCCAAGATAGCCTTTGAGGCTCGCGAGAGACAAGTCCGCAAGCTCAGCAAACAGCTGTGAGACCCACCCTGGGAATTTCTCGTCTTCTGAGTCAGGGCCGCCATTTTCTCCTACAGCTAGAAATCTACACATTGATTGCTTCTCTTGCCCGATCTATCACCCGCCGTGACAATATGTAGGGTTGCCAACCTCCAGGTACTAGCTGGAAATCTCCCGCTATTACAACTGATCTCCAGCTGATAAAGATCAGTTCACCTGGAAAAAATGGCCTCTTTGGCAATTGGACTCTATGGCATTGAAGTCTCTCTCCTCCCCAAATAGGGTTGCCATCCTCCAGGTACAACTGGAGATACCCTGCTATTTCAACTGTTCTCCAGCTGATGCAGATCAGTTCACCTAGAGAAAATGGCCGCTTTGGCAATTGGACTCTATGGCACTTAAGTCCCTCCCCAAACCCCACCCTCCTCAGGCTCCGCCCAAAAAACCTCCCACCGGTGGTGAAGAGGGACCTGGCAATCCTATCCCCAAACCCTGCTCTCCTCAGGCTCCGCACCCCAAAACCTCCCACCAGTGGCAAAGAGAACCTGGCAACCCTAATAATATGGTCGCCTCTTTACTCAGGTGTTTCTGGTACCCCCGCAAATGGGAGTATCTTCGTCGTCACTGTTCATTACATCCTTTGTGTGGCCTCCTATCGTAACCCCCGCCGGAAGCCATCTTGTGGTCCCCTGACAGTCACTCCTGTGGTCTTTCTTGACCCCCTGAGGGACCCTCTGCTGATGCAATCCTCCCCAGTTTCATCACTGCCCGTTTAGCAGGCGCCGGGACTCACTTCTATTTTACCCTCTGATTGTTTTCTGTGGAATGTATTAATGTCAATTTTTGTGTGTGTTCACAGAGGGCTGTACCCAGTCAACTTTGCAGTCATTATCCCACGGCTCATAGGCTCTCGCGGTGTTCATGATTGCGTTAGATGTAGCCTGGTCTGCAATCCCATCAGTTTCCTCAGCAACCTGAGCTCGCAGCCTACTTAAAGCGTTTATTACCAGTAGTGTGGTCATACAGGGCTGGCTCTGTGTCCTGTTCGGATGATTCAATTTCCTTGGTAACTGGTGATTACTTGTACGTTTTCTTAGTCATTTTGCACGGTCTCAGAGGCCCGACATGGGGGTCACATTTTTTTGTGCGACGAGGACATTTTGGAGGACTTTCATTCATAGGGTCGCCATGAGTCGGAAGCGACTTGACGGCACTTAACACACACACACAGCGTCTTGGATGCGATAGTTATAGTCCTGCCTCATTGAAGATGAGATTATAGAGGGATGTTGGCTTGGATCCCATGAGGGATTTCTGCAGACTGAAGGAAGGGTTCACCTCTCCCACGTAGGGCTGCCAACCTCCAGGTGGCACCTGGAGATTTCCTGAGATTATACCTGATCTCCAGATGATGCAGATCTGTCCCCCTGGAGAAAATGGCTGCTTTGGAGGATGGACTGGGTGGCCATTATACCCTGCTGAGGCCCCTCCCTTCCCCAAACTCCGCCCTCCCCATATTCCACCCCTAAATCTCCAGGAATTTTCCAAAGCAGAGTTGACAGCCCTGCACTGTAGACTCCTTCCATGATTTTTTCGGGTGTCCACTTTCACCCAGGGTAGGGTTGCCAACCTCCAGGCAGTATCTGAAGATCTCCTGCTATTACAACTGATCTCCAGCCGATAGAGATCAGTTCCCCTGGAGAAAATGGCTGCGTTGGCAGTTGGACTCTGGCATTGAAGTCCCTCCCCTCCCCAAACCCCTGCCCTCCTCAGGCCCCACCCCAAAAACCTCCCACTGGTGATGAAGAGGGACCTGGCAACCCTAACCCAGGGGAAGCATTTTTGAGGGTGGTTTGGACTCCAGAGTATGGAAAGAAAGTTGCAGTCCATGGATGGAAAATTCCCCTGTCATCCATGGAAATCCTCCATGGGGTCCAAGCTCTTGACTTGGTTGGGGTCCAAGTCTTCATCCACCATGGGCATATTCAGCCATCTTTGATCCATTGCTGCCGAGGTAATCTGTCTGACAGCAATGGAGTGTAAGCTTGCAGCCGATCGCAGCAGCTCAACCAGGCCAATTCATAAATCTTGTCTTGTTCTTGTGATGACTGTCATCTCTGAGTAATGAAGAGTCACTGCTTTGTCAGAAAAAAACAGGAGTTTGATTAATTACTGAGAAAAACCGCTCTCTGTGACCTTGTCCATTACTGTCATCCAGGTCCTTCTGTTTCTAGAACGCTCCTTCCCTTGAATTTTGTCTTCTCTTCCTCCTATTGGCTGCCCCTGCAAAGGCCTCCACCTTATGGAATGGCCTGCCTGATGAGGCTCCCAACCTCCTGGCTTTCCACAAACTATGGAAATAGAGTTGCCAACTTCTAGGTACTAGCTGGAGATCTCCTGCTATTACAACTGGTCTCCAGGTGATAGAGATCAGTTCACCTGGAGAAAATGGCCGCTTTGGCAATTGGACTTTATGGCATGAATGAAGTCCCTCCTCAAACCCCGCCCTCCTCAGGCTCTGCCCCCAAAACCTCCCGCCGGTGGCAAAGAGGGACCTGGCAACCCTATATGCAAAACTGAATTATCCAAGAGGGATTTCCTACACTGTTAATAGGGCTGTGCCCTGACCTGAATGGTCCAGGCTAGCAGGTTCTCATCAGATCTTGGGAGCTAAGCCCTGGTTAGTCCTTGGATTGGAGACCCCCAGGGATGTCCATGGTTGCTACGCAGAGGCAGGCAATGGCAAACCACCTCTATTCGTCTCTTGCCTTGAAAACCTACTGGGTTGCCATAAGTCAGCTATGAATTGATGGCACTTCCCCCCATCCATAAGGCTGTAGTGTAACCAAATGGTTCAGAAAGATACTTCAGGAAAGGTTTAGGTACTGCAGCCTCTATTATCATGTACAGTTTGTAATGCTCGTTGCTGTAACTAGGTATGAAGTTTTTGCATTGTTTAGTGTGTCATGTTACTACTTAAGCTTTGCTTCAGTTCTGTTTTGGATTTCTGGTGGGTTCCAGATTTCTACAAACCAAATCCGACTGCATCATTTACTGGATGTCCCATCCTGTTGACTTTATTGACTTACCTTGAGTCCCCGTGGGAAAGGCAGATTAGAAACCACATAAATAAATAAAATAAACAAAGAAATAAGGAACGTTCTGTTACATCTTGCCAAGGGGTTGCCTGTACTTTAAGATTATCTTCTGGGGGCTACTGCTCTGGGTAACCGCACTTTTGGGGTCAGTTGCATAAGGGGAGGGGCTGTGGCTCAGTGGTAGAGCGTCTGCTTGGCATGCAGAAGGTCCCAGGTTCAATCCTCGGCGTCTCCAGTGAAAGGGACTAGGCAAGTGGGTGATGTGAAAGACCTCTGCCTGAGACCCTGGAGAGCTGCTGTCGGTCTGAGTAAACAATACTGACTTTGATGGACCAAGGGTTCGATTCAGTAGAAGGCAGCTTCATGTGTGTTCATGTGTTCATGGTGGATAGGGCCATTTGAATGTCTGTTTATGGAGCACCTACTCCAGGAACATTCATTTGGCATCACACTTTTTAATCTTTATTACCAAGTTCGGGCTGTTGTGTTCTCCCCAGCATTTGAGGGATTATTGTAGCGGGATGCTGCTGCAGTTGTCTTGTTTTGTGGGCTTCCCAGAGGCACTTAGTTGGCCACAGTGTGAACAGACTGCTGGACGTGATGGGCCTTGGTCTGATCCAGCAGGGCCTTTCTTATGTTCCTATGTTCTTGTTGTATCTGCTGTTTGTTGCTGCTGCTTTTTGGATGCTGAATTTTATATTTTCAGATGGGTAGCCTTGTAGACGTGCAGGATTCGAGTCCAGTAGCCCCTTAGAGACCAACAAAAGGGGCAATTTTTGCTAATTCCCCTCTTGTGCTGTAAACATCCAACCCTCCATACTGTTCTTGGGGGAGTTCCTTTAAGGTTGCCAACCTCCAGGTGGTGGCTGGAGATCTCCCGCTATTACAACTGATCTCCAGCTGATAGAGATCAGTTCATCTGGAGAAAATGGCTGCTTTTGGCACTTGGACTCTATGGCATTGAAATCCCTCCCCTCCCCTCTCCAAACCCTGCCCTCCTCAAGCTCCACCCCTGAAATCTCCAGGTATTTCCCAACCCAGAGCTGGTCACCCTAGTGTCCTTTGTCCTCCGACACTAGCACTTCAGGGGGCATTTTGGGCTACCATAGGAGAGAGAGGCATTGGTTGGCAGGAGTCATGCAGTGCAGCTGGAATTCTCTTCCCCCTGCACAAATCCTCCAAGTAGGGTTGCCAGGTCCCTCTTCACCACCAGCGGGAGGTTTTTGGGGCGGAGCCTGAGGAGGGCGAGGTTTGGGGAGGGGAGGGACTTCAATGCCATAAAGCCCAATTGGCAAAGCGGCCATTGTCTCCAGGTGAACTGATCTCTATTAGCTGGAGATCAGTTGTAATAGCAGGAGATCTCCAGCTAGTATCTGGAGGTTGGCAACCCTACCTCCATGGGATTCAACCCGTACGGTCCAACCCTTTTACTCAGATCCCATCATTTGCTGCTTTTGTTGATTATTAGCCATCTTGAGAGCTTGGCAGTTGAAATGCAATGGATAGATAAACTCAAATCTACACATTTAAAAATAAAACAAAACATCCAAACACCAAACATATTTTAAAATGGAATCTAAGTTGCTATTTGGTTTATGAATCTGTCCCATGCATGGATAATGCCAGCAGAAGAAACCTTTTTTTTTGTTAGAAGCGTACTAGGAGAGACACAATTTTCCTCTGTTTTGTTCCTTTATTCTGGAATTTTGCTCTGTGCTGTGTTTCACTCTGGCTTAGTTCCGATGTAACTAGTCAATTTCCTAGAATTAATTCTGGAATTGGAATATACACAGTCTACCCCAGTATCCAGCCCTTTCCACTCATTTGCACCCCCTTACTTTACTGATGTGCAAGTATGCATTGCTAAAACACTGCAAAATAAATTGTGATGAAATTATCCATGTTGATGTGATTGCCTTAAGATTCTTTGTGTGCAGTGTTTTACTGATGTGTTTGTATGCCCCTGCACATTATTTTATTATTATTATTTTATTACATTTATAGCCCACTCTCATCCTTAGCCAGGCTGGGCTCAGAGCGGGCATTGGCAAAACATCACACAGAAAGAATATGGATACAGCTCCAAGTTACACCAGGATTGCTCTTTCTAGTACTTAGTAATGTACATGTGTATGTGAGAGAAGAAGAAACATGCAAATGAACTTTAAAAAACTGCATGCAGAGCTAGGAGCACAGTGCAGATGCAGGAATGGCACCTTTCATATAGGTCTCCTTGGCAGTTTGCACTAGTGGTGTTAGACTGGGGTGGGGGTTTCCCCTATAATGAACCATCAGATATGAAGGAGCTCTCCATGGTCCCCATCCAAAGGTGTATTTGACAGAGTGCTTTTAAGCCCTTTAGAGGGTCAAATTCTCCACGTTTATGTGACCCACCCCAGCTCAGGAAATGGAGTTTTAGTCTGCTAAGATTCTCACAAAATCGGCACATTACAGCTAAACAGCAAAGGGTTTCCCCCCCATCCCTTACAGATGGTTTCTCTTTTCATTTTATCTCCCCCCCTCCCTGTTTGCAAGCTGGCAAAATATATGCTTAGGTAATCTGGTGATAAAAGCTATTCCCAAATAACAGGGCGGAGATAAAATTTTGAACTTTGCTCTTGGATATTTTGAGGGTAGCCATCGAGGGGGGGCAGAGTTTGCGACTGCAAAACCCTTTTTTGGCTACGGCAAAAGTTTTACGGGCTCATTACTGGAAAGCCGCTTCGATTCTGACAATTAGGGTGTTTTTAATTAAGGTTTTTGGAGAACGCTGGAACGAAAAAGCTGACTAACAAAGTCGGATGAAGGAAGGGTTTGTTTACTGCGGCAACTTGAGCTGAAAAAATGGAGCCCTTTTTACGAGGTTCTGGAATCCTCATTATTTGCATGAGTGGAAAGACGCTGTTTTCTCCAGGTGGCAAATGAATAAAATAACAAAACAGGATTGCTTAAGTAACTTACAGTATAGTCTTATGCAGAGTTACTCCTGTCTTAGCCCATTGATTTCATCGGAGCAGGTAGGGTTGCCAACATCCAAGTAGAGCCAGGCGTTCTCCTGGAATTGCAACTAATCTCCAGACGACAGAGATCGGTCCCCTTGGAGAAAATGGCTGCTTTGGACGGAAGACTCTATGGCATTGCATCTTCGCTAAGCTCCCTCTCCAGGTTCGACCTCCAAATCTCCAGGAATTTCCCAACCTGGAGCATGCAACCTTAAAAATCGGCCATATTTGCTGTACCCTTAGACCCGACTCCGGTTGGGAGCCTCTTCCAGCTTCTGTCTGCCATCAGGAAGGCAGGATTGGTTCTCCAACCCCAAGAGACCCCCAAGTGGAGGAGGAAGAAGAGTTGGTTTTTATATGCCGACTTTCTCTACCACTTAAGGAAGAATCAAACCGGCTCACAATCACCTTCCATTCCCCTCCCCACAACAGACACCCTGTGAGGTAGGTGGGGCTGAGAGAGTGTGACTAGCCAAGGTCACCCAGCTGGCTTCATCTCCCCCCCATCGCCTGGTGTGGTGCAGCTCCCGGCCCCACCACCCACCTCTGAGGCTGGCCACAGCGGTGTCAGTATCTGGGAGCCTCTCTGAGCCCGGAGCAGCTCCCAGTTGCTGCCGCAGAATCATGGTAAGTGCGTCACCTTTGCATGCATAGTCAACATTTTAAAATTTATTTTGGGGGGAATTTAAGCCCGCAATGTATATATTTTTAAGATTTCAGATTTTTCTACAAGCCTCAAGGTTTCCTTAAGTTTGCAGGAAAATCTGTTCAGCGTCCGTGTGGCCCTGATCCACAGATTTAGATATCCGCAGATGAGGGCCACACTTCGCTATTAGACATATAGATATGAATGTGATTGAGAGACAGGGGAAAGCAGAGGTGTGACATCCTCAGGGGATTCTCCAGGTATGCAGATAGTTAAAATGAAAAACGAAAAACCAGAAGATACTGATATGCATGTACAAATCTCGCCAAATCCCGCTGTTTGACAAGCGTCAATGTTTATCCTTGTCAAACATTGACTTGGATCCAGTGCAGTGAGGATGGAGTTGCTCTACATAAATGGAAAAAGTTCTCGTCTTCCTGCTCCCACTGCAGTCTTTTATGGCCCCTGAAATTCTGGTCAGTGGACTGCAAGAGGGGGTAGGCGGGCTGCAGTGGGAAGTGGGAATAGGTGATAATTACCCTTCCCCTCTTCTGCGCATGGAAGTGCCTTACTTGAGCCAGCCTGGGGTAGTGCTCAGAGCATTAGACTAGGATCTGAGAGATCCTGATTTGAATCCCCACTCTGCCATGGAAGCGGGCTGCGTGACCTTGGGCACATTCTCAGCCAGCGTAGTATAGTGGTTAAGAGCTGTGGTTTGGAGCTGTGGACTCTAATCTGGAGAACTGGGTTTGATTCCCCGCTCCTCCACATGAGCAGCGGAGGCTAATCTGGTGAACCGGGTTGGTTTCCCCACTCCTCCACATGAAGCCAGCTGAGTGACCTTGGGCTAGTCACAGTTCTCTTAGAGCCCTCTCAGCCCCACCTACCTCACAGGGTGTCTGTTGTGGGGAGGGGAAGGGAAGGTGATTGTAAGCTGGTTTGATTCTTTCTTAAGTGGTAGAGAAAGTCAGCATATAAAACCCAACTCCTCCTCCTCCTCCTCTTCCTCCTTCTTCTTCTTCCCCCCTACCACACAGGGTTATTGTGAGGAGAGAAAAATGGAGGAGAGGAGAATGATGTAAGTTGCTTTGGGTCCCCACAGGAGAGAAAGGTGAGGCATAAATGAAGTATATGAATGAACCATTGTTAGGGACGTTAGTTCACAATGAAAAAGGAAATGTAGTCCGCAGCCACTGAGATCCAACTAACTGCAGACTTTTATCTTTTGGAAGGCAGAGCAGCCAAGTTTCTCTGTCCGCATGGCCTTGGGCACACTGCCCATAGTTACCAAAAACCAGCCTTGATTTTTTGGTCCTTGGCCTCTCTCTAGCCAAAAGGTGAGCTGCCGCATGCTTTACCAGTGGAGTTTTCCATGTAGATATTCAAGGGCTGCCCCACATAGAATCAATTACTGTAGTCAACCCTGAGGTTACTGTAGCAAGGATCATGGCTAATGAGAGGACAGAGCTCTTTGTGCTCTGTTGGTCACTTGGTGACATTTTCATTGGTCCTAACAGAAGTTATTACTGGACTGATGGAAACAAGTCCATCTAACTTTTCCAGTTAACAAAGTCTCCAAGGCAGCTATCAAAAGCACGAAACCGCACAAATGGAATGTGAAAGGAAAATGACTGAAGCAGAGCAGTTAAAAGCCCTCCAGCCAGATCCAAACAGTGGCAGAGGGTACAAAAATAGCTCAATCAAATGTCCGAGAGAACAAAAAAATGCTTTCGTTTGGCACTTAAAGCCAGGAATATCCTTGGAGAAGGAGTTCCAGGCAAAGGGCACTGCCCCAGATGCCGTTGCCAACCTCCAGGGGGGGCCTGGGGACCTCCCAGAATTACGACCGACTTCCAGACAGCAGCGATGAGTTCCCCTGGAGAAAATGACACCCTCAAAGGGTGGACTCCATGGCATTGTACCCCGCTGAGGCCCCTCCTCTCTCCAAACCTTGTCCTCCCCAGGCTCCACCCCCAAATTTCCAGGAATTTTCTCACCAGAGCTGGCAACCCTAAGGAAGCTCTAGACCATGATATCACCTCTTTACCCTCTAAAGATTATCTCTGAAGGACAGACAAATTTACATGGTAGCAGGTGGTTCAGGGCCACAAATAGACTTCTTCTTGACCAGGACTTCAAAGAAACAAGGCATCAAAATTTTTGTTATAAAGGTGGTGATTCTTTCATGTTGGGTTGCCAACCTCCAAGTGGGACCTGGGGATCTCCCAGAACTATAACTGATCTCCAGACTACAGAGATCAGTTCCCCTGGAGAAAAAGTCTGCTTTGGAGGGTGGACTCTATGGCATTATATTTGCTGAGGTCCCTCCACTCCCCTAACCCCTGTCTTCTCCAGGCAGCAAACTTAAATCTCCAGGAATTTCCCAAGCTGGAGCTGGCAATCCTGGCCTCAAAACCAGCCAAAAGGCCTAGAAGAAGAAGAAGAAGAGTTGGTTTTTATATGCTTTCTCTACCACTTAAGAGAGGATCAAACTGGCTTACAATCACCTTCCCTTCCCCTCCCCACAACAGACACCCTGTGAGGTAGGTAGGGCTGAGAGAGTTCTGAGAGAACTGTGACTAGCCCAAGGTCACCCAGCGGGCTTCGGGTGTAGGAGTGGGGAAACAAATCCAGTTCACCAGATAAGCCTCCGCCGCTCATGTGTAGGAGCGGGGAATCAAACCCGGTTCTCCAGATCAAAGTCCACCTCTCCAAACCACCGCTCTTAACCACTAGACCACGCTGGCTACCCTCGTACTAAACCCAACTTCTTTGTGTGTGTGTGTGAGCACTAATGAAATGTTTGCATCAGGTAAGATGAAGATGACCTTTTATTTTAAAGCTCAGAAGCTTTCACCTGCCTAGAACAGAATCTCTTCTTTAAACAAATAACCCCCTGGGGTTCTCATGCCCTTACCAGGTCTGGATGGAGGCTTGCAAAGTAGCACATTTGTATATGTTTGCATAATATATTCTGCTCCTGTTCATCACAAACAGGGCGTCAACAGTTACGTACGGAGCTGAATTCAGTGGAGGGACCTTCCTTCCTCTAGCTTAAATCGTTACCTGCCCCCTCTCAAGCTTAACGTGAAGTTCTAACAACACGAGAGCTAAAATACTCATAGAATCATAGAATCATAGAGTTGGAAGGTACCCCCAGGGTCATCTAGTCCAACCCCCTGCACAATGCAGGAAATTCTGAACTACCTCCCCCCCAGACCCCCAGTGACCCCATGCCCAGAAGATGGCCAAGGTGCCCTCCCTCTCATGATCTGCCTAAGGTCATAGAATTAGCATTGCTGACAGATGGCCATCTAGCCTCTGCTTAAAAACCTTCAGGGAAGGAGAGCTCTCCACCTCCCGAGGAAGCCTGTTCCACTGAGGAACTGCTCTGTTAGAAAATTCTTCCTAATGTCTAGACAGAAACTCTTTTGATTTAATTTCAACCTGTTGGTTCTGGTCCGACCTTCTGGAGCAATGAAAATACTCCCGGCATGCTCAGTAGCAGTTTGTATCTCAGTGGGATTGTGATGGAATAGGGGCAGATATACAGCGCTGGGTGTGATCTTCACTTCTGATTACCCAGGGCTATTCTATCTCCCTAGCTGTCAACATGAACATTCTTCTCAAGGCCGCTTTGATTTCTTTGTTTCTCAGGCTGTAGATAATTGGGTTAAGGAAAGGGGTCATGATGCTGTAGACGACGGCCAGCGCCCTGTCGTAATCCAAGGAATAGCTTTTCGTCAGCCGGACGTACATGAACAGAATGCTCCCGAAGAAGATCAGCACCACTGTGAGGTGTGCGGCGCATGTGGAGAATGCCTTTCTCCTGCCAGCGGCCGTGCGGATCCGAAGTATGGCTCTGATAATAAGCAAGTAAGACGTTGAGATCAGGAAGAATGTGGCTAGGATTTTGCAAGCGTTGATGATGAAATCAACGAGAACGTTGACCGAGGTGTCGGTACAGGCCAAGCTTAGGAGCGGTGGGAAGTCACAGAAGATGTGCTCGATTTTATTTGGGCCGCAGAAAGGCAGCTTGGAGACCAAGATGATTTCAGCCATGGGGCCTAGTAAGCCACAGATCCAACAGCTAGCGGCCAGTTTGAGGCACAGCTGGGTGGTCATGATGGATGAGTAACGCAGCGGGTGGCAGATGGCCAGGTATCTATCGTACGCCATTGCTGTGAGCAGGTAGCACTCCGTGGCTCCCAGAGAATGGAAGAAATAGATTTGCACCAGGCACCCAGGGAAGGAGATGCTCTTCCTCTGGCTGAGTAAGTTTGAGAGCATCTTGGGGATGGTGGCCGCCGTGTACCAGACCTCCAAGAAGGACAGGGAACTGATGAAGAAGTACATGGGTGTGTGAAGCCGGGAGTCAACCCGGATGATGATGAAAATTAGCAGGTTGCCGACAATGGTGAAGAGGTAGATGATGAGGAGCAAGAAGAAGAGGGGCTTGTTGAAGTGTTGGAGCTTGGGGAAGCCCATGATGAGGAACTCGGTGACCTTGGTCTGGTTGAACGGCTCCATGTCATGCAGCGGCAGTCTTTAACCCATGAATCTGGAAGGTCATGTGGATTATGGAGCTCCACCTGAAGAAGAAGAAGAGTTGGTTTTTATATGCCGACTTTCTCTACCACTTAAGGAAGGATCAAACTGGCTTACAATCACCTTCCCTTCCCCTCCCCACAACAGACACCCTGTGAGGTAGGTGGGGCTGAGAGAGCTCTAAGAGCTGTGACTAGCCAAGATCACCCAGCTGGCTTCATGTGGAGGAGTGGGGAATCAAACCTGGTTCCCCAGATCAGAGTCCACTGCTCCAAACCACCACGCTTAACCACTACACCACACTGTTCTGCTGGGCTATGAGCCCCCAGAGAGCTGGTTTTTGGAAGGGCTTGCCACTAGAATGCATACTTGTCTCCTACCTCTCTCCGTGTCAGCAGAACAGCGAGGTGAGATCACTCAACAGTCGAGAGGGATTCTCTATAGCTTGTTCCTCACTCTGGTACATCTCTTGGCTTTCAGCTCCTGTTTCCTGGCTCTCTTGACCTAACAGCCCACAATCCTGGCCTTGACACTGGTGAGGTCATAACTTTTGCTCCCCTTATTCTTGTCACATGACTTCGATGCCATGGGCGTGCAGCTCAGTGGATCCTGTGTGGCCTGGATGGGGAGTGTGAAAAGAGGGTTTCCAGGTCAGGAAAAGTTTAAAAAACAACAACACCTGTCATAGAAGGAATAAACCAAGAGGCTAATGGTATTTATTCAGATGGACAAGATGGTCTGCAAATTAGGCAATATAATAATAATAATAATAATAATAATAATAATAATAATAATAATATAATTGTGATCAGTTTCCAAGACCTGAGCAAGGCTGTTAACGATAGGACATTTTGGGGGGCGTTAATTCATAGGGTTGCCATAAGTTGGCAGCAACTTGATGGCACAACAGACAAAAATTGTCTGTTGTCGAGTCACAACTGACTCATGGCAACCCCAGCACCATAAGGTTTTCAAGGCAAGAGATGAGGAGAAATGGTTTGTCGTTGCTTTCCTCTACTCAGTAACCCTCCCCTTCTCAGATTTTTCCCCATCCAAGTACTAACCATGAGCAACCCTGCTTAGCTTCCAACATCTGACAAGGTTGGGTTAGGCTGGGTTGCTGAGGGTGCTAGGCAATTATGTGTGTGTGTATGTAAACTGCCGTCAAGTCGCAGCCGACTTACATAAACCCCGTAGGGTTTTCCAGGCAAGAGACTAGCTGACATGGTTTGCCTTTGCCTTCCTCTGCACAACAACCCTGGCATTCCTTGGTGGTCTCCCATCCGATTACTAACCAGGGCTGACCCTGCAGAGCATCTGAGATCTGACAACATCAAGCTAGCCTGGGCAGATGATTATATAGGAATACAAAAATAAGTCCCAACTTGATTTTAGTCTGTATGTTTGACATTAGCTAAATCTCAGCTTCTGCTTTACATGCAGAAGAGTCCCAGTTTCTACCCTTCTATTTCTATTTCCTGTCAAGGAATCTTGGGCAGGAGATGCTAGGAAAGACCTTCATCTCCTGAGACCTCTGCAAGTCTCTGCCACTCAGAACAGACAATATTGGGCTAGATCCACCACCAATGGGCTGATAAAGAAGTGTCATGTTTTCCACAGGAGGGCCTGTGGCTAATAGAACATGCTCATTCTTGGTTGGGGGCAGCTTTGTACGCTTGTAAGAAATGTGGTGCTGGAGTAGAGTGTTACGGATACCGTGGACTGCCAAAAAACCAAATCAGTGGGTTATAGATCAAGCTAGAAGCTAAAATGACTAAACTGAGGCAGTTGTACTTTGGTCACATTATGAGAAGACAAGAGTCACTGGAGAAGACAACCATGCTAGGAAAAGCTGAAGGCAGCAGGAAAAGAGGAAGACACAACAAGAGATGGATTGACTCAATAAAGGAAGCCACGGCCCTCAATTTGCAAGATCTGAGCCAGGCTCTTAAGGATAGGATGTTTTGGAGGACATTGATTCATAGGGTCGCCATGAGTTGGAAGCGACTTGATGGCTCTTCACACACACACACACACACACACACACACACACACACACACACACACACACACCAAAATTATAAGAATAACTACATTTTATAAAAAGCATCACTACTCTCCTTTTACAAGAGAGAGAGGAAAGGGATGGGGCTGTGGCTCAGAGGTAGAGTATTTTTTTTGGCATGCTGAAGGTCTATGGTTTGATCCCCAGCATCTCTAGTTTAAAGGATCAGGTAGCTGGTGATATAAAAGATTGCTAACTCTACCTGAGACCCTGGAAAGCCGCTGCCAGTCTGAGTAGACCATACTGACCATAATGGACCAATGGTCTGATTCAGTGTAAGGCAGCTTCATATGTCCTCTCCCGCAGGTTTTTGCCGAATACATGCTATTCATTGAATCCCACGCAACATAAAGCCACCAAAACAAAAGAAGTATTTGCAACATAAGAATAACAAAGAATGAAATATTTAACACTACAACTTATCTGGACGAGGGGGAAATGTAAGAAGATAATTTCAGAGATGTTGCTAGGGTGGGGCTCACCTAGGACACTTATTTGAGCCACGAAACAGACTTTTTTTTTTTTTTAAAAAACAGGCTTTTAAGATTTGTGGCTGGACAGCTTCCACTTAAAGAGCGAGAACTTCGTTTATCAGACAGGCAGTTTCTGGTTACCTCCCTGTTATTTATTTTCCGTTGATGCCCGACATATTAGAAACGCTCTTGTATAATTGAGCTGGTCGAGACAGGAGTCAACAGAAGAATTCTTCTTAACACCTTAGGAGTTTCTACATCTAAACATTGTGTTTTAAAGGTGGGGGGAGGGAATAGAGCATGCTAAAGGGCTTGCATAAGCCTGTGAGAGTTAGCAGTAGTTAGAGTGTTAGGACTGGGAAGGTGTAGGCTCAAATCCACATCAGCCGTGCATTTATTTATTTCATTTTTGTCTCACCTTTCTTCCAAGGAGCTCAAGTTGGCTTACATGTGTTTCCTTCCCCCATTTTAAAAATCACAACGACCCTGTGAGGTAGGTTGGGCTGAGAAAGTATGAATGACCCAAGGTCTCCCACTAACTTTTATGGCAAATTTTTATGGCTGCCTGTGATTTCTCCTGATCTAGTCCAATGCTCCAACCACTACACCAACTGGCCTTGAATCTCTGTCTCTGTCATCTTCTTCTTCTAAAGTTCTTAAGGTTTCCAACAATACCAGAGGAGAAAATAACGTTCTCCATCACAGACTCATCGATGAGCAAGATTCAAGCCACATAGCACCTGAAAGACCAACAAGATCTCCAGGGTATAAGCTTTCGAGTGTCAAAGCTCCCCTTGCTGGATACCTGACTAAGGGAGCTGCGACTCTCGAAATTTACCCTGAAAATCTTGTTGGTCTCAAAGGTGCTTCTGGACTCGAACCTTGCTCTTCTACTGCAGACCAACATGGCTACCCACCTGAACAGAACTGTCTGAAGTCGTTCCCAATTAGAAACACAGAATAAAAGCTCAACAGTTTTGCTTTGTTGCATCTCCTCAGTCACCAATCCCGATAATACCCATCCGTCCTCTCTTTCCTTAAGAACATTCTTTGACTTTTTCAGGTTCAAGGGAAGACTGGAACTCAGAACATGTCAAACAGGGTCTCCATCCTGTGGCTGAAAATGTGGACTCGAATGGATATTTCATCGCAGGCATTACCTCTCAATTACTTATGCATTTCCTCCAGGTCTTCGGGGGCTGATTAGGAACCTAATGGGTTGGATTGATCCAGAGGATTTCTAGGGGCCAGTGATGCCTCTCAGCGTCAAATTAGAGAGGAGGAATTTTTTTTACAACATCTAGATTTGACAGCGAAACACTGCATAAAGAAACTGATTGATGAGCCGGGGGATTCTTGCAAAGTGCTCCCCTTAGAGCTTTTAGCTGTTTTTTTCTTATTTGATAATGGAAGTGGAAGGCTTTTGAGGCTGATGCTTTACTAGGAAGATTGCTCTCATTTCATGTCCATTGGGTGCTTCCTTCTGAGTAAAGAACCTGAGACTTAGAACACATGGAATCCAAATCTGGCTTTGCTGGGGAGGGCAGGATATAAGCTTAATGAAATAAGAACATAAGAAAGGCCATGCTGGATCGGACCAAGGTCCATCAAGTCCAGCAGTCTGTTCACACAGTGGCCAACCAGGTGCCTCTAGGAAGCCCACAGACAAGACGACTGCAGCAGCATTGTCCTGCCTGTGTTCCACAGCACCTAACACAACAGGCATGCTCCTCTGATCCTGGAGAGAACAGGTATGCACCATGACTAGTATCCATTTTGACTAGTAGCCATGAATACCCCTCTCCTCCATGAACCTGTCCACCCCCCTCTTAAAGCCTTCCAAGTTGGCAGCCGTCACCACATCCTGGGGCAGGGAGTCCCACAATTTAACTATGAGTTGCGTGAAGAAATAAATAATAAATGAGAGTACACCGAAAAAAAAGAAAGCAGGTCATTTTTTACTTTCTCTCAAGGGCATCCCCAAAGGGTTAGCGGGATACACTTGAGATAAACTGTTTTCTAGCCTGTAGGGTGATCAGGGTATCTTGAGCCCATCACATACCAAATTTTGGGTTCTAGGTAATGGAGAGGCACCCTCGATGACACACCCATTTCTTTGTTTCCCACTGCCACCCAGGTAGAACAAAATGATATGTAGGTGGTTGCTGTGAGTCAGAATGTAGCGGTTAGTGTGTAGTTGGGTTGTCAGTCTGCAGTTACTCTGATGAGCTAGGATCTGGGGGATTCCAGGTTTGTACCTCCACTCTGCCGTAGAAGCTTCTTGAGTGACCCGGGGCCAGTCACACACGCTTAGCCTAAACTACCTCACTAGGTTGTTGTGAGGATGAAATGGGAGAGCATTGTAAGCCACTTTGGATCCCCATTGGGGAGAAAAGTGAGGTATAAATTAAATGAAGAAGAAGAGTTGGTTTTTATATGCTGACTTTCTCTATCACTTAAGGAAGAATCAAACTGGCTTGCAATCACCTTCCCTTCCTCTCCCCACAACAGACACCTTGTGAGGTAGGTGGGGCTGAGAGAGCTGTGACTAGCCCAAGGTCACCCAGCTGGCTTCGTGTGGAGGAGTGGGGAAACATATCCAGTTCATCAGATTAGCGTCCACCGCTCATGTGGAGGAGAGGGGAATCAAACCCGGTTCTCCAGATCAGAGTCCACTGCTCCAAACAACCGCTCTCAAACAACCGCTCTTAACCACTACACCATGCTGGCTCTAAATGGATGACAGTGATGTGATATGAAGAGATCTTGTGCCACTCCTGTGGATAAGAATAAATTGTTGTGTATCTAAATCACACACCTGGAACAATATCTGCTCCTCTGGCCCAGGTATATAGTAATATGATAGTTCTCTTTTCAAAACACATTGCTTTGAACTTAATTCCCAAGTGCACAAGGGCCCAATTCAGATCAGGAGACCAATGTGTAGGAACCGGGGGTTTAAACTGGGTTGTCTGGCAACTGGTGGGACTGTTGTAGGCAGCGATATTGGGGGGGGGGGTTGCGATGATGGCTGTGGCACCACATCACTTCCTTTAAAAAACAAAAAAGACAGGCAGCTCTAGGAATCACCAGAAATTCTATGGTTTTACCACAGAGTTTCTGGCAATTCCTAGAGCTACTCTATGACACGTCTGTTTTTTTAAAACAATAAGAGTTGTTCGACAGTGGAATCAACTATCTAGGGAGGTGGTGAGCTCCCCAACACGTAGTCTTTAAGCAGAGGCTGGACAAGCACTTGTCAGGGATGCTCTAGGCTGATCCTGCATTAAGCAGGGGGTCTAGAGCCGAAGCACGATCACATGTCTCTTTAATACATAAAACTCATCACAATCAAAGAAATATTAATGATAATAAAAATGAAACTTTATTCTGGTCTTTACCTTATAGTCCACAATCACATTTGATTCAAAACGTGGTCAAAAAGCATTGGCATATTTTACAAACCATCCCTGGTTGTCAAAATTTTCCACACTGCTGGCTCCGAAAGACCCGATCCATTAGGGACCATGTAATTCATTCAGATTCCTTACCTCCACGCCCCAATCCTATCACCAGCGGTCACTATTGCTGTGGATCCTGCTCCCTGTGCTCTCTCTGTCTCCAAGTTTAAAATCTTAGCGCAATAAATTGCAACTTCAAATTTGAATTGCGCCAATTTTCAAACTGTGCATCTTCCTAAGTGGTTTATTGTATACTCTGCCCCTACAAATTAATTTATATCGGGAGCATGATACGCATGGTTAGGATCAGAATTCTGGAACATAGATCCTGCATTAGTGCGGGCATTGTTGATGCTCCCCTTGTTCGCCATTACATGGAGAAGGGCCACAAAGATTCTGATATTTTGTTTTTCGTTTTATGGCAATTTCGACCTCATCAGTTTGATCACAAAAACGCACCAAAAATATTACATCAATATGAATCTCGCTTTATCTACCTTTTTCAGACCTTAGCACCTCGGGGTCTGAACACAGACATGGATTTATCTTGTTTCTTATAACTACAGTTTCTTTAATAAAATATACATGAGATCACATCACTACTAAACATCTTATATATATAAAAATATAAAAATTTTAAAACTTAACTTTTAAAATATGATTACTTTATATAGAAGTTCTCCTTTAAATGAACGCCGACACAAACCTCTACTGCTGTTTATAGCTCTCGCGAGAACAGCATACTTAGAGAGAGCAACTCAACGGATGATTACACGCTGCGACATTTTTCAAACCTTTACTAAGGTGATTAAGAATTATCCAGAAAGATACAAGGTCTGTTGGCTAATATTTTATCATTTACTTCCATTCGGTTTACAGGAGGTTTACCATTCTAATGTTTACATTGTATAGTTAATAATTAGTTAGGTTATATCCTTTTATGCATGCAATTTGTATTTTTAGGCTGATGAAGCCTTTTTGGTGAAACATATAGATTATCCGGGATCTGCGTTCTGCACTGATATTCTGAACGACTCCTTGTGAAATTGCTGCACTGAGATTCTGAACGAGTCCTTGTGAAATTGAACTATATTTGGACTGTGGTCCCCACTGCACGATTTACATTGCCCTTTTAAGGGATTTACTTTGACCTCAGGACTGTGAGTGAAACCAAGGGAGGGCATCTTTGCTCCCAACTAAACCTGGGATTATTGTTCTAATCTGGGTCGAAAAGATTTTCCCCCTACTGATTTTGCGCAAGAGTATTGTGGGACCACGTTCGTTTTTTCATTGTATTTATTGTAAGTAATTCTAGTGACTGTGTTGTTCAGTATCTGTTGTATTTTGTACTATGTATTTTGTACTATACGTTTGCATGCTCTAGGTAGTAAGGTATTCGTTTCATTCTTGTTATCTTGTTGTTAATACACTGTACTTGATTAATACTCAGTGTGCTGTTGTTTTGATTGAGTATCTCTCAATACAGCACCGGGTGACTGTTATTTTGGTTTATAACCTCCAGGCACTAGCTGGAGATCTCCTGCTATTACAACAGATCTCCAGCCAACAGAGATCAGTTCACCTGGAGAAAATGGCCCCTTTGGCAACTGGACTCTATGGCATTGAAGTCCCTCCCCTCCCCAAACTCCCCCCTCCTCAGGCTCTGCTCCAAAAACCTCCCGCAGGTGTCGAAGAGGAACCTGGCAACCCTGTCTGGGCCGCTTGGGATCTGAGCCTTTGTTTGCAGCTTGGAGTGGTATTTCCTCATAAAATAAGTAGATGGTTATCATATCCCCTCTCAGTCTTTTCTCCAGGCTAAACATACCCAGCTCCTTCAACCTTTCCTCACAGGACTTGGTCTTCAGACCCCTCACCGTCTTTGTTGCCCTCCCCTGGACATGTTCCCCATTTGTTGTAACTCTTCCCTGCTGTTGTGCTATTTGAAGCTCCCTCCCTCCCTCCATCCGTCCAGACCAAGTGAGCTCTGGGTCATGAAAACTTCCACTGCCATAAATTTGTTAGCTCAGCCCTACTTAAGCAATTTTAGAAGCCAAACAAACTGGAACTGCACAGGAAGAGAGTTCTGTTTTGAATGCCAGACTCTTGGGCTCCTCCTGCTCAAAGGGGTTCATAGAATCATAGGTCATTTATGCAGGGGAAATTTGCGTTTGGTTTGCTGCACAGTTTTCTGCTCCAAATTCTCAAACATCATATGCATGAGGGATTCTCTCCCCCACCCCACAATTCCAGGAGTATCTTGTGATTAATTAGGCATCCCCAGTGAATCACAGAGCTTCTGAGTCCCTCCCTCTGAAAAGGCAGCCTCTGGGCGGGTCAGCTCTTAAAGGGGCTGCGTGTGTTTTTGCTGGGTAATCCTCCCCACTCTTCTTCAATAGCTCCCTGCTGGGAGCTGCCTTCCAACCTTTGCAGTCTCTCTTTGGTGTCTTCCTGCAGATTTCATGAAGGTTTAACTCACGCTTTTCTGCTTTGCTTTGAGGGAAGGGGTTGGATGGGAGGAACAGACATGTGGGAGGGAGAAGCCAGAATGGGCCTGGGGGGAGAAACCCAAAGTTAAGGGCTATACATAGAAATGGGGGGAATTTGCGTTGCTCTTGCCTTGAAGCAGTATTAAAATTCGTTCTAAAACAGGATCCTAGAACTGTGGGGGAAGAACGAGGCCGGAGCGAAGTCGTGTCTGAAGGTTGGTAAAATCATGAATAATGCAAAGGAAGCCTCGAAGCAGTTCAGCAGGGACTGTGAACTAAATACCCCTGCATAAATGGCCATAGAGTTGGAAGGTGTGTAAAGCGCCATCAAGTCACAGCCAACTTATGGCAACCTCAGCAAGGGGCTTTCAAGGCAAGTGAGAAGATGGGGAAAAAACCCTGCAGGATCCCTGGCCAATCTGGTCTGGAGTACAATTGCTTCCAGACCCCAAAGTGTCAATAAGCATTACCCTGGGCATGTAAGAAAGGGCTGCAAGAGCCAAACACCGATGCAACCCTTCATGCCCACCCTTTCATGATCTGCCTAAGTTCACGAATCAGTACTGCTGACTGATGGCCATCTAGCCTCTGCTTAAAAACCTCCAACGAAGGAGAGCCCACCACCTCCTTTGAGTTCAGTGCAGAGGACTTCTGACACTGCTCTTCAGCTGGATTCTTCTCCTTATTGCTTTCAGGATCTCTTTGTTCCGCAAGCTGTAGATGATTGGGTTGACCAGAGGAGTCAGGACTGCATAGATCACAGCAAAGGCTCTGTCGTAGTCCAACGAATAACTTGTCTTCAGCCTTACGTACATGAAGATGATGCTCCCGAAAAAGAGGAAGACCACAATCAGATGGGAGGCGCAGGTAGAGAAAGCCTTCTTGCGGCCCTCGGCTGTGCGGATCTTCAGGACAGAATGGATGATCCGGATGTAGGAGATCATGATGAATAGGAAGGTCACCAGGATTATGAATGCATTGACTGCAAAGTCCACCAAGACATTAATGGAAGTGTCTGTGCAGGCCAAGCTGAGCAGTGGTGGAAAGTCACAGAAGATGTGCTCAATCTTGTTGGGGCCACAAAAAGGCAACCTGGATACTAAGATAACTTCAGAGACGGGGCACATGAAGCCACAAATCCAACATCCAGTGGCCAGTTTAGCACACGTCTTGGGGTTCATGATGGACGGGTACCTCAATGGGTCACATATGGCTAAGTACCTGTCGTATGCCATTGCTGTGAGCAAGTAGCATTCACTGGCTCCCAGAGCATGGAAGAAATAAGTTTGTAGGAGACAGCCAGCAAAGGAGATCCTCTTCTTCTCACTGAGCAAATTGGAGAGCATCTTGGGGATGGTGGTTGCTGTGTACCAGACCTCCAAGAAGGACAAGACGCTGACGAAAAAGTACATGGGCGTATAGAGCCGGGGGTCTGTGCGGATGACGGTGAAAACGAGCAGGTTGCCAACTATAGTGAAGAGGTAGATGAGGAGGAGCAAAAAGAAGAGGAATTTGTTGATTTTCTGGGTGTTTGGGAAGCCCACAATGATGAACTCGGTGACCTTGGTCTGGTTGGAACCTTCCATGACACACATGGCTCTGCCTCTGAACAAGTTAGCATGCTAGCGACATCTTCAGCTCCTGAACATTGCAGATGTTATATGGGTGAGTTGCTGAGAAGAGGAGAAATTAAAGAAAATTAGTGCTATGTGCCGTTGAGACTAGAAGGCAGGAGAGAGCATCAGAGACTGTGAAATGAATTGGAAGATGGATCTGGGGACATGTCATATAATACAGTTCTCTGCATTTAAGCAGACTTTAATTATCATTGGAGAGCCCATAGCTCAATCATAGAGCATCTGCTTTGCATGCGGAAGGTCCCAGGTTAATGTCTGGAATTATCAGTTAAAGGATTTCTGATGGTAGTTCTGGGGACGACTTTCTCTCTAAGGCTTCAGATAGTATAGACCTGGGGGGTTGAGCTCATTTGTTATGGGGGCCGGATATGACATAAATGTCACTTGGTCGGGCTGGGCCATGCCTCGCCAGTCCAGATCGGGAGTGAGAGGGGTGGCTGCCTCGGCTGGTTCGCGGGCCGGATAAGAGCTCTCAAGGGGACGGATCCAGCCCGCGGGGCATATGTTTGACACCCCTGGTATCGCCAGTCCTAGGTTAGAAAGACTAAAGTTGCATTCATAGGAGGTATCAATCAACTAAACAGTGTTTTTAAAAGATTGCCCATTGCTCAATTGGGACCAATGCTCAATGGAGATCCCGGGTTCAATCCTTGGCATCTGTAGCTAAAACGTAGCATGTGATGGGAAGACCTTGACTGGAAGAGTAATCACTACACCACTATCTGTCCACCAACTGACAGTTTAACTGATTTCTTCTCCATTCCCCCCTCCCATCTGGCCTCTCCGGCATTCCATAGGCCCTGATTGGATGCATGCACTGTCCCCCACAAACAAGCACACAGGGGATTGGTGGCCGACAGAAAGGGGCAGGACATTTGCCCATCTGTCACAGGCACACAGTCCGTTTCTCTGTTCAGACACCAGCTCCCAGTCAGATCAGACCGTGCTTGGTGGACCATTAGAGTGGAATTGGCTTGCTGATACAACTGCCTAGTGGGCTTTCACTGTTTTGATGGAAGCAGGACTGATGCTTCTATGCTCCTCCATGCAAGTTCCTTGCATGCTTGTGTGTGTAAGTAAAGGGCCATCAAGTCACAGCCAACCTATGGTGACCCCACAGGGTTTTCAAGGCAAAAGATGAACGGAGGTGGTTTGCCATTGCGTGCTTCTGCGTAGCAACCCTAGACTTCCTTAGTGGTCTCCCATCCAAGTACTGACCATGGCTGAGTGACCTCGCTTAGCTTCTGAAATATGACAAGATTGGACTAGCCTGGGGCCATTCAGGTCAGGGCAATGCTCATCATACTGGATGTTTCTTTCTTTCTTTCTTTCTTTCTTTCTTTCTTTCTTTCTTTCTTTCTTTCTTTCTTTCTTTCTTTCTTTCTTTCTTTCTTTCTTTCTTTCTTTCTTTCTTTCTTTCTTTCTTTCTTTCTCTCTCTCTTTCTCTCTTTCTCTCTTTCTCTCTTTCTCTCTTTCTCTCTTTCTCTCTTTCTCTCTTTCTCTCCCTTCCTCCCTTCCTCCCTCCCTCCCTTCCTTCCTTCCTTGTTGGACTCTAATCTGGAGAACCAGGTTCGATTCTCTGCTCCTCCACATGAGTGGCAGACTCTAATCTGGTGAACCAGGTTGGTTTCCCCACTCCTCCACATGAAGCCAGCTGGGTGACCTTGGGCCAGTCACAGCTCTCTCTGAACTCTCCCTGTCCCACCTACCTCACAAGGTGTCTGTTGTGAGGAAAGGAAGGAAAGGTGATTGTAAGTTGGTTTGATTCTCCTTAAAAAAAAAGGGAGAGAAAGTCAACATATAAAAACCAACTCTTCTTCGTCTTTCCTTTCAGTTCCCACCCTCTACAAGCCACTTCTCACCTTTGCCACTTACTCAACAACTTGAGGATCTGCCTGATACCCAAAGGCCCTATCTGGTATGTGGCTCTTAAAGCATTTGTATTCATGAGGCTTCGGTTCTTTTAAAGCACCAAGGAAAGGGGAGAGCCTGTAGCTTGGCGGTACACCATGTGCTTCATGCGCAGAAGGCCACAGGTTCAATCTCTGGCATCTCCAGTTAAATGATGCTACGTAAACCTTTCTTTCCTTTGGAGAGCAGCTGCCAGTAAGAGCAGGGACACGATGCCAAGGGGAGATCCGACTCAGCTTCATATGGCATTGTATTCTCAAAAAGCAAAGCATCTTGGAGGCAGAAAGGTTTATTGTGGCATCAGCTTTCCTGGATCAGAGCGCACATCGTGAAGTGCGTGAAGCGTTGGGCTAAATTTTATGTGTGTAAGAGAAATGTTTTTTGAAAAAACAAAGCGAGGTCAGAAGGTCGAGCGAGCGACGCAGGAGACAGGAGCGTGTGGGCCACAGTATTGTGTGCCGCACCAACGAAAGCAGAATCCAATCCAGTGAATCAGATCTTACGAAGACAGTGGTGTACTTCACCTTTCTGTGCATGAGAGGACAAAAGAAAAGGAATGCTAAACAATGCACATGGAGAGACACTGCTGCTTTCCCCTACACATGAAAGAAAAAAAGTAACCATACTGTGATTAAAATCTGGCTGTCCCTGGAGACTAGATAAAAGTTGGGATTCTGGAGATTTTGCAACCGTCTCTTGGGCCAAAGGAAGGCTCCTTGCAACAGGGGAAAGCATTAACTGGTCCAGATCCATAAAACTCAAGCCAAACTTTCTTTGGGACCCTGCCCAAAGAGAGCCAGCATGGTGTAGTGCGTTAAGAGTGGTGGACTCTACTCTGGAGAACCGGGTTTGATTCCCCACTCCTTCACATGAGCGGTGGACTCTAGTCTGGGGAACTGGGATGGTTTCCCCACTCATCCACATGAAGCCAGCTGGGTGACCTTGGGTTAGTCACAGTTCGCTCCAAACTCTCTCAGCCCCACCTACCTCACAAGGGGATGTCTGTTGCGGGGAGCAGAAAGGAAGGTGATTGTAAGCGGCTTTGATTCTCCTTAAAAGGTAGAGAAAATCGGCATATAAAAACCAACTCTCCTCAGAACAGAGGTCCATCTAGTCCAGCGTCTTACAACCCCCTTATCATCTTGGTTGCCTATTTCTGTACTTTTCCCAGTTCTGCAATGTCCCTTTTGAGATACGGTGACCAGAACTGTACACAGTATTCCAAATGAGGCTGCACCGTTGATCTATACAGCGGTATTATAATATCGGCTGTTTTATTTTCAATCCCTTTCCTAATAATCCCCGACATAGATTTTTCCTTTTTTACCACTGCAGTGCACTGGATCGACACTTTCATTGAGCTCTCCACTACGACCCTAAGATCTTTTTCCTTTGGTTATCCTGCCCCAGGGCTTTGAGATAAGACAGGGGGAACACTGAAATATATACATGTGTTTACTGAATGAATTGGTGTGCTCTCTTGTGAACTTTGGCAATCTCAGGATCTCCTGTCACAAAGTGTTTAGAGAGCAGGCACATGAACACATGAAGCTGCCTTATACTGAATCAGACCCTTGGCCCATCAAAGCCAGTATTGTCTACTCAGACTGGCAGCGGCTCTCCAGGGTCTCAGGAAGAGGTCTTTCACATCACCTACTTGCCTAGTCTCTTTTAAGCAGAGATGCCGGGGATTTAACCTGGGATCTTCTGCATGCAAAGCAGATGCTCTGCCACTGAGCCACGGCCCCTCCCTGAAGCGATCCCCTGCTTTGCTGGACTGTGGTTTCACTGCTGCTTAACTATCTCTGGTGATAGATCTTCAAAAAGACCTTTGACTGTCTGAAGTCTTAGAAAGATGGACCAGTGGACTGACTCAAAATAAAGGAGAGTGTTATGATCTTCAGAATGGACTCACCATTTCATCTCTAGGTCCAGTGTCCAAAGTAGGGTTCCAGAAGGTAAACAGCTCTGGCTCTTCCCTTGCTCACTCATGATTATTCTGACTCCTGACTATCTTGGCAGGTATCACTCTGCGGATGGAGTCATTAGGGGTTTGGTTAATTTGGTCTTGATTTCTGTAGCCAAACTTACCCATCAAGGGTAGCATCCACTGCCTTTTGATACATCTGGCTGTCTTCTGCTAGTAGCACTGTTGGTTCTCATTGGCTCGGAGGTCTCTTTTCTGTACTTACGCCCCAGGAGAAAGGGGCTTTTTTTGTTTGTTTGCTCATGCCTCCAGGGCTTTAAAAATACAACTGTTGCTCCCTTGGCTTGATATGGAGCAGAGCCCCTGGTGATCCTATCCCAGCTGTGCAAATCAAGAAAACTCAGGTGGACGGACAGGGCCAGGACCCTGCGGGGACCCAGATTTTTGATGGCACCCACTCAAAACTCACTCTTTCTGCAATGCCAATTAGTGATGCTGTGAACCTTAAACATAGTGTGCTCCAACACTGAATTGCTGCTGCTTTCAATGTGTGTGTGTGTTAAGTGCCGTCAAGTCGCTTCCGACTCATGGCGACCCCATGAATGAAAGTCCTCCAAAATGTCCTATCTGTGACAGCCTGCTTTCAATAGTCACATTTATCTCAAGTCAGTCCCTCATGTCTTTGAAATGCTGGTATGTTGGGAACTTTAAGTGAAGTGCAGATCTTGGAAACTAAGCAGGGTTGGCCCTGGTTAGTACTTGGATTGGAAACAACCAAGGACGTCCAGGGTTGCTACACAGAGGCAGGCCATGGTGAACCACCTCAGTTTGACTCTTGCCTTGAAAACCCTAATGGGTTGACATAAGTCGACTGCAACTTGTTGTCCCTTTTCAGCTCTCAACGGAGGAACATTTGCTGACCACCCGTTCCAATGCTCTCTTCCATGGTATCTCCCTCTTTTCCTGTTGCGGGAATCCCAATACTAGCCCAAAGCTTCCGAATTGGTTTGGTGAAATTTTTTGCTCGTTGTTTTTGGTGAGGTGACACTAGTGGTGGGCGACATGTCCTTCAGCTCGATTCAGAAATGGCTCAGGCATTTCTGAGCTTCCTTGGAGAACTTCCTTCCCGGCTCATAACGTTCTCTAATAAGTATTGGAGAGGCTGTGGACATGAACCTTATCCTATTGTCTTCTGGGCACTGGATTATTCAATCTCCCCTCCCAAAACAGCATGCCTGTGAGCAACAGAGCGCCTTTCATTTGGATAGGGGACCCCAAGAAAGCAATCTGAAGAACCCGATGTGATCAGCCCTTGTATCCTGTGATGTACAGATCAAACTCCAATCTGGACAAAGAAAATTTGATAGAAATGTGTGTGTGTTAAATGCTGGAAAATTGCTTCCGAGTCATGGCGACACTATAAATGAATGACAACCGAAACGTCCTATCGTTAACGGCCTTGCTCGGGTCTTGCAAACTGAGGCCGTGGCTTCCTTTGTTGAATCAATCCATCTCATGTTGGGTCTTCCTCTTTTCTTGCTGCCTTCAACTTTTCCCAGCATTATTGTCTTTTCCAGTGACTCTTGTCTTCTCATACTGATAGAAGTATTACAGGACCCTTAGAAAGTAAGTGGGGCCAGGTGGAGCTCTTACCCTCAGAGCTTCTGATCGGACCTTTGAGATCTGATTGGCTGTGCTCACTTACTCCTCTTTCTCAGTCCATTTTTTAAAATTACCCCTCTTCTCCCATGCACCTCTCACAGAAGCCATTTTGTGGTTGGCTCTCCCTCCTACGGCAGCCATTTTGGGCTTGCGGCCACCACCCTATGTCAGAATTTCAAAGGTGCCTACAGGCTTAAAAAGGTCGGGGACACCTGGTCTATCGATTACATTTTTATCCCACTTTGTCTCTGAGGATATCTAAGGAACCTTTCCCATTTAATCATCAAAACAACCCTGTGAGTAAATTAGGCTAAAATATAGTAGCTGGCCGACTATACGGGCTTCGTGGCAGAGGAAGGGTTCTCCCAAATCATAATCTGATGCTCTAGCCATCACACTACTCTGGCTGTCAGGGTCAAACCCCCTGGTAGAGCATATTATTTCCATGTAAAAGATATCAACTTTAGTCCTTAAAATGTCCAGGTAAGTATCAAAGGTAGCAGGTACTAAGAAATATCTCGGCTCACATGAGACCTTGATGGCCAGTCAGCATAGACAAAAGGAAGGTAGATGGACCAATCATATAATTTGATATAAATATGTTATAATGCTTCTTCCCTCTGGAATCCCAGCTCCTTTGAATTATTTGGCCAGAACGGTGGAAGGTGGTTATACTCTTGCTTCTTCACCAAGGGCTGTAGTGCATTGGTATAGGGTTGCCAGGTCCCTCCTCACCACTGGTGGGTTTTTTTTGGGGCAGAGCCTGAGGGGGGCGGGGTTTGGGGAGGGGAGGGACTTCAATGCCATACAGTCCAATTGCCAAAGTGGCCATTTTCTCCAGGTGAACTGATTTCTGTTGGCTGGATATCAGTTGTAATAGCAGGAGATCTCCAGCTAGTACCTGGAGGTTGGCAACCCTACTCTGCTCGCAGAGACTGGAAAAGACATTTCTTCGCCTCAAACCCTAGAGTACTACTGCCAGTCAAAATAGCAAGTAGAGGGCTAAATGGACTGAAGGTATAAGGCAGATTCATGTGTTCAGAGGTTCCAGGGAGGGGCTGTGGCTCAGTGGAAGCATACCTGTTTTGCATGCAAAAGGTCCTAGGTTCAATCCCTGGTATCTACAGTTATTTAAAGACTCTCTGGTAAGCAGGTTAGACACTGTAGAGCCTCTGCCTGTTGGAGCAGAAAATATTGTGTTAGATGCATGAATGGTCTAATTCATCGCGAGGCAAGGCCCATTACCAATGGCCCGCTTTAGCACAAGGCAGTTTCATAGACTATTAAAGAAGATCTGTAGGGTCGCGCTTTGCATACTGAAAGTCCCAGGTTCAATTTGCAGTTTAAAGGCTCTCAACAGATATAGCAAAAGACTTTTCTGTAACTCTGAGGCGGCTGTGGCTCAATGCTTTGCATGCAGAATGTCCCAGGTTCAATCCCCAGCATCTGCTCTTAAAATAGGGTTGCCAACCTCCAGGTACTAGCTGGAGATCTTCTGCTATTACAACTGATCTCCAGCCAATAGAGATCAGCTCACCTGGAGAAAATGGCTGCTTTGGCAATTGGACTTTATGGTACTAAAGTCCCTCCCCTCCTCAAACCCTGCCCTCCCCAGGCTCCGCCCCAAAAATCTCCAGGTATTTCCCAACCCAGAGCTGGCAACCCTAAAAGGATCAGGCAGCAGGTGATGTGAAAGCTGTCTGCCTGAGACTCCAGAGAGCTGCTGCCAGTCTGAGTAGACAATACTGACCTTGATGGACCAGGGATCTTATTGAGTATTGTTGTGTCCATACATAAGGGCTAATATAGCATGTACGCACACACACCATGGATGTTTGGGGAAGCTGGCATCAGAAGACTATAAGCTGCAACACCTATCCTGTCTGGTAGGGCCCCTCGCATATTAAGCATAGCCGTCCTCGGGTTAGCGAATGGATTCTCTTATCTGTAGTTAGGAATGTAGTTTCTGTTTCCCACTTACGAACGCAAGCACTTTCTAAGAATGCCTTCGGGCTACATTATAGGCTATGCTAATTAATGTATTCAAGAATCTAATTGTGTATTGGCTCTTTTGTCTTTTTGTTATATGAACTGTTTCCTTGTAAGGCAATGTCCCTGCCCCGATCCTAAGGCATAAAGGATCCTTCCCCTCCTTTGTTCTCTTGTGCTGACTCTCCGCTCTTGTATTAGCGGTTATCCCACCTGGCTCTGTATTTAGCTAAATAAAGAACTGACTGCTTTAATCCTAACCTCCTCCTCATTGTCTGCTTATTGGACTCTACGGACGATCAGGCACTTCAGTATAAGGCAGCTTCATGTGTGACTCAGACTCTGGAGAGGCGCAACTGGTTAGAGCAGACAATGCTTGGTTAAGAACATAAGAAGATGAGAAGAAGAGTTGGTTTTTATATGCCAATTTTCTCTACCTTTTAAGGAGAATCAAACCAGCTTACAATCGCCTTTCTTTCCTCTCCCCACAACAGACACCTTGTGAGGTAGGTGAGGATGAGAGAGCTCTAAGTAGGGTTGCCAGGTCCCTCTTCACCACCAGTGGGAGGTTTTGGGGGTGGAGCCTGAAGAGGGTACGGTTTGGGGAGGGGAGGGACTTCAATGCTATGGAGGCCAATGGCCAAAGTGGCCATTTTCTCCAGCTGAACTGATTTCTATTGACTGGAGATCAGTTGTAACAGCGGGAGATCTCCAGCTAGTACTTGGAGGCTGGCAACCCTAGCTCTAAGAGAACTGTGACTAGCCCAAAGTCACCCAGCTGGCTTCATGTGGAGGAGTGGGGAATCAAACCCGGTTCTCCAGATCAGACTCCACCGCTCCTAACCATTATACCATGCTGGATCAGGCCAAAGGCCCATCAAGTCTATTATTCTATTCACACAGTGGCCATTCCAACCAGCTGCCTCTGGGAAGCCCACAAGCAGGATGCACCTGCATCCTCCCACCCATGCTCCCAAGCAACTGATATAAAGAGACATACTGCCTCTGGAACTGGAGAGAGGAGAAATCCATCATGACTAGCAGCCATCGTGACTGGTCACCATTGATAGTGAATTTGTCCACTCTCCTTTTAAAGCCTTTCAAGTAAGGCTGCCAACCTCCAGGTGGTGGCTGAAGATCTCCTGCTATTACAACTGATCTCCAGGCATCAGTCCATATCAGTTCCCTTGTAGAAAATGGCGGCTTTGGCAATTGGACTCTATGGCACTGAAGTCCCTCCCTTCTCCAAACCCCACCCTCCTCAGACTCTGCCCCCCAAATCTCCAGGTATTTCCCAACCCAGAGCTAGCAACCCTACTTTCAAGTGGGTGGGGCCATTACCACATCATGCCGCAGCGAGTTCCCAAGATCTCATTCTTTAGAAGTCCAGTCCCTTCAGGGCCTTCCTAATTTAATACAGGTCTTTCCTAAAGGTCTCAGCTGGCCTCACTTGGTTGCAAATATACTTTGGGAATAGAGACGGCTTGGCGAACCCCTGCTTTGATGGCAACTTCTCATTCCCAGCGGTTGTCCATTGGGTAGGGTTGCTAGCTCTGGGCTGGGAAATACCTGGAGATTTTCAGGGTGGAGCTTGAGGAGGGTGGGGTTTGGGCAGGAGAGGGACTTACACGGGGCATAATGCCATAGAGACCAGCTTCCAAAGTGGCCATTTTCTCCAGGTGAACTGACCTCTGTCGTCTGGAGATAGGGTTGCCAACCTCCAGATACTAGCTGGAGATCTCCTGCTATTGCAACTGATCCCCAGCTGATAGAGATCAGTTCACCTGGAAAAAATGGCCGCTTGGGCCATTGGACTCCATGGCATTGAGGTCCGCAGGCGTCACTCCAAAAACCTCCTGCTGGAGGCCAAGAGGGACATGGCAACCCTACATGGACATCAGTTGTATTAGCGGGAGATCTCCAGCCTCCACTCAGAGGTTGACAACCCTACCATTGGACGAGGGGTGTAAAGGGCAGGTGCCGTTTGAATACATGAAGAGAAGCCAGAGACACTGTTTTGGTGAAACCTCGGCCACAAACCCCATTCCCCAGTAGGTTTTCTGTTTTGTCGCTGGAACGTTGCATTAATAATCAGTTCCAGGATTCGCCCACTTAATGGCTTTGTTTTTGACACAGTCTCTTTTTCTCTGGAGGAAGCAATTCCCCCCCCCCATCATTCACACTCAGGAGCTGCACAATAAGAGACTTGTTTGTGGAGCGTGAAGCCGGCTCTCGGCTAGACGTCCGGAGGGACGCAGCCTCCCGCGAACCCTTTTCCTCCTTCTGGGGTAATTAACCAAACCCAATTAGCTGGGAGTCAGAAGGGAGAGAAAAGTTCTAACCTGGAGGGATTTGAGAAGTTTGCTGAGAGCAGCAGAGCCCAGGATTTTGCTCAGGGCCTTTGCACAATTCCTCTAAATATATTGGCCTGGTGTGGATTCACCGGAATGTACGCACATGAACACACCCCTTATACCGAATGCATGGTGGAGGGGTGCTCAGTGGTAGAGCATCTGCTTGGCATGCAGAAGGTCCCAGGTTCAGTCCCCGGCATCTCCAGCTAAAGGAAGTAGGCAAGGAGGTGATGTGAAAGTCCCCTGCCTGAGACCCTGGAGAGCTGCTGCCGGTCTGAGCAGACAATACTGACTTTGATGGACCAGGGGTCTGATTCAGTATAAGGCAGCTTCATGTGTTCATGTGACTGCCTTATACCGAATTAGACCATTGGTCTGTTAAGGTCAGTAATGTCCACTCAGACTGGAAGCAGCTCTCCAGGGTCTCAGGTGGAGATCTTTCACATTGCCTACTGCCAGATCCTTTTAACTGGGGATGTAGGGTTGCCAGCCTCCAGGTACTAGCTGGGGATGTAGGGATCTCCTGCTATTACAACTGATCTCCAGCTGATAGGGATCACTTCCCCTGGAGAAAATGGCTGCTGTGGCAATTGGACTCTATGGCATTGAAGTTCCTCCCCTCCCTAAACCCCGCCCTCCTCAGGCTCCCCCCCAAAAAAACCTGCTGCCGGTGGCAAATAGGGACCTGGCATTGCTGGCAACCTTATGGGGAATGCCAGGGATTGAACCTGGGATCTCCTTTGTTCCAATCAAATGCTCTGCCGCTGAGCCACAGCTCCTTTCCAACATAACAATAGTCTTGCTGAATCAGACCAAGGGTTTCCATTAGTCCAACATTTTTCTTCCAGCGGTGGCATCCTGAGCAGAGCATGAAAGGCCCTGCCAGGGCTGCCTCCAGGTTTTGGGGTCGCCTGGGCAAAGAGTGCCTGGTGGTCCTTCATTTCTTCTGCCCTCCACCAGGCCCCCCACTCTCACCTCCCTGGTCACTCACCCACCCACCGGGCCGGTCTGTCCTTCCTCTGCCTGCGTGCCCTTGCTATGAAGAAGAAGAAGAGTTGGTTTTTATATGCTGACTTTCTCTACCGCTTAAGGCAGACTCAAACCAGCTGACAATCACCTTCCCTTCCCCTCCCCACATCAGACACCCTGTGAAATAGGTGGGGTTGAGAGAGCTCTAAGAGAGCTGCGACTAGCCCAAGGTCACCCAGCTGGCTTCGTGTGTAGGAGTGGGGAAACAACATCCAGTTCACCAGATTAGCCTCTGCTACTCACGTGGAGGAGTGGGGAATTGAACCCTGTTCATCTCCACCCCTTGGGTCTCTCAAAGCTGAATCTCCAAGTGAGTAGGTGGCTGTATCTTGTCCACAGCAAACAAGTGCATTAATGTACATTTTTAACGCCAAGGTGCAGTGCCAGCCATTGTGCCTGTCGGTGAAGCTTATTTTGAATGGTTGATGGCCGCTTTTAGGACCGTTATGTCCGTTCAGTTTATGTTGAACCTAAAGAACAGAAACCCTCTTGGCTTTCGAAGCAGTGCAGGACACAGTAGATTAATGCATCAGCGGGAGCAGAGCCTTGAGTAATACATAATTTGTTGCATGTGGTGCTTGGGCAGTAAATTGTGGTTTGAGAAATGGGATGTTATCCAGCCTGTCACTGTTTTCATCTGCCAAAATTTGGAGGGTATGCAGTTCTTTCCGCTTGTCCATCACAGGGACCAAAGCTCATCGAACGACTACAAATTCCAGAGCGGACACACATTTCTGGCGTGTGTGGAAACCCCAAGTCCCCATGCTATTGATTACCTGTCCCGTCCTCAAGGAGTAAAACTTTCAAGATACAGAAACATCAACACAAACGCAAGTTTAATGATAAAAAGATTGAATGCTTCAATCAGGGATCGCCAACTATTTTGAGCCTGCAGGCACCTTTGGAGTTTTGAGATGGGGTGGTGAGCACCTCTTAGTTTGAGTGGTAAAGCAATATGCACACGCACATGCACTTTTGCCCGCCGACCCTCAGGTGGTCGGCGGGCAGAGGGGTCAATTGCTGGGGGTTTGCCCGCCACCAGCGGGCACCTGGCAACCCTAGGTGTGTGTGAGGAGGACAGCTGCCACCCCTGTGTCATGCAGAGAGGGGTGTAGAACTAACCAGCACAGAGGCGCTGGCTCCTCCCTCTTTGCTAGGGTTGCCAACCTCCAGGTGCTAGCTGGAGATCTCCTGCTATTACAGCTGATCTCCAGCCCAATAGAGATCAGTTCACCTGGAGAAAATGGCCGCTTTGGCAAGTGGATTCCATGGCATTAAAAGTTGAGCTTCACCCCCGGCCCCGAGCGTTTGTGATTGTTGCTTGCAATTGGTGATCCAATTATAGTCTGAGCAGAAGAGAGTGTGCTCTTCATTTCATAGAAGTAGATCAACTGTTTTGGGGTACATCGCATACATGCCCCAATCTTTGACAAAGGGTGCACGAAGTGCCTGCTTTCCAGCTAGGGTTGTCGTAGGTTGTGGGGTACAATTCTTGCCCCTTCATTTTGACGTAGAAATGTATGAACGTCTCCCATTCAAGACTTTTCTAATGTTAGAGTCCATAGGGTCAATGCTAACACCATCTCTCCCTCTGCATCCTAGTTATACAACTCATTAATGGAGGCAACAGACGTCATTTGGGTGCCTAACAGGGGCTGGCTGAAACCTTTGTAGATGCGATGGGGAAATCGGAAGCAGCCTGATAAACATGATCATTAGAATCTGCACAGGGAGGCTTACAGACTCGTCCGTGGAGGTTGGGGAATAGATGATGTGTCCCTAGCTAATGCTCTGAGCTGTTTTTCACAAGGGCTTATTTTGCACATGTTGTCTCTTTGGACCAGCAGACAAGTGGGTGTCTGGAATTGTTATACTCTCAAAAGGTTTCCTGCAGTTGCAGAAATCAGGTGATACATCCGCTGAAAATCCGGACAGCCATTTGTGTTCAATACCTATTTAAACAATCCCTCATCATTAGAAGTAAACCAATTTTTCTCGTTCTGTTCCTTTACTGCTCTTCATTTCCTCGTTGTTCTGCGTCCCGCTCCTCATGATTTCCAGTTGAACTGGGATGATTTTCTAAATTGATATCATACTGCGCTTGTACAAATCTATGGTGAGACCACACTTGGAATACTGTGTACAGTTCTGGTCACCACACCTAAAGAAGGATATTACAGAGCTTGAGAAGGTGCAGAAAAGAGCAACCAAAATGATTAGGGGACTAGAGCAACTCTCCTATGAGGAGCGGTTAAGATGCTTAGGGCTGTTTAGCTTGGAAAGAAGGCAGCTAAGGGGAGACATGATAGAGGCCTATAAAATTATGCATGGTTTGGAGAGAGTGGACAGGGAGACGTTTTTCTCCCTCTCCCATAATACTAGAACACAGAGTCATCTGCTAAAGCTGGAGGGTGAGAGATTCAAAACAGATAAAAGGAAGCATTTTTTCACACAACTCTCTGCCCCAAAATGTGGTGATGGCTGCCAGCTTGGAGGGCTTTAAGAGGGGAGTGGACATATTCATGGAGGAAAGGGGTATTCATGGCTATTAGTTAAAATGGATACTGGTCACGCTGCATACCTATTCTCTCTAGTATCAGAGGAGCATGCCTATTATACTAGGTACTGTGGAACACAGGCAGGATGGTGCTGCTGCAGTGGTCTTGTTTGGGGGCTTCTTAGAGGCTCCTCGTTGGCCACTGTGTGAACAGACTGCTGGACTTGATGGGCCTTGGTATGATCCAGCAGGGCCTTTCTTATGTTCTTAGAGTCTTGTTGAAGGGGGACAAGATTCAGTAAGGTCCCAAGTAGGGAGATGTTTGCTCTTTATAGTCACGTAATATTTTTCATCAACCATTTCAGCTCTCTGTTTTTCATTGTTGGTTATGAGAAGTGTACACCCCTTGGATGGTTTCCTATGTACATGCAGAGTCTGTTGTTTATGTTTATTACACGTAACACATATACAGTTCTGGTCACCACACCTAAAAAAGGATATTACAGAGCTTGAGAAGGTGCAGAAAAGAGCAACCAAAATGATTAGGGGACTAGAGCAACTCTCCTATGCGGAGCGGTTAAGACGCTTAGGGCTGTTTAGCTTGGAAAGAAGGCAACTAAGGGGAGACATAATAGAGGTCTATAAAATTATGCATGGTTTGGAGAGAGTGGACAGGGAGAGGTTTTTCTCCCTCTCCCATAATACTAGAACAAGGGGTCATCTGCTAAAGCTGGAGGGTGAGAGATTCAAAACAGATAAAAGGAAGCATTTTTTCACACAACGCATAGTTAAATTGTGGAACTCCCTGCCCCAGGATGTGGTGATGGCTGCCAGCTTGGAGGGCTTTAAGAGGGGAGTGGACATATTCATTGAGGAGAGGGGTATTAATGGCTGTTAGTTAGAATGGATACTAGTCATGCTGCATACCTATTCTCTCTAGTATCAGAGGAGCATGCCTATTATTTTGGGTGCGGTGGAACACAGGCAGGAGAATGCTGCTGCAGTGGTCTTGTTTGTGGGCTTCCTTAGAGGCACCTGGTTGGCCACTGTGTGAACAGACTGCTGGACTTGATGGGCCTTGGTCTGATCCAGCAGGGCCTTTCTTATATTATTTTGTTCTTAAATTCATCCCAGAATTGGAGCAGGTGCAATGTGCTGTTGCTTGCAGTTCCTTCACATCTCTGCGCCATTGCAGATGCGCACATGCACACCGATTCCCCACTGCAAAAACATAATCTTTATATGACTGCATGCATGATTGTGTCATGATTTGCTTGTTGCAACATTTTATCAATGTGCATATGCACATATCTGGTGTGTCTGCCCCCCCCCCCCAGGGGCATAACGGACCTCAGATGGTTTATTTATTTATTTATTTCATTAAACTTATATCCCACCCTCTCCAGCAGAAAGCTGGGCTTAGGGCGGTTTACACAAATACTAATTATAAAACAAAACAAAACAAAATAAATAAAAACATGATTAAAATCAGCAATAAAGGACCTCATTATTCATTCATTCATTCATTCATTCATTCATTTATTTAAACTTATATCCTGCCCTCTCCAGCAGAAAGCCAGGCTTAGGGCAGCTTACACAAATACAGATTATACAATAAAACACAATAAAATCAATAAAAGCACAATACAAATCAGCAAACTGTGCATGTATATTGCTACAAAACTCAGAAAAAAACAGCAAAACTCTGGATGACAAGTGGGCGGGGGAGCAACTGTATATATTGGGGGTGAGCCACTTCTGATATGCATGGTCACCATGTCTGAACAGAGGCACTGTGCATATGTGTACAGCTTTGGTAGACACAAACTACGCACTCATGTTTCCAGTGGTCTGATTCACTCATAATGAAGCTGTATGCACATGCTAAATATGTGCGGAGACCCAGTTCAGGCCACATGACCACTGTGTTTAGGAAGCAGGTTTCCTCCAGGTCAGACTGGCCAGGTATCCTGGAGGGGAGGGGCTGTGGCTCAGTGGTACAGCATCTGCTTGGCATGCAGCAGGTCCCAGGTTCAATCCCCAGCATCTCCAATTAAAGGGACTAGGCAAGTATGTGATGGGAAAGACCTCTGCCTGAGACCCTGGAGAGCCGCTGCCAGTCTGAGTAGACAACACTGATTTTGATGGACCAAGAGTCTGATTCAATGTAAGGCGTGTTCATGAGTTCATGGAGGGTTCTTTTTTGCCATCTTCTGGGTGTAAAGTAGGGGTCACTGGGTGTGTGTGTGGGGGAGGTAGTTGTGAATTTCCTGCTTTGTGCAGGGGGTTGGACTAGATGACCCTGGTGGTTCCTTCCAACTCTATGATTCTGTGTAGATTGGGAACAGCATGCTGTCTTGGTCTAGTGAGATAGTACATTTGGTTTCCATGACATTGGGAAACTTTTCTTTTTAATATGAAGCGGAGGTATTGACACACATGCCCACAATATCCCATAATATCTTATACATTACCCTAACTAAGACAATTTCCTTTTCCTTTTTTGAGGGAAAGGGAAGGCGATTGTAAGCCAGTATGATTCTTCCTTAAGTGGCAGAGAAAGTCGGCATATAAAAACCAACTCTTCCTCTTCCTCTTCCTCTTCTTCTTCTTGTATTGCAGTGTTGCAGCTTGTGTGCAAACTTTGCATTGGGGATAAAATGAAGCTACTCCACAGAGCCCTGACCTGGATGGCCAAGGCTAGTCCAATCTTGTTAAATCTGGGAAGCTAAGCAGGGTGAGCCCTGCTTAGTACTTGGATGGGGGACCACCAAGAAAACCCAGGGTTGCTATGCAGCGGCAGGCAATGGAAAACCACCTTTGAATGTCTCTTGTCTTGAAAACCTTACTGGATTGCCATGGATGCGATTTGACGGCACTTTCCACCACCATAAACAGACAAGCTGGGTCTGAAAGAGAAAGTAAACTGATTATACCCCTTGAGTTGCACAGTTGTTTTTTTTTTTGGGTGGGGGGCTTGCACTTCTGTGCATGCCAAAATTGCAAGCAATTTATTGTTGATTTCTTGATTGTTGATCATCTTGATTTCTGGGTCAAGATGAAATGAGAACTCCTCTTTTGGGAGAGTGGCATTTGCTGAACTAAAGCAATAAGAGACAACTTCAAAGTATATGCTTGGATTCAAGGTAAGGGCATGTCACTTTTCTTCAGCTGGATCTGCTTCAGGCGTATGGGCAAAAGTCTAGCAGGTGAAGCTTTTCGTGGACAGAGCTTCAGAGGTTGAGCAACCTCTGTTTTTTTTTATAATAGCTGACTTCATCATAGTGCTAGTGCCAATTCAGATTCATCACAGGTTGATGTACACACACCCAGAAGCATAGTTCATTTTGCATCAGGTTAGTTTTAATTGGTTATTCATTTATTTATTTTTGTTATGGGGGGGTTGTAAGTTTTTTTTAATTCAGAGTAACCTTAACTTATGGATATATATTTTTGTCATCTAGATTGTTTGAGCAACTGATCTGGGTTAAGAGTTTGGGTTAAGAGTTTACACCAAGCCACACAAAATGTTAGGTATGATATGGCCTCTTATTTTTTTAAAAAACCTTTTATTGTTATCATATGAGTAAAATTAATCTGACTTTATTTTTTTGTCTCCTTTTTCTTATGGTTTTCTGTTTTCAGATAAAAATATTTCGTACGGTTTATTTCCGCATGTGTTCTTTTTGGAATTTTATGTATTTATGATCACCGAGGAAGGCCTACTCAGACTGAAACGCGTCTGGTCAAGCATTGGTCATTTACATTGTATATCAACTGTGCATAAGAATTTTATAACTGATTTTTATATGTAGCCTGTATCCCAGGCCCTGTGATTTTAACAATTTTACTGTGTACACCCTGCAATAAATGTAATTATTTTGTTTTATTGTATAGTTTGTAGCTCAACCTTTGAAGCTCTGTCTACATATTTGGTTGAGCTTTCCCCCTTTTTTGTTGTTCTATTGAAGCTTTTCGTGGTACCGATAAAGTGATGAGGAAATGCTTCAGCTCGTCAGTTTCCATAGGTCAACCTGCAGTCAAAAGAACAGCTGTGAGACTAAGGAAAAAATAAAATAAAATAGAATTCTCTCTCTCAAAAAAAAATCATGATCGAGGGAAATGCCAAAGGATACATATTTCCATAAAAGAAAGCATTTCTGCCCGAGTGCCTAGAAGGATTTCCAGTAGATTGTAATAATCATAATATTTACAGCAACAATAAAAAGGGAGAAAAGGCCCTTTTGAAATGCTGTCCCAAATACTAACTAAAAAAAGAATGCACATGTAACTCGATGCAGTTCAGGAGGAGGGGGAGATTGCAGTACAATGCACAACCGGGAGGATTCCAAGAACTGCCGCTTATTGCCCTTTTGAAATCCTCTAGTGAAATATAATTAATTAGCATTCCTTACTCAGGGAGATGAGAAAAATTAAGACACCTGTCCTGGAGACCATCTCTGCCGGGACTCGAACCCGGAACCTCTGGATTAGAAGTCCAGCGCGCTCGTCCATTGCGCCACAGAGACCTCACCACAAGCTCAGCATCAGGACCAGAACTGAAAAAGCACATACCTTCTGCATCACTGCTGAGTGATTCCAGCATCCTGCTATTTCTGCTCGGCTTTGTCAGGGGTAGAGGGAAAACCCGGAGCCAGGATTCTCTTTTTTCCCTTCCTCGTCCAGGAGATCGCATTCAGCCTTCCCTCCTTCCTTCGCTTCCCTGAGAGATAAAGGATGGAAAAAAAATTCTATATATAATTCATCAGATATCTCCATCCCCAACCACAAAGAGAGAGGCAGCAAAAACCTGGAGCGAGGATTAAGCAAACCGCCTTCGTTTCAGCGTCAGCACAACCAGGACCACGGACAGCGCAAGATTCCCGGCATTGGATGTAACAGCTGTATCCCTTGTGGGCTTGTGCCAATAACCCCTTCCCCCCAATAATCTAAAGCTGGGGTCGCAAGTAAAAAAAAAGAGAGATTGTTTTAATCACACCACACATAGCTTAATCAGAACAACGGCTATCTGTCTTTTCCCTTCTCCCTTTATTTCCTGGAAACTGGCCCTGTCTGTACGGAGAGAAATATTATGCACACGACCGAGACTTCATTAAATCAGATCAGCTGCAAATCTAGGACACTGGTCCAGAGGAATGGAAGATGTTGATCAGGGAGGGGTGTGTTTGTGTGTGTGTGTGTGTGTGTATGTGTATGTGGGGAGGAGTTCGGCTAGCCGAGTCACAGCTATGGGGCTTTCTTCCTCTAAGGGGGAGAGAGGGACCCCTGCGGCATTGCCAAAGGAAAGGGAAAGGTCGCTTCCAGTCTGATGAAATGTGTTGCTAGATGAAAGACACATGTGTGCGTGTACAGCCTGGGAAATTGCCAGTGAGGTTTGTACAGCAAAATGGGTATATATATATATGCGATGTGGGTTTCATGGTATTTCCAAGGCAGAAATGTTTTTCTCTTGTTCCAGGCATCCTAGGCTCAAATCCCTCCCTGCCCTGATGCTCTTTGGCCAACAATGGGCTTATCAGCTGAATTGACATCATAGAATTGTTGAGAGAATAAAGTGGAAGATGACTGAGAGGCCATCTAACCTGCCTCACAGAGTTGTTGTAAGGATAAAACGGAGGAGAGACAAGCTGGAACATATCCAGAGGAGGGCTACAAAGATAGTGAGGGGTCTAGAGACCAAGTCCTATGAGGAAAGGTTGAAGGAGCTGGGTATGTTTAGCCTGAAGAGGAGAAGACTGAGAGGGGATATGATAACCATCTTCAAGTAACTGAAGGGCTGTCATAGAGAGGATGGTGCCGAATTGTTTTCTGTTGCCCCAGAAGGTCGGACCAGAACCAGTGGGTTGAAATTAAATCCAAAGAGTTTCCGTCTAGACATCAGGAAGAATTTTCTAACAGAGCAGTTCCTCAGTGGAACAGGCTTCCTCGGGAGGTGGTGAGCTCTCCTTCCCTGGAGGTTTTTAGCAGAGGCTAGATGGCCATCTGCCAGCAATGCTGATTCTATGACCTTAAGCAGATGATGAGAGGGAGGGTACCTTGGCCATCTTCTGGGCATGGAGTAGGAGTCACTGGGGGTGTGGGGGGATGTAGTTGTGAATTTCCTGCATTGTGCAGGGGGTTGGACTAGATGACTCTGGTGGTCCCTTCCAACTCTATGATTCTATATCATATATAGTGCCCTAGGAGAATAAATATATGCTGCATAGATGGGTTGTTTGGCAGTCCAGTTATTAAATGGAACTCTGTCATTGCTAAAATGTCTTCATTGACTTCCATTTTATTCAAAGCACCTTTTTTGTGGGGCATAGAAACAAAGCTCTTAGTACTCTGGGATCAGGCTATCTGAAGGATCCCCTTCTCCCTTGTGATCTGCACGATCCAGCCGAATGTGGCCCAGAAACTTGAGCCAGTTCATGCAGACAACTGCCCAACTGTTGATGGTTGTATAATATTCTATTGCAACAACTCTAGGGATGAGACCGAATTTCAAAAGCTGTCTGGTTGGATAAGCATACCAAACCCTCAGTGAGCTGTGTCTTCTCCCTTGTGAAAAGGGAGCATGTCGGTTTTTATTTTTGACATCCGCTTTCTCTTTCCTTATGCTGAATTTCCCCCCTGTTAAAATTAATACACTTTCCAGTGTTATTTTCATGTAAAATAAATAAGTTATTATCAACGGCAGCAGTGGAAAATGAGATAAACTGGAGCCAATGAAAATGGCAGCGTACAAAATCAGGAAAAAATTAAAATGACCGTTATCGGCTCATCCCGGAAATATTCTGAAACTTCTCAATTAAAGTTGCTGGCTCTGACCCGTAAGGTCCTAAACAGCTTGGGTTATTGGCATTTCAGGGAGTATCTTTCCATTCACGATTCGATGTCTCCACTGAGAGCAGTCGATGGGATCCTGCTGAGACAAGCTTCTCTTCTGCAAACTCCACCAAGAGCCAGGGCCTTTGTGGTGTTAGCCCTGTATCTTTGAGATGCACCCCCAAAGGTCGGTCCCTTTGTTCTCTTCTCTTGCATCCTTTCAGAAGCAAGTTAAGATGCCTTTCTTTTCCTGCGCTCCTAGAATCAGAGCGCTTTATTTTAACACACGTTTACTTTCATTTTAATTGTTGTAGTTTTATACCAGGTTATTAGCTACCCAGGGAGAACTAGAGCGACTCGTCTTTCTAACATGCTCTCAGATAAGGACACCGAGCTAACCTTTAAAATGGCCAAATTTGGATGGCGTGTTATGAAGACTAGGCGAGCATGGGTCGAACCTAATGGATGAGTGTTTTTATATTTATATATGGACTGTAACTGTGTTTTATTTAAACTTAGTTTTTAATGGTTCTCTTATGAGTGTGTGATTATGTTTGACAAGTATTTATTGTTGTATATAGCTAGTATTCTTTTATTATGTAAAGGTTTTTATTGTTGGTCTTGGACTGTATTAAACCAAATCTGAATCTTCCAGGTTATTAATTAAAAACTTCTTTTGGGGGGAACCGATTGTTTCAGGTTTTATGTTGCAAAACACCGTCTTGAGAGAATTCATTGAAAGGTGGTCTGCAGAACAGAAGCAAAAATTCAAGGTGAAAGTGGAAATGTCAGCTATGGCAAAACACTGCGAGAGTTTCGAGCGAAAAAGAATTGCAAGAAGGCTTCTGAAATTTCTCAAAGGGAGGGGACTTCACTGTTCCAAAGACACTGCTGAGCTTCTCCTCAGGCTAACTGCAGTCTGGACGGTCTTCGCTTGGGTGAAACTTTGAAGTAATTTAAAGAAAGCAAAATTAATTTTGAGAAGACCGCAGAAAATCTCACCCATCCCTAATTCGTAGTGTTACATATGGAGAATGCACCAATGTGTTGCTCCTGTAAAGAGCAGATCAAAAAGCCACATGGCCATGAACCTCTTGACACAGCAGCGTTTCGATACTATAAGGAAGGGCCATGGCTCAGTGGTAGAGCCTCTGCTGGGCGTGCAGAAGGTCCCAGGTTCAATCCCTGGCATCTCCAGTTAAAGGGACTAGGCAAGTAGGTGATGGGAAAGACCTCCGCCTGAGACCCTGGAGGGCCACTGCTGGTCTGAGTAAATACTGACTCTGATGGACCAAAGGTCGGATTCAGTATAAGGCAGATTCATGCGTTCATGCGGATCCGATCTGCTCGTGGAGGTACTTCCTTCCAGCAACAGGAAGTGATTCCTTCCACCTCAGGACAGAGCCCTGGCTAGTGGAACAGATCTCTGGGATCCTCTCACCTAGCTGTGGACATCTTTCCCCCATGTGTTGCACATGTCTATCTCAGGATTCAGGCTCATGGTTTTCTCTTTCCTCTGCTTGTCCCGATCTAAATAAGAGTCCATATACAGAGACTGTGGGGAAAAAAACACGAGACAGGGACACACTTTAGAGTTCATTAAGGAAGGGGGAAGGTGGCAAAGTACAGGCCAATCTTCTCAGATCTCGGAAGCTAAGCAAGGCCAATACTTGGTAGGGAGACCACCACAGAGGACTGCAGGGAAGGCCATGGCGACTCACCTCTGCTTCTCTTGCCTTGAAAGCCCCTTACTGGGGTCGCCATAAGTTGGCTGCGACTTGACAGCCCTTTAAACAAACACAAGAACAGGGAGTCAGCAAAGGCTTGTTAATTGGGGAAAAGCACCTAATTTATAAGTCTTTGCCCCCCTCTTCATTTTTGAAATCTGAAGTGTATCCCTGCTGGTGTAGTGGTTAAGAGCAGCGGACTCTAATCTGGAGAGCCAGGTTTGATCCCCTACTCCTCCACATGAGTGGGGGACTCTAATCTGGTGAACCAGGTTGGTTTCCCCACTCCTCCACATGAAGCCTGCTGGGTGAACTTGGGCCAGTCACAGCTCTCTCCAAACTCTCTCAGCCCCACCTACCTCACAAGTCGTCTGTTGCGGGGAAGGGAAGGCAATTGTAAGCTGCTTTGAGACTCCTTAAAGGTAGAGAAAAAACGAGGTATAAAGACCAACCTCTTCCTCCTCCTCCTCCTCCTTCTTCTTCTTGGAATTTCTCCCCACTTTTCTTTCCAAGGTGGGAGATGTGCTTGTATTCGTAGGTAAGCAAAAATAGGAAATGATGCAGAATCAAATATCATTGGAAGATTAGGGCTGGAAGCATGAAACGAAGCCTGAGAGCAACCCATAGAATCTTGTGACGACAACCATTTGTTCATTGCGAACTCATATTTCAGGCAGCCAGATGACTGCATGCATGGACATCCCCGGATGGCCAAGATGGAAATCAAATAGATTACATACTTGGAAGCAGAAGATGGAGAAGCTGTCCTCTCTCTGCTCAAACAAGACCAGGATCTGACTGTGGTACAGACCTTCTGGGATCTCTATCCAGCTTACAGGGCCTGCGACTGAGTCTGACCACCCGTAAGAGGCAAAACAACCGCTACGAAGCTCAAACAGCCCACAAGGCCTCAGTAATCACATTTCCAAACCAATACATCATCGATGGGGGGAAAAGCGCCGGCAGCGTTTTGCTGCTGCCCTGGTTAAATGAGCTACTTTCAATGCGGCTTTTCTTTCCATTTTTCAGAGCAAGTAAAAAGTCCAATTCCTGCAGGCAGGATCAATGATCTTGACCCTCCGGTAACGGAAAGAAGGATTTCACCTGTGATCCTTGGAGCGGCAGAAATTGTGTGCAGTGCCTTTGGCTCCAAAACGTTTGCAAAGACAGTAGTGAGACGGGTCAGAAGTAACTATCTGCTGTGTTAAAGAGGAGTTTTTATTTCCTCCAAAAAGGAAATTTACAAAAATCTGATTCTCCTTAATGTCTCAGTGTTTTGTGATTGGATGTAGCCTCCATGGTAGCCATTTTGTGATTGGTCCCCCACCCCATGGCAGCCATTGTGTTGCCGCTACTTGTTTTCAAAATCCCAACAGGCTCAATAAGGTTAGAGACCCAGGCATTAAACTATCCCTGACAAGTAGACTCAGGGCACATTGCTTCTTTTGGGTGCTTGAATCTTGCAAGAATCGAGGAGTTGACCCATTGGATTAGGGCTCATTCCAAATTTCTCCTCCCTGCTGTTTCCAGCTCAAAATCCCTGTTTCAGCTTTTCCCTTATGCAAATGGAACCTGTGATTCGTTATTCTCAGGCCATTTATCTGTTTCCTGTCACCAAACGTTTCCTGTAAAATGTTTACATTTCCCCCAGCATTATTGGTGTCAATAAATCAATGTTATATGTGTTACGTGTAATAAACATAAACAGCAGACTCTGCATGTACATAGGAAACCATCCAAGGGGTGTACGCATCTCATAACCGACAATGAAAAACAGAGAGCTGAAATGGTTGACAAAAAATATTACATGACTATAAAGAGCAATGACATAGCAAACATCTCCCTACTTGGGACCTTACTGAATCTTGTCCCCCTTCAACAAGACGCTAAGAACATAAGAAAGGCCCTGCTGGATCAGACCAAGGCCCATCAAGTCCATCAGTCTGTTCACACAGTGGCCACCAGGTGCCTCTAGGACGCCATAAACAAGACCACTGCAGCAGCACCATCCTGCCTGTGTTCCACAGCAACTAGTATAATAGGCATGCTCCTCTGATACTAGAGAGAATAGGTATGCAGCATGACCAGTATCCATTTTAACTAATAGCCATGAATACCCCTTTCCTCCATGAATATGTCCACTCCCCTCTTAAAGCCCTCCAAGCTGGCAGCCTTCACCACATTTTGGGGCAGGGAGTTCCACAGTTTAATTATGCGTTGTGTGAAAAAATGCTTCCTTTTATCTGTTTTGAATCTCTCACCCTCCAGCTTCAGCAGATGACCCTGCGTTCTTGTATTATGGGAGAGGGAGAAAAGCTTCTCCCTGTCCACTTCTCTCCAAACTATGCATAATTTTATAGACCTCCATCATGTCTCCCCTTAGCCGCCTTCTTTCCAAGCTTAACAGCCCTAAGCGTCTTAACCGCTCCCCATAGGAGAGTTAGTTGCTCTAGTCCCCTAATCATTTTGGTTGCTCTTTTCTGCACCTTCTCAAGCTCTGTAATATCCTTTTTTAGGTGTGGTGACCAGAACTGTACACAGTATTCCAAGCGTGGTCTCACCATAGATTTGTACAAGGGCAGTATGATATCAGCAGTTTTATTCTCTATTCCTCGTCTAATTATGGCCAGCATGGAAATTGCCTTTTTTACAGCAGCTGCACACTGGGTTGACATCTTCATTGAGCTATCCACTCCTCCCCCAGATCCCTCTTTTAAAGTCAAAGGTAATTGTGTGAGATTTCCCAGTCACTTTCCCACTTACATATAAATTAAATTTGATGCCATTGTGATCACTATTGCCAACTGGCTCAACTACGGGGGTTACCGCACTTTGTATTCCCAGAGATGTATTAAGAGTTTGAAAATGTTGTAAAAAACATCGCTTTAAAAGGGTTTTTGGATACCACGGCTTATAAATTTTTGGAAGACGTCTTCACAGCTAAAGGGGCCAAACAAAGTGCGAACAGTATTTTTTATAAAGTTTTCAAACTCTTAATACATTGCTGGGAATACATAGAAAGTGCGAACAGTATTTTTTATAACATTTTCAAACTCTTAATACATCGCTGGGAATACAAGTGCGGTAACCCCCTACATCCACATCCCGCACTAAGTCACTGGCAGCACCACAGAGTATTAACTCTAGGATCGCCTCCCCTCTGGTTGGGTCTATGACCAACTGTTCGAGGGCACAGTCATTTAGGATGTCTAAAATTTTTATCTCTTTGGCTTGATTGGAGCATACATTTATCCAAATGATATGAGGGAAGTTGAAGTCTCCCATTATTACTACTTCATTACCTTTACATGCTTCCCTAATTTCATTCTCCATCTCAAGATCACCCTGAGCCATTTGGTCAGGGGTTCAATAGAACGTCCCCAGTACTAAATCTCCTTTGGGGCCCGGAATCGTCACCCATAAGGATTCTGTGGACGAGTCTGCCCTTTTTATGGTCTCTAGCTTAGACACTATGCCTTCCTTGATATACATAGCAACATTCCCTCCAATATGCCCTTCCCTGTCATTTCTATACAGTTTGTAACCAGGGATGACTGTATCCCACTGGTTCTCTCCCCTCCACCAGGTTTCTGTAATGCTCACTATATCTATGTTTTCTCTTAAAACCATGCACTCTAATGCCCCCATTTTTGCTTGGAGGCTTCTAGCATTAGCATAGAAACACCTCCACACTTTTTCTCTCTTTCGACTTGCCTGGCATGTGCCTTTGGGCATCTTTAAGTGCCTATCCATAATTTTTTTCCCATTCCCTTTCATGTCTAAGTAATTCCTATGTGGGCATTCTGAAGTAATTTTTCCTTTGTCCATGTGGACTGAGTTTGCCCGAACTGGATGCTTCTCAGCTCCTGTTGGCTTTTCCCCCAGGTTCAGTTTAAAAGCTGCTCTGCCACCTTTCTTATATTATGCGCCAGCAGTCTGGTTCCATCCTGGTTCAAGTGGAGCCCATCCCTTTTGTATAGGCCCGACTTGACCCAAAATGTTGCCCAGTTCCTTACAAATCTAAAGCCCTCTTCCCTGCACCACTGTCTCATCCACGCATTGAGACTCACCAACTGTGCCTGCCTAGCTGGTCCTGCACATGGAACATTTCTGAGAAAGCTACCTTGGAGGTCCTGGCTTTTAGTCTCCTGCCTAGCAACCTAAATTTGGATTCCAAGACCTCCAGACTACATTTCCCCATGTCGTTGGTGCCAACATGCACCACAACCACTGGCTCCTCCCCAGCACTATCTACCAGACTACCTATATGACGGGTAATGTCCGCAACCTTCGCACCAGGCAGGCAAGTCACCATGCGGTCCATGCACCCACCAGAAACCCAGCTAACTACATTCCTAAGGATTGAATCCCCCACTACAAGAAGCCCCCCTCCCCTCTGAGGCATATCCTTGGTACGAGAGGATATCTCTTTTTTTTACCTGCTTCTGAAATGCTTTTGCTGGGTGAGATCCAATGCTTGAACCTTGGGTACTAGGGGCTCTTAAAGAAGTCATAGAATCATAGAATTATAGAGTAGGAAGGGCCACCAGGATCATCTAGTCCAACCCCCTACACAATGCAGGAAACTCACAACTACTTCCCCACCACATCCTCAGAAGACCTCTACTCCATGCCCAGAAGATGGCCAAAAAAACTCCGGCCTGGAGGAAAATTGCTTTCTCACCCCAATGTGGCAATCAGCATTACCCTGGGCATGTAAGGAAGGGCCACAAGAGCCAAACACTGACGCAAACCTTCCTGCCCTCCCTCTCATGATCGGCCTAAGTTCACAGAATCAGCATTGCTGTCAGATGGCCATCTAGCCTCTGCTTAGAAACCTCCAAAGAAGGAGATCCCACCACCTCCCGAGGAAGCCTGTTCCACTAAAAAACTGCTCTAACTGTCAGGAAGTTCTTCCTAATGTTTAGCCGAAAACCTCTTTTGATTTAATTTCGACCCGTTGGTTCTGGTCCGACCTTCTGGGGCAACAGAAAACAACGGCACCCTCCTCTACATGACAACCCTTCAAGCACTTGAAGATGGTTATCATATCACCTCTCAGCCATCTCCTCTCCAGGCTAAACATACCCAGCTCCGTCATGAGCTCCACCCTATAAGTCACACCAAATGCCCCCCCATAAATTTATAAAAAAATGCTAATGGGGGCATCCCAAATGTGTCTGTGTGTCTGTGTGTCTGTGTGTGGGGGGAGAGGGCTAGGTCCCCCTATAAGCAATTATGAGATTATGGAAGAGGAGAATCAAGGGATCAAACACGACACATTGAGCTTTGCTACTCAGCGTACTTGTCCTATCCCTCCCAGAGTGTAATACTTCCAGGTATGGAGAGTCAATAGCCTGTTATTTTCCTTGCAAGGCATCTCCTTCCATTTAAATCAAAAGAGTTTCCGTCTCGACATTAGGAAGAACTTTCTGACTGTTAGGGCTGTTCCTCAGTGGAACAGGCTTCCTCAGGAGGTGGTGAGGGCTCCTTCCCTGGAGGTTTTGAAGAAGAGGCTAGATGGCCATCTGTCAGCAATGCTGATTCTATGACCTCATGCAGATGATGAGAGGGAGGGCATCTTGGCCATCTTCTGGGCATGGAGTAGGGGTCACTGGGGGTCTGGGGTGGAGGTGGTTCAGAATTTCCTGCATTGTGCAGGGGGTTGGACTAGATGACCCTGGTAGTCCCTTCCAATGCTATGATTCTATGCCAAAAACCACCGCCTTTTCCAGGTTTACCCAACTGTGGAGCCCTTCTAACTGCATCATTCTATGCTCAAATTCCCCCCCTTCTTCCCTTCCACTTAAAAACAACAACAAAACACCGGTTATCCTCAGCCGGTCACCATTTGGGGGCTCTTCCATCTCTCTCTTTCCCCTTCTTTGTTCTTTACTCCACTTCCTCTCCCCCAACCACCATGGGTGTTGCAGACAGGCCCCGGTAGGCAAATCTGTCTTTGTACCATCGCTATGAAGCTGTTACTATGGGAACTGGGGTGCTGGATTTCGGCCTCTTATCTTCCACAAAGGCACTGCTCCACTCCAATTAAAGCTTTTACAAGAGGGTAACGTTGGGTTAAGTAGAGGCGTTCTGTCCAGGAACGATAAATAGAACTGTTGGCTTTCAAAGTTTCCAGAGGGGGAAAAAAAAAAGAGAGAATGGTTTTCCAATTCGCTTCTCGTGTCTGTTTTCTTTATGCTGAATTGGCCCATGAGCCTACCTAGTCCACTATGGCCTAATTGGTAGGGTTGCCAGGTCTCTCTTCGCCACCGGCGGGAGGTTTTTGGGGCGGGACCTGAAGAGGGTGGGGTTTGGGGAGGGGAGGGGCTTCAATGCCGTAGAGTCCAATTGCCAAAGTGGCCATCTTCTCCAGGTGAACTGATCTCTATTGGCTGGAGATGAGTTGTAATAGCAGGAGATCTCCAGCTAGAACCTGGAGGTTGGCAACCCTAGGCTTTCCCCAACATCTGCTCGATAAGATTGCTTAAGTGGAGATGCCAGGAACCTGGGACCTGCCACATGTGAAGCACACACGTGAACACACATGAAGCTGCCTTATATTGAATCAGACCTTTGGTCCATCCAGGTCCATATTGTCTACTCAGACTGGCAGCCGCTCCCCAGGGTCTCAGGCTAGGGATTAAACGAAAGGGTGGGGGGGAAACTCAACCTTAGCAAGACAGAGTACCTAAAAGTTGAGCTGCAAATGTATACAAAAGACTGATATTGTTTATTATATAGTGTACACCCAATTAAAAACACTAGGCCCCAATATTAGGCTGATCAATTAAAAGACTCTAAAAACATAATTGCTAATTTACAAATATGGTTGATTGTCGTAAATATATGTAAAGGACCAATAGACAACCGAACACGTTTTGGCCTATGGGGCCTTCTTCAGTGGTTATACATACATTTCCATATTTTAGAAACACATCCTGAAATACATATAAAGGTATGCTGAAAAGTAGTTGTCTTCTACATTGTGTGGCCTGTTGTCACTTACTGGTGTAAAGCCTGGAATACTAACCATTCAAATTGGCTCACACTGAGGTCAACTACTGCCTGATCCTGGTAGCTGGAGATGCCGGGGATTGAACGTGGGACCTTCTGCAAGTCAAGCAGATGCTCTACCACTGAGCCAGAGCCCCTTCCCACTATCCTATTGACTTATTGGCTGTCTTTGGCTGATTCACAGGATTGTTTCTCACTATATATGAAGTTTGTCCTATTGGATTTTAAGGTTGTGCCTTAATCCATTACTATTATTATTGTTATTATTATTGTTATTATTATTATTATTATTATTATTATTATGCCGAATATATTAGGTGCTGTGGAACACAGGCAGGATGGTGCTGCTGCAGTTGTCTTGCTTGTGGACTTCCTAGAGGCACCTGGTTGGCCACTGTGTGAACAAACTGCTGGACTTGATGGGCCTTGGTCTGATCCAGCATGGCTTTTCTCATCATCATCATCATCATCATCATCATCATCATCTTCTTCTTCTTCTTCTTCTTCTTCTTCTTCTTCTTCTTCTTCTTCTTCTTCTTCTTCTTCTTCTTCTTCTTCCTACACTGAGCAAACAGGGTGACTGATTGTGTAGCTATGCCTTCAATGAATTTTTTTTTAAAAAACGACATTTAAAAAAAAATCCATTGCCCAATTAGTTGGGAGAACTGGTGTGATCTTCTTCTTTTTTTGAAAAGAGCTGTCAAATCGATTCCAGCAACGGAATGCTGCCACCCTAAAAAATTAATGAGGAAAACTCTGCTTTGAGGTGCTTCAAGAGGAGAGCCAAACTGCCTTTTTCGAAAATGGCCAGGACGTTTCCAATCAATCTCAGTCAACCCAGGGCCTTCTGTTTCCCCAAAGACACCCTCCCACTGTCCGGCTTACACCCAATAGCGAAAACAGAGGCCTCAAGAGGCCATCCAACTCAATCACAGCCTCCTTGGCAGCCAGGCCAGTTGGGCACGCGCCTCTCTACGCTCGACACATTCCGCATTAGCCAAGCTTCACCTTTACAAATCAGGGCACGCACGTCTCTTCCCGCTGCCCACCCGTCGCCTGCTCACCCTGGCATTCTCGAGGGTTTCTTGCTCGCTAATCGCCCACTTCAATTCAAGTGGACGGAGGTCTCCCCCATCTCGGCCTGGCTCATCCCCCTGAAGAGGACAGATGATCTCATTTGTTTTCTCCCCACCTTGCCCATTTACACCAAAGCAGTCTTTGCTTTCTTGTAGTCCTCTCCTCCAGAACAATGATACTAGGTACTTCAGCATTTGCAGAGAGCGCTATGCAAAAATGGAATGGTTGAGGGAGGAAAGCTTTCTAAGTTCATTTATGCATGGGTACTTTCACTCACGTTCACCCCTGGTCTGTCTCGGTTGTTCCTTGGAGTTAAGCATGAGTTTTCCTTCCATTAGAGATAACCTTGCTTCCAGCCCTCACAAACCCTGGGTCTTCCCATTCCTCTGTTAACCGATTCTTCCACTGAGCTCAGCCCAGGTGAAATCCCTTTGAATAAGGCAAAGTGTAGGGCATGCAAGCTTGGTTTCTCTTACATCCAATTACAAAGCAGTGCATAAAGAGGTGGGGATTCAAATACTTCCTGCTTCCTGGGAGTTCTTTCTGGGCAAAAGAATGGACTTTTAAAACAAGGCTTGGGTCCCCCCCCATTCCTTTTAGGGTGCTCCGTTTTGTTTTTGTCTTTTAAAATCTGATGTTGCAGCCACCAGGGGGGCAAATGTGAAGCAAACAGTTTTGTAACCTACCTCAAAGGGTTGTTGTGAAGATGAAATGGGATCCGTAGAACCCCATATACCATCCTGTGCTCTGGAGAGGAAAGGCAGGATTGTGCCTGTGTGCATTTGTTATGTGCCATCAAATCGCTTGTGACTTATGGCTACCCTATGAATGAATAACCTCCAAAACATCTTATCCTTAACAGCTTAACCTACCGCACAGGGCTGTTGTGAGGATAAAATGGAGGAGGGGATAATACAAACTGGAGGCTTCCTTGATGGACTCCGTCCTTCTCATGTTGGGCCTTCAACTTTTCCTAGTATGATTCCCTTTCCCAGTGAGTCTTTTCATGGTACTTATAGAATCATAGAATCATAGGCCTAAAACGCACGGCCACTTACCACGGTTTCGGCCCAGGCTCCTCCCTGTTGATTCCCAATTTCACCCAGGATCAAATCCTTGCAAATGAACGGCACTTGATTTGCTCCTGGCCGAGCGATGTGTCGACCCAAAATGAACCCGGATTTGCTCTCGAGGAGCCAAAACGTTATCCCTGGCTCGTTCAACTTACCCGGAAGCGGGGCGTGGACACCAGAGGCTGTGGTTGGTCAGTGAGAGTGAATCAACCAATCACCAGGGGGAGAGGGCGTTGCTGGACGACCAGGAAGTTTGTTGCTCCCGCGTTTTCTGTTTGCACGGACGGAGCAGCGCCCAGTTTCGCCATGGGTCATGCGTACAGATACTCCCCCGGCCCGGGTTCATTTAATCCTGGCTGGAACGGGGAGGAGCCTGGGCAGAAACCGCGGTAAGTGGCCGTGCGTTTTAGGCCATAGAGTTGGAAGGGGGCATCCAAGCCATCTAGTCCAACCTCCTGCTTCATGCAGGATCAGCCTAGACTAGAGCATCCCTGACAAGTGCTTGTCCAGCCTCTGCTTAAAGACTGCCAGCGAGGGGGAGCTCACCACCTCCCTAGGTAGTTGATTCCACTGTCGAAAGACTCTTACTGTAAAAAACCTTTTCCTAATATCCAGCCAGTACCTCTCCGCTTGCAATTTAAACCCATTATTGCAAGTCCTGTCCTCTGCTGCCAACAGGAACAGCTCCCTGCCCTCCTCTAAGCGACAGCCCTTCAGATACTTCAAGAGAGCAATCCTGTCCCCCCTCAAACTCCTCTTCTCCAGGCTGAACATTACCAACTCCCTCAGCCTTTCCTCATAGGACTTGGTCTCCAGGCCCCTGATCCTCCTCTGCACCTGCTTGATTCCATCCACATCCTTTTTGTCTGTCCACATCCTTCTTGTTTGTCCACATCCTTTAATTTCAGAGGGTAGCCATGTTGGTCTGCCGTAGAAGAGCTAGATTTGAGTCCATCAACAGAAGTATAGTGTCCAGATCACGTGAAGTGATGGTATCGCTTTACTCTGCTCTGGTTAGACCTCAACTAGAGTACTATGTTCAGTTTTGGGCACCACAATTTTAGAAAGATGTAGACAAGCTGGAACGTGTCCAGAGAAGGGCAACAAAGATGGTAATGGGTTTGGAGACCAAGTCCTATGAGGACTGAAGAGGAGAAGACTGAGAGGGGATATGATAACCATGTTCAAGTACTTGAAGGGCTGTCATATAGAGGAGGGCGCCGAGTTGTTTTCTGTTGCTCAAGAAGGTCGGACCAGAACCAACGGGTTTAAATTAAATCAAAAAAGTTTCCGTCTAGACATTAGGAAGAATTTTCTAACAGTTAGAGCGGTTCCTCAGTGGAACAGGCTTCCTCAGGAGGTGGTAAGCGTTCCTTCCCTGGAGGTTTTTAAGAAGAGGTTAGATGGCCATCTGTCAGCAATGCTGATTCTGTGACCTTAGGCAGATGATGATAGGGAGGGCATCTTGGCCATCTTCTGGTCACTAGGGGTGTGAAGGGGGGAGGTAGTTGTGAATTTCCTGCAGTATGCAGGGGATTGGACTTGATGGCCCTGATGGTCCCTTCCAACTCTATGATTTTATGAATCCAGGAGCACCTTAGAGACCAATGAGATTTTCGGGTATAAGCTTTCAAGAGTCACAGCTCCCTTGTATCTGACAAAAGGAGCTTTGACTCTCAAAACCTTGTTCCCCACAAATCTTGTTGGCCTCTACGGTGCTACTGGAATCGTGCTCTTCTTCTGATGAGACCGAAGTACGATAACCAAAGGCGGGATAACAATGTAAGTCTGGCTTTTCACGGGGTAGCTGTGGGATGGCTTAGGGTCATTGGCAGCCAGTGTTATAAAACCTGAATGTCCACAGCTCCGCTTGAGGGTTTCAAGTCAGCCCTGCCAATTTCAGCATATTAATTAATGCAAACGAGCACGCTGTGGTCATAACGGGCTTGTAAAAACCGAGCCCCCGTGGGTGCTTCTGCACTATGTGGAATGGCCACTAGGTGACAGCAGAGGGACGCAACTGATGGCTTTGTTTCAGCCGCAGGGCCCAGCTGTCGCAGCCCGTGGCAATAATTGGCTTGAGCATATGGTTTTCCTCTGGATCTAAATAATAAAAAGCATTCCTTGGGACCTAATGCAGTAATGTGGGGTAAACGTTATGCCACTTATAGCTGTTTTGAAATAACTACACGGCTACAAGGTTAAAGGCACTTCATGCTGCCTGCTTGATAGTTAAGTCTGAAAAGTCGGCATTTGCTTATCTGAGGTGCTTTTCCAGGCATAGAATGGAAGGTCATCTCTGTTTTGGGGTTTTTTCGTCTCTGCTCTAAGATACAGTGTAAAGGACGGAATTATGCCACTGTCGGACGGAATTATGCCGCTGTCCGATAAGACAGTGCAGCAGTACAATAAACCTTGTACTGGGGATTTTGCACTTGTAAACCTGGTGACTTAATATTTTCCCCATAGATGAGTGAAAATGATACTGCCATGGATCCTGATTTGGATCCATGACAGAGGCCTGAAGATTCCTGACTCAGCTCAGATAACCACTGATCTGAGAGGATATAAGGAAGCCTCAAACGGCCAAAAGGGGGGAGGACTGGTAGAGGACAGCTGAATGCTGTCTGGCTGCTAGATCTCCTGGACATCCTCCTAAGATGTTAAACTAGGAAAGCAGAGAGTTGATGGAAGTTGGCTGACGCTGACCGACCTCACTCTCTATACTTGTCTCTTGCGTGAGACACATGAAGTGAGTTACAGAGAGGGCAGCAAGTCTGTCTGGCCATAACTCATTTCCATTATATTCTATCATTTCATGTCTTGCGTGATATGAAACTATACCATTTCACAACATGGAAGTTGTGAAACCCAAACTACAGAACTGGTCCATACAGTTCTTAGAACCAGAAACAGGGAAGAAAGGAGTCAGAGGCTCCCCCAACATCATAGGGGAGGCTTCTGTACTCAGAATAAGAGGCAAGAGATGTTCCTGGGGGAAAAAGGAGAATCTCTTTTCTCTGTAATGAAGTTTAAGGCACATATAAAATGCTTACATAAAACATATACAAAATCTATTAGGCCTATTCATGGAGACTCTTAGTTCAGGAAACATATTCACTGAAATTGACAAGCTAGAGAATAGCTGAGTCTTCCATATAAACACTAATACAGCCTTAAGCTTGCACATAATAAATAATATATAAGCTCTGCATTGCTGACTGTTAAGAGATACACATACCATCAGCATGTATGAAGCATTCCTGATCTTAAAAGTGATCAGACATCTATAAACATAGAATGGTTTAAATATAAAGATCATAGTATCTTATCCTCTGCACACTGCAATGGGTAAAGATACTACACTTAGCTGTAATAATTGACTATAGCTCAAATAGCTCTAATTTCAGCTTTCCCTGATAAACAGACTTCAGAACAGTATTTCAATGAACCTAAACTGGCATGAAATACTCAATGAGCTTTGGACTATAATTCTTAAATAAACTAAGAACCAGAGAATCAAAGATATGGTAAAGACATAGAAGCATGGGAAAAGTCTATGTCCTTACAGAAAAGGTTTGCAATATCTTAAATATCAGCTATGCATATGAGCTGGAGAGGTTTTAGAAATAATATAAGGTTGTACTTAATTTACTATAACTTATAGTTTATATTTCAGGTACTTTGGATAAAGAAGCTTTTTGCTATAACAAATCTTTTTCCCATTATATTTAACCATATCTTCTCTCTGTGAAACTAATCAGGTTTTTACAAGATTCTGTAACTATAGTATTCTGAATGAATCTAGAGATACTAGTTAGAATCTCATAAAGAGAAATGTATTAAAGGTTTAAGGTTAGGAAACCTTACATAGAGAAATTGCTTATAAAGATTGTATGAAACTGCTTGCATATGTTAACATAACTGAACATGTTAAAGAATCATAATGTTTGTACTTTATGACATGTTTTGAGAATATGTATTCACATGCATATATATTTTATGTGAAATAAATGTTATTTAAAGGAAGTCCCTTGTTCATAAATTTTCTGGCACTTCTCAATAGAAAGCCTACAGTCCTTGTAGGAATTATCATTGACTTCTGGCTGTGAGGTCTCGCTGAATAGATAACTCCATTTCTTAGTAAATGGTACATTCTAGGAGTGTAGACCCCTTAACGCCACAAGCCGTGACACAGCCTGGTATGTTTGTTAGAAAATTCACCCAAGGATTGATCTGGTGAAAAGATGAAAATGTTTCATTTTGGTAATCGTTAAAAGACGAAAATGTTTCATTTTGGTAATCGTTAAACATACACACAAGTGCAAATCCCATAGGTGAAGATTCGTGGGGGACACTTGACTCCACAGGGTATCCAAACATTTTTGATGTATCCAGATGTGCCAAGTAGGGTTGCCAGGTCCCTCTTCGCCACCGGCGGGAGGTTTTTGGGGAGGAGCCTAAGAAGGGTTTGAGAGGGGAGGGACCTCAATGCCATAGAGTCCTATTGCTAAAGCAGCCATTTTCTCCAGGCAAACTGATCTCTATCGGCCAGAGATCAGTTGTAATAGCAGATCTTCTGCCACCACCTGGAGGTTACAATTTACAAGTAAGACTTGGATTGCAATAATAGTTAATCAAGAATATGGCAATCACTATGGCTATTTATAACAAACCAATGATAACAAAAGCTTATAAATTAAATGTCTAGTTTATCTTGTTAATGCTTCACAAGGATAGAAATTATACAAATTATTATATAGCAACCAATAAACAAAACAGGCTTCCGGTAATTTTCCTGTTTCATATAATCTTTCATCAGTTGGTAAGTGTAGTTTTGAAACAATTATAGTTCATTAATCCTCCGTTTCTTCTTTTTTCAGATTCTTTACTGAAGAATTGCTGAGGACTATTATTGCCCAGTGGCGATCCCACGTTGTATCTTCTTAATAAGACAACTTTTTATCACGTCTTACATCCTCAAATATATCAATCATATGATGAGACAGAAAAGCGGAATAAATGGAAAAGGGGGAACTTGGCTACTTACGCATACAGTTCTCCGGACGAAGAATCCCCTCCCTTTCCTTCCGATGTTGCTTGAGGTAATTTTTGGGTTGTGACTTTATACGGTGCCGCTCGTTTAAGAAATGAAGTACCACGCCGAAGAAAACGCTTAGCTCCAGGGGTATTAGGGAAAAAGAGGCCTTAACTGCCTTGTAGACCAAGATATCTTAATTAAACTCCTCATCGTGAATTCGCGAGGTGATGGCGACGCACCGATCCACCTGGCAGGGCTGCAACCTGCCGTTTCCACCTCATTTATTTCCATTAATGGTATTTTTAATAGGCGCCTTTATCTCGTTCCAGCCCTGTGTCGGGCCTGGAGGAGGCAAAAACTCTACTGCCGAATGGGGCGGCCTCTGGGGGGATCTACATCTGTGAGAAGGACATCTTCTAACGTACAGCGGGAACTTAACCTAAGGGGAAGTGTCTCCTGACCCTCGCCTGCCCCCATTCATGCCAGAAACACCCTCCCCCTGCTACATTTTTGTCTGCAAGGAATTATGAGTAGATTATGGGAGGAGAAGGGTATTCATGGCTACTAGTAAAAATTAGGGTTGCCAGATCCCACTTCGCCACTGGTGGGAGGTTTTTGGGGTGGAGCCTGAGGAGGGCAGGGTTTGGGGAGGGGAGGGACTTTAATGTCATAGAGACCAATTGCCAAAGCAGCCATTTTCTCCAGGTGAACTGATCTCTCCCTGCTGGTGATCAGTTGTAATAGCAGCAGATCTCCAGCCAATACCTGGAGATTCTAACACAAACAATCACCTATGCTGAAATAGTATAAGCTAGAAATAAACAGCAGCACGGGGGCTCTTAAATTAGTAGTACCATATATTGTGAAAGAAATATATATGACTAATATAATAACAACCAAGACTGAATGTCCAAGGTAGGTATATTACAAGCATACACCAGGTAAGATTCCCAAATCACAAATGTTACAAATTATACATAAATGAAGAAGGTTACTTCACCTGAGAGATTGAAATAAACAATACAGGTTGCTTCACCAAAGAAAAAATGACAATACAGGTTGCTTCACCAAGGGAGAACAATAGCAATATGGGGTTAAAAAACCTTACAACAGATCAATGAATACAAACAAAGTATAACCCAGAAAATTTCAGTTTCTTCAAAGTAACAGCGAAGAAAATCTCTCAGGCAGCACCCGAGAAAGGTCTCTCAAGAAAATAGCCCATGCGAGCATAAACAGCATCAAGAACAAAAGACGACACCTCCGGATTGGTGAACGTTTCGCTTCGGAGCAGCTTCTTCAGTTGTGTTCAGGGCAATGCCTCTGTAAACAATATAATTAAATAATTGCAAGCTGTCTCGTTCTGTAAAAAATTTCTTATTAACAAAAGTGTTAATAAAATACCATCTTACCGGTGTGAAGTTTGGCTTTATATGAATATCATTCTAGAGATGGGCATATAAGCCTCTACAATAAATAAATAGAAAATCTAAGCAAAAATCAATTGGCAATATTAAAGAAGCAAGCAGGCAGAGTAGCAGGAAAGCAGCTTACCCGAGTACAGAAGAGAACGACCCAGCGGGTTCCCTAGCAATGAAGTGCTTGAATCTGCTAGAAACCCAGCACTATTTTAAGGAAGGAGAAAGGGAGGAGAAAGCTAGATCCCAGCTGAATAACATTATCTCCAAGCCTCATCCCTATGTAGTATGGGAGCAAAAAAATAAGAACTTACAGAACACTTAAAGGAAACAGCCTAGATCAAAGTCATTATTAAGACCTGCTGGAGCCAAAGTTTTAAATAAAAATATCATTTTCATCTCCTGCCTGTGTAATACAGTGGAGATGTCTTCCGTCTGGTATGGTTTGGGAGAATACTTCCATAAAACAAAAAATAATAGATCGTCCTCTGTGTGGCCTTTCTTAAGAAAATGCTCCGTTAGTGGAGCCTCCATCACGCGTGCGCGAATTCGCGTTCTGTGTTCAGCAATGCGCACTTTTATCTGTCTAGATGTGGAACCTATATATAAAAGAGAACAGGGACATTTGACCGCGTAAATAACATTTTGAGATAGACAATTGCTGAATTGTTTAATTTTATAACTGAATCTGAAAGCGGTGGAACTGACTTCCTTAACAGGTAAACAAAATTTACACATTGCGCATGTGCCACATTTGAAGTGGCCATGCGGTTTGGATTTCACTTTCTTAGAAAGACAGTCCGTATGGACTAGACAATTTCTCAGAGATTGTGTTCTCCTGAGACCTAACAGTGGTGTTTCCTGGCATCCTGGCACACTCTGTAGAATGTGCCAATGTCGTAAAATTATTTTCTTAATTTCTCCTGACAGGTGGGTGAACTGCAGAGAGGCAAACACTCTAGGTGTAAGCTCCCGAGGTTCCTTACTGGATAACAATTCTTGTCGGGTTTTGTTTGCCACTTTTATTCTGGCTTGGGAGGTAATATGATCATCGTATCCTCTCGTTCTTAATCTATTAATAAGGCGTTCCGCAGCTAGGTGATAGTCATTTTCCAGAGTAGAATTTCTTTTTAGTCTTAACAAGTGACTAAAAGGAAGATTGCGTTTTAAATGCAGAGGGTGATGTGACTGAAAATGTAATCCGGCCCCCAAGTCCGTGGGTTTGTGAAAAGGCTTGACAGCTGCTGTGTTCTGCGCGGTCCTAAAGACCGTCACATCAAGATAAGCAAGAGAAGTAGTGCTATAATTGCCGGTGAATTTTAAATGCGGATCCAATGAATTGATCCAAGTAAGTAAAAGCTCAAAGCTGGAAACAGAATCCATAATGAAAAATAAATCATCAATATATCTAAGATAAGAAGTGATATGATGTTGGAACAATTCACTGCCAAACAGATGCTTTTCCTCAAATGAAATCATATAGAGGTTAGCTATAGAGGGAAGCCGAAATGTCTAAAGATCTTGCGGACCAATTAAAAACGGAATTAAAAACTTGTCTTCCGGAAGAGGATTTTAAAAGTCAATTGATCAAATTGGAGAATGATTTAGACAAATATGCCACTGAAATTGATACATACAAACATAAGAAGTTCTCACGGGACCAAGAGGATTATGCGCGTAATAGGGTTTATTTTTGGCTCGGACAAGGGGCTCAGCAGCGCGCACCTAGGGATAGAGCTGAACCTCGAGAGGGCTCTGACTCTGAAGCCTCGTCCTCAGATCAGGTAGGCTCTAGCTTTTCTAGTGGGGGCTCCTATGGGTCTTCATATTTCCTTCGCCCTACCCGACGGGATTTTTCATACGCCCCAAGGCCACAGCGGGGTCCTCCTCGTCGCAAACCTCAGCTGCGCCAACAAACCTGATCATCAACTTATCCTCTAGGAATTTTTCTACTGATGAGGAACGCATTCTTAATTTGGGGCTGGGCTTCGTTCCCACACCCCGCTACTCGGCGTTTCAGACTAGAGTAGACCTTTTTAAATTTTTCCGGAACATTAAGTTAAAAGAATTCTTTGGGGAACAAGCCAGTTCCATCAGAAATTTTCGGCCCAAATCATTTTTCACACCCAAGAATCCCAGTCACTTTATTAACACCTTCCAGTCTTTGGTACTTAGGGACATTAACAAACTGGAAAAACGTAAGGCATGGCGCAAAGACAATTCCTCTAATTTTTCTTCTGAAGATTATTCTATTCTCCAGAATCTTTCTAATGATTCTTCCATAGTTATCAGACCGGCAGATAAGGGCGGGGCCATCGTCATCCAGGACGCAGTACGTTATCATTCTGAAAATCTTAGACAGTTACAGGATAGCCGTTTTTATGAAACTATTTCTTCGGACCCTACTCAAAAAATTCTGAATGTAATTAAAACAGTTATTTTTGAAGGGCTTGCTCTAAATTATATTGACAAACCCACTGCTGATTATTTAATGACTCAAAGTTTTAGAGTCCCTATTTTTTATAGTTTACCCAAGGTCCATAAAACACTTATTGACCCTCCAGGCCGTCCTATTATCTCTGCCATTGGCAGCATATTAGAACCGCTTTCTAAGTTTTTAGATTCTTTTTTGCAGCCATTCAGCAAAATGACTCCTTCGTATATTAAAGACACACGTGAATTTATTAACCACATTGAAAACTTGCCCTTATCTCCTGAAGCAGTTTTTGTTTCTCTGGACGTATCTGCCCTTTACACCAACGTACCTTTGGAAGATGCACGTAATATTATCCAGGATAAATTAGATTCCCGCTCCGTTCTTCAGCCTCCCACACATTTTCTGTTATCTTTGGTGGATATTATTTTTGAGAATAATTTTTTTAGGTATGCAGACCAATTTTATGTCCAAAAAAAAAATTCACCGGCAATTATAGCACTACTTCTCTTGCTTATCTTGATGTGACGGTCTTTAGGACCGCGCAGAACACAGCAGCTGTCAAGCCTTTTCACAAACCCACGGACTTGGGGGCCGGATTACATTTTCAGTCACATCACCCTCTGCATTTAAAACGCAATCTTCCTTTTAGTCACTTGTTAAGACTAAAAAGAAATTCTACTCTGGAAAATGACTATCACCTAGCTGCGGAACGCCTTATTAATAGATTAAGAACGAGAGGATACGATGATCATATTACCTCCCAAGCCAGAATAAAAGTGGCAAACAAAACCCGACAAGAATTGTTATCCAGTAAGGAACCTCGGGAGCTTACACCTAGAGTGTTTGCAGAGTAGCAGGAAAGCAGCTTACCCGAGTACAGAAGAGAACGACCCAGCGGGTTCCCTAGCAATGAAGTGCTTGAATCTGCTAGAAACCCAGCACTATTTTAAGGAAGGAGAAAGGGAGGAGAAAGCTAGATCCCAGCTGAATAACATTATCTTTTGTTCTTGATGCTGTTTATGCTCGCATGGGCTATTTTCTTGAGAGACCTTTCTCGGGTGCTGCCTGAGAGATTTTCTTCGCTGTTACTTTGAAGAAACTGAAATTTTCTGGGTTATACTTTGTTTGTATTCATTGATCTGTTGTAAGGTTTTTTAACCCCATATTGCTATTGTTCTCCCTTGGTGAAGCAACCTGTATTGTCATTTTTTCTTTGGTGAAGCAACCTGTATTGTTTATTTCAATCTCTCAGGTGAAGTAACCTTCTTCATTTATGTATAATTTGTAACATTTGTGATTTGGGAATCTTACCTGGTGTATGCTTGTAATATACCTACCTTGGACATTCAGTCTTGGTTGTTATTATATTAGTCATATATATTTCTTTCACAATATATGGTACTACTAATACCTGGAGATTGGCAAGCCTAGAAAAAATGGATACTAGTTGTGATACACACCTATTCTCTCCAGTATCAGAGGAGCATGCCTATTATTTTGGGTGCGGTGGAACACAGGCAGGATGGTGCTGCTGCAGTCGCCTTGTTTGTGGGCTTCCTAGAGGCACCTGGTTGGCCACTGTGTGAACAGATTGCTGGACTTGATGGGCCTTGGTCTGATCCAGCAGGGCCTTTCCTTTGTTCTTATAGAAGACTGCCATCTTTTATTTATTTATTTTTTCATTAGATTTGTACCCCGCCCTCCCCAGCCTCCCATGGGAGGTGAAGAATACCAGTAGCCTTGGGGCACTTTCAGGACGCTGCCGAGATCTTCATTGACGCAACCGCACTTGTCTTCAGCGTCTTTTTTGAACTTACAACTACCAACTTTCATTGGAACTGGCACTTGCGGTCTTCTTTGTCTTACGGACACTGCCACAGTTGAGAGAGAGATATTTGTATGTGTGTACAGTCATTTGATAGTAGAATATAGTGAGTATTTATAGTGTGTTAACATTTTGTAAAAATTGAACTTATAAAAGTAGGAGTATTGTGAATAACATTGAGCTTGTGTGCTGTTTATTCTCTAACTACTAGTATTACAGCACTTGGGTGTTTATTGTTTGGTTGTAACTGCCAGATAGTAGCAGGAGATCTCCTGCTAATTCAACTGATCTCCAGCCGATAGAGATCAGATCACCTGGAGAAAAAGGGCCGCTTTGGCAATTGAACTCTATGGCATTGAAGCCCCTCCCCTCCCCAAACCACACCCTCCTCAGGCTCCGCCCCAAAAATCTCCCACTGGTGGCGAAGAAGGACCTGGCAACCTTAGATAGTAGGGTTGCCCACCTCCAGGGACTAGCTGGAGATCTCCTGCTATTACAACTGATCTCCAGCTGATGGTGATCAGTTCACTGGGAGAAAATGGCCGCTTGGGCAACTGGACTCCATGGCATTGAAGTCCCGCCCCTCCCCAAACCCCGCCCTCCTCAGGCTTTGCCCCATAAACCTCCTGCCGGTGGCGAAGGGGGACCTGGCAACCCTAGGACTAACCTTTCGAAACTTCTTCATTGTTCCCTGAGGCTCCAAAAAATGCAAGGAGGAAGGAGGGGGGCTTCCTGCTTCCCTCCCAACCCTCTTTCGTCAGCGGAAACAGCCATCAGAGGGCCTGTTTACCTTCTCCACAGTCTCCACATAGGGACGTGGAACCAGTGGAAGGTGTAAACAAGCCTCCCCTGCAGCGATTTCGGCTGGAGAACAGTGCATTTGGAGCTGTATAGAGTGATGAAGAGGTTTTTAAAGGTTAATCACCCCCTCGTGCACACGTGACAGACAGCTGCGTTGGGCACCTGGGCCTTGATACACGTAAGGTATATTTTTGGCCTTGGGCTTCAAAACGGGAAGAGATGCTGGGAGATCTGCTCTCAGATCTCCCCAGCCTAGTTTTTGAGATCAGGTACAATTGGGTGGGGACCTGATTTGGACCGAAGTCACGTAGGGATGGGAGAAGTGTGTGCGTGTGCTGAACCCTTTCACCCCTGCACAGTGTTGCAAATCAAAATCCTTCCTGTTATAGCCCTTTAAAGAAAAAGATAGACAAGTACCCCTTTGTTTCCCCTTAAAAGAGTATAATATCAGAACAGCGCTGGTGGTGGCAGCATGGGGGAGGGAAATGTTAAACTCTCTTTCCTCTCCTCATGTGCACCCGGAGCTGAAACGGGTCCCTGTGTTGTTGCAGGGTGAAGCTCGGTCAGATTCCTTTGATATTTGAGATTGTAATAAATGAGATATATGGATACTCCTCCAAGTTTGTATTATGTATTTTGTAATTTTTGTTACTTATTTTTTTTGTTATTGTTGTTACATGTATTGTTTTTTTGTTTGATATTTTTTTATTGTTAAAAAAATCTTAATAAAAATTTATAAAAAAAAAAAAAAAGGTTCCTTAAGGTGCTAAGGTACATCGTCCAACTGGCCAGCGGGATTGTCTCTTCGTTTGGCCAATCACAGAAGTCACAGAATTCTATGAGAAGAAGAAGAAGAAGAAGAGTTGGTTTTTATATGCCATCTTTCTCTACCTTTTAAGGAGAATCAAACTGGCTTCCAGTCACCTTCCCTTCACCTTGTGAGGTAGGCGGAGCTCAGAGAGTTCAGAGAGCACTGTGACTTGCCCAAGGTCACCCAGCTGGCTTCATGTGGAGGGAAACCAACCCGGTTCACCAGATTAGAGTCCGGCGATCAGGTGGAGGAGTGGGGAATCAAACCCGGTTATCCAGATTAGAGTCCCCAGCTCTTAACCACTACACCAACGTAACTGGGTCACACTCTCTCAGCCTCACCTACCTGACAGGATTGATGTTGTGAGGATAGGATGGAGAAAGGGAGAACTATGTTGTAAGCCACTTATGGTCCCCATTGGGGTATAAATATAAACAATTTTCAGTAATAGATGTGTGCTGTGAGTGAGAGAAGAATAGATTGTATCCAGGAGTCTTGGGTCGTCTATACATGGGAGTTTTACCTGAGGTTCGTAGCTCGCTGGACCCACACTTTCCTGTTGGGAATCTATGTACCAGCAGTCTCCAAGCTCAAATCAAGTCCCCGCCCCTTTAAATTCTGCTTTGTAATTGGCTTACTTTGTAGAGCTTACTGTGAGAGAAAATCCCCCTCCAAACCCAGTTGCTGCATAAAAAAGCATTTTAAGAACAAAAAACAAAAACGGAGCAATCTGAAAGGGGGAGGGGGAGAAATCCAAGCCTCTGTTTTAAAAAAGCCTTTCTTCTGCTCAGAAAGAGCTCCAAGGAAGCAGGAAGCATTTGAATCCCTGCCTCTTTACGCGCTACTTTTGTAACTGGCTGTGAGAGAAACCAAGAATTGGGTTAAGAGGATCGGGAAGTCCTGGGAATTGTGAGGGCTGGCAGCGAGGTCATCTCTAATGGACGAAAAACTCATGCATAACTCCAAGGAACAGCCGAGACAGACCGGGGGCAAACGTGAGTGAAAGTACCAATGCATAACTGACCTTGGTCTGTCTCCAGAGCAGTCTCCAACTCAGGTAAAAGATCCCCAATAGATCCCCTATTGTATCAGGTGCTGTGGAACGCAGGCAGAATAATGCTGCTGCAGTCTTCTTGTTTGGGGGCTTCCTAGAGGCCCCTGGTTGGCCACTGTGTGAACAGACTGCTGGACTTGATGGGCCTTGGTCTGATCCAGCAGGGCCTTTCTTATTTTCTTACCAAGAGTCTCCTGGGTTCCATCGGTACGTGAAATCCATCAGCCCTGTTGTATGGAAGAGTTGGAGCTTTAAGGGAAGTCGGCTCGCGAGAATGTAGCCGTAATTTGCCATGAAAACAACAACAAAGATCCATCACACCTAGCTTGACCCTTAGAACATACACCGGACATGGTTGCATCCCAACAGTTTGCCAGGAAAGATACGCCTTAATTGTTTAGGGATACAGTGATTTCCCTACAGGAGTAAGCATTGGTTCAACAAGGTCGTGGTTCTCGGTATTAAAGAACAGGTAGATCTTCTCCTCCATTTTGATGAAAGGTCAGGAGAAGGCCTGGCTTAGATGTGATAATCACCAGGTTCAGTGACAGCTCTATTTATCACATGGCCAAAGAGGCTGCCTCATTCTCTTTCGTTTCCCCCGCTTCCCATCTTCAGAAGCGCATTCCCTTTTCATCGCTCTTGTTACCTCCTTACAATGAAACATTTCTCCCCTCAAAAAAAGGCGATTCGAGAAGGCGCACTTTCTTTCCATTCTCGTCGTACCCCTTTGCTCGGCGAGCAGAGTCGGTAAATAATTGAACAAGCTCTGTACGCTTTGCAAGGTGCCGGGGGGGGGGGGGGAATCGGCCCTGCTCGGTCTCCCGGCAGCAAATATTTAGCAAGATTATCAGTTCGAGGAAAAGGAGGAGAAAGGATCCTTGTTTGGAGAAAGGCAACTGAAACTCTCTGTGCTGATCTCGCGAACCACTCGTTCGCCTTGGCAATCTTCCCTGCCCTTTTCTTCCACTCGGTTGTCTTCTAAGGGGCTCATAATTACCAAACGAATGCATGGAAAAGGTTTAATTAGATACGGTTAATGCTGTTTAATGGCTTTTTCTTTTCTCTCCCCCCCACCCCCAGTCTGTTTCCAAAAGCTTGTCGGTTTTTTCATCTGAGACTGATAAACAAAACGGCAGCATTGGCATGCGGAGAAAAGCACTGTGCGGTTCCCCCCCCCTCCCCAGCCAAATTCTCCACCCTGAAGAAATGATGCCAATTAAGGAGATTTGCATATGCCTGCTTTGCATAATTTAGGCCGCTTTGAAAATTAAGGATGTTGACAGTTTTGTAAAGGGGGGACATGCTCGTCGATTCCTTTCGAAAGCATGGTGTCCTCGGCGAGTTGAAATAAGTGGGGTTAGATTGGGGATGACCCGTTCGTGCATGTGAGAGCTTTTCCTTCTTGATGTCACTGCGTGATAATCCTGGCTGGGTGCGAACCAGCCTTCCAGAGTCAGCATGACTCCCTTTGGCCCTTGAGTTAATTACTTGTAATTATGGACTCTACTGCCACAAGATGTACTGAGGCCCATTAGTTCAGATATCATTCTAAGAGGGACAAATTCACAAAGGGTAGGTCTAGCGGTGATGAACACACATGAAGCTGCCTTATACTGAATCAGACCCTGGGTTCATCGAAGTCAGTATTGTCTATTCAGACCGGCAGCGGCTCTCTGGGGTCTCAGGCAGGGGTCTTTCACATCACCTACTTGCCTAGTCCCTTTAACTGAAGATGCCGGGGATTGAACCTGGGACCTTCTGCATGCCAAGCAGATGCTCTGCCACTGAGCCACAGCTCCTTGGTGTTCTGCAGCTGTGTACCACTGCATACAAGTCACCCGGGGGGCGGGAAATGGCAGCGGATGATTATTGCTGGAAAGCATCTGATCGACCACTGGAGGAAACAGGGTGCTGGACTCCACAAACCTTTCGTCTGATGCAGTCTGACCGCTCACAGTCTTGCCCCATCTTCCCTTTCAGCCACGATACCCACCTGAAGCCATCACCCTCTCCTTTTCTTCCTTTAAACCCCTCTGGAGAGCCAGCTTGGTGTAGTGGTTAAGAGTGGTGGTGTGGAGTGGTGGAGTCTGATCTGGAGAACCGGGTTTGATTCCCCACTCCTCCACATGAGCGGCGGAGGCTAATCTGGTGAACTGGATTTGTTTCCCCACTCCTCCACACGAAGCCAGCTGGGTGACCTTGAGCTAGTCACAGCTCTCTCAGCCCCACCTACCTCACAAGGGGTGTCTGTCGTGGGGACGGGAAGGGAAGGTGATTGAGAGCCGGTTTGATTCTCCCTTAAGTGGTAGAGAAAGTCGGCATATAAAAACCAACTTCTTCTTCTTCTCTACAAAACCTACTACTTGTGTTTGAAGGCACTGGCCTCACTACAAAGGAAACAGGGGTACCAGCACTTGCCTGCGTCTAGAGTTGACTGCCTTCTGCCAGCAACCACTGGGAGCTTTCTCCCTGGGTCTAACCACTCTACCGCTCTAACCACTCTACCACACTGCCTCTCTCACTGGGCTCTTCCCAGCCGATTAGGCAGATCATGAGAGGGAGGGCACCTTGGCCATCTTCTGGGCAGGAAGTATGGGTCACTGGGGGTGTGGGGGGGAAGTAGTTTGCAATTTCCTGCATTGTGCAGTGGGTTGGACTAGATGACCCCAGTGGTCCCTTCCAATTCTATGATTCTATGATTCTATGAGTGATCCTTTCGAAATGGAGATGCTGGGGATTGAACCTGGGACCTCCTGCGTGCAGAACCTCTGGGCTACAGGTCCTCTCTTGAGGCAATTGTAGCTTCCCTGAGGCAGAGACTCGCTCCTCTGAGACCAAGGAGGAACCATAAATGATTAAAAAACAATAATCTTCTGCTTCATCAGCGAACTCTTGATCAAATTTGCTTAGACAATGTTCTTTTCAATTTTTCTCCCCCTTCTGGTGGCTTCAGGGTTGCTGGCTTCAGCTAATCCTTTTTCCTCTTTCATATTGCCCTAGAGTTAAGCAAAGATGCCCGACTCTCTCTCTCTCTCTCCCTTTCTCTTTCTATAATTGAAAATAGTAAGTCAAAAAAAAGTGGGGGGAGAGAAGCCCTCAAGACATCAGCCGTGAATTGAGAGCCAGCGGACGTACGGAATGACAGGTTGATTTCCGAGCCTCTGCAAAGTCACCTCTCTTTCCTCCCGGCCCCCCCAGATAACTGATTCATTTGGGACTGAGGAAACTGATTTATATTGGGATATTAAATAACTCTGCTTCTGGAAGAGGCCCGGTGTGGGGCACTGGCAGCTGGGAAGGGATTAATGGATGGGCCAGATTTTCCCATTCACCCTGTCCGTCGTGTGATCCGAAAAGATCCTCGATGCTCCCTCCAAAAACCCAAGCGGAGGGCAGCTGAGAAAGAATTAGCCTGGAGCTTTTGGGCGGCATTTGTGTGAGCAACATTTAACCTGGAAAGCAAAATCACTGGCTTGTCTGTGGATTCAAGGGGTGCCAGCCTCTGGGTGGGACCTGGGGATTAGGGTTGCCAACTTCCAGGTGGTGGCTGGAGATCTCCCACTTTACAACTGACCTCCAGGTGACAGAGATCAATTTCCCTGGAGAAAATGGCCTGGAGGTTGGCAACCCTATCTATCGGCTGGAGATCTGCTGTAATAGCGGGCTGTTCCATTCAACACAGAACTAGCTATTAGGCAGTCAGTGCTGAACCCTGATGAAGAGGCATTTCGAAACAGGATGAATAACGGATCCCTGTCTTTGATTAGATGGGTTTATGAACTTTCCTCTGCCTATGTTTTGATGAGTGAAAATGCTACCACCTTCTATTTTACAACTTGATTGTATCCTGGCAAGATTGTGAACAAGCTTTGAAATCCTATAGCATCGTGTTGGACTCATGTTGTTTCCCTATAGTGGATTTATAGGTTTATACCTGGATGTTACACGATTGTATATTTTGTATGTTTGAATAGTCGGATTTTGTATTATACTATTATTCTCATCGTTACTACTGGTGTCTTTATTAGCCTATTTTGCTGTTTGTTTGCCATACTTCCTATTATAGCAGGCTAATCTTTATCTTTAGTGTTGACCACCTGGAGGTTGGCAACCCTATTGGTGGATCAGATCTGCAGGGATCTATGCCATCATCCTCTTTCTTGTAGTGGCAGTCCAGATGCCCTGGAAATAGGCTTGCCAGCTCCGAGTTGGGAAATATCTGGAAATTTTTGGGGTGGAACCTGAGGAGGGCAGGGTTTGGAGAGGGGAGGGACTTCATTGCCTTAGAATCCAATTGCCAAAGCAGCCGTTTTCTCCAGGGGAACTGATCTCTGTCGGATGGAAACCAGTTGTTACAGCGGGAGATCTCCAGCTACTACCTGGAGGTTGTCAACCCAACTGGAAGGCCTACAGTTAGAGCAAAGATATCAAAGCCTCTTTCTTCTGATGCCTTCCAGCAGAAGGCACTCACAGGTATACTGCTTCTGAACAGGGAGGTTCTGTTCAGCCACCATAGCTATTTGCACATCTTTCCTTCACAGCGGGATGGGGAAAGGATGGGATTCTCTTCTTCTCGAAATATCAAGTTTGCTGCTCGTGGTTCTCTTGGGGTTTCACTAACTCCAGAATTCCCGGCTACCGTCAGTGGCCCGAAGTACATTTCCCTAGTTTCAATTGGTTCATCCCCAGTGGCCTAGTTAAGATACTTGGGAACCCAGAGAAAGCACCTAATTGCCCTTCCATCCACCAATTTTGCACGTAGAAAGCAAATGCATTATTTCAAAATTGTTTCTACATTCAATCTTCCCTTCCCTCTTCCCCTCTCTGGCCCCCGTGAGATTTCAATAAAATACATTATATTAAAATTGTGTCCGGGTTTAATCTTATTTACGTAACAGTGAGTGCGGGTGTGTTGCTTCTGATTCTGCTGATTTACCCTGGGCTCAGAATTACAGATCTATCTTTCGTGCCTCCCCCTGTCAGCAAAAATATCTATGATCCTACCAAAATGTAAGTCTGTCTGTCCAACCATCCATACATCGGGTCGCCAACCTCCAGGTACTAGCTGGAGATCTCCTGCTATTTCAACTGATCTCCAGCTGATAGAGATCAGTTCCCCTGGAGAAAATGGCCACTTTGGCAACTGGACTCTATGGCATTGAAGTCCCTCCCTTCCCCAAACCCCGCCATCCTCAGGCCCTGCCCCAAAAATCTCCAGGTATTTCCCAACCTGGAGCTGGAAAATCTATCTATCTATCTATCTATCTATCTATCTATCTATCTATCTATCTATCTATCTGTCTGTCTGTCTGTCTGTCTGTCTGTCTGTCTGTCTGTCTGTCTGTCTGTCTGTCTGTCTGTCTGTCTACTAGGGTTGCCAACCTCCAGGTGGTGGCTGGAGATCTCCTGCTATTACAACTGATCTCCAGCCGATAGAAATTAATTCACCTGGAAAAAATGGCCGCTTTGGCCATTGGACTCTATGGCATTGAAGTCCCTCCCATCCCCAAACCCCACCCTCCTCAGGCTCTGACCCAAAAACCTCCTGCCAGTGGCAAAGCACCCTCCAGTGGCCGGGAAGAATCATTGCAGGGTGGGGATTCAGGCGTACCACCATGGAGGGAGGTGCTAAAATTCTCTATTTCATTGCATTACGTATTCATTTCTATTTTCCTCACCAGGCTCTGTTCCTCAGTTTTGGCTGCTAGCTTTGTAGAGTGGTTTGATGTATGGTTTTTATATGCAATTTGGAGGGCATGCCATTTAAACGTACAAAGAATGTATAATGTACGATGCTGACTTGTTGATGTACAAATAAAATTGTAAAAGGTGTATGTTTTCCTGGAGAAATTCAGTGCAAGGAAAGTGTGGGTTGGATCCAGCTGAAGGACCGTGCAAGAAATGCACAAGGAGATGGACCTTTCTGGCTTTAGTCTCCCTCTGCCGCGGCTAAGAAGGCCAATGCAATTCTGGGCTGCATCAATAGGAGTATTGTGTCTAGATCAAGGGAAGTAATACTACCACTGTATTCTGCATTGGTCAGACCTCACTTGGAATACTGTGTCCAGTTTTGGGCTCCACAGTTTAAGAAGGATGTTGACAAGTTGGAGCGTGTCCAGAGGAGGGCGACCAGAATGGTCCAAGGTCTGAAATCCATGCCCTATGAGGAAAGACTTAGGGTGTTGGGTTTGTTCAGTCTGGAGAAGATAAGGTTGAGGGGAGACATGATAGCCATGTTTAAATATTTGATGGGATGTCATGTTGATGAAGGAACTAGTTTGTTCTCTGTTGCTTCAGAGACTAGGACACGGAGTAATGGATTTAAACTAAGAGAAAAGCGATTCCACCTAAACTTTAGGAAGAACTTTCTGACGGTGAAGGCTGTTCGACGGTGGAATGCTCTGCCTTGGAGGGTGGTGGAGTCCCCGTCTTTGGAGGTCTTTAAGCAGAGGCTATATGGCCATCTGTCAGGAGTGCTTTGATTGTGGGATCCTGCATTGCGGGGGGAGGGTTGGGGTCACTGGGGATGTGGGGGGGAGGCAGTTGTTAATTTCCTGCATTGTGCAGGGTTTTGGACTGAATGACCCTGGTGGTCCCTTCCAACTCTATGATTCTATGATTCTACAGCCGTTTCCCTGGGAAAGTTTATTCCTTGGGTCCTACGTGGAAATATAGCCATGCTGTGGTGGAGAATGGGAAGCTATTCCCTTCTGCCTCTTCCATCTACAGAACCCCACCCACTAAGAGGTAGGGTTGCCAACCTTCAGGTACTGTTGTAAAAACAAACAGTAGTCGGCTCAACAAGCAGCGACAATGATACAATATGACACCAAGGGGTCAAAATTGCAATTTACAGAAAACATGAAATGAACAACAATAACAATATGTGCACTTGCTGAAAACCAAGACAAGCAACAACAAATACAAAACATGCAAAAAGTGATGCAAGCAAGTGAACGCAACAACAATAATTCAAAAATCATTCCTAATGCTCATGATAAGGAAAATGTCCAGGAAAGTCGGCTCAGCTTGTTGCTAGATGCTTGCGCAGTCAGGCAAATCGGAGGAATCGGAGGAAACGCCTTTCCAGATATATATACAACGGCGCTTTCGCCACAAAATTGGCTTCTTCAGCCTGGTTATAAAATGTGAATAGTTGTAAAGATTGGAATTCTTATAGAACTACCTTCAACTATACAATAACATGGAAACATCCTACCTTCTAATGTACAATATAGCTTTGGCGTCAAATTTTCCGCGCTCCCTAATTGGGCTGCTATTCCATTGTAGGGTCATTCATTGTAGTGAGGTAAAATGAGGCAGGGTGTAAATAAGAGGATTTTGCTACAGAGCCTCATCTTCATTTTAAAGGGACCGCTTTAAAGGGACTCAGTATTGAGCTCATAGGGGGTAAGAGAATTAAAGAGAAATATAAAGCGCTTCTCATGTTGTAAGAGCAATTTTTGAACGTCATTGACATTATGTGGATGGCCCTTGTATACCCACAGAACGAAGAATCTCACATTGTTCTCACTGTGCTTTTTTCAAAAAAATGGTTAGTCAAAGGTGCCTCAAGATTACGGGCATGTATGCGCGAGCGGTGTTTTCCAATACGGAGACGCACCTGTCTCACGGTGCTCCCGAAGTATAAAAGAGAACAACTGCAAGTTATTGCATAAATCACTTTGCTGGTGCCACAATTGGAAAAGTGGCGTAATGCCCCAAAAACCTTCCACCAGTGACGAAGTGGGACCTGGTGGCAACCTTAGTGACACTGGCTGCAGCATCATGTCACTTCTGATAAAAAACCAGAAGTGACATAGGCAGCTCTAGGAATGGCTGGAAACACTATGGTTTTACCAGAGTTTCCAGCAGTTCCTAGAGCTCCTCTTTCTACTCCCATGCTAGCTCTAGGAATCGCTGGAAACTTCTAAATCAGTTTGAGCCACAGCACTTTGCTTTTTAAAGAAATTAGCACTAAGCTTTGGTTAGGGTTGGGATTTGGTCCAGGGAAGGATTGAGATGGAAGCGTCTCTCTCTAAGTACTGTTCCAGGCAAAAGAATCAAGATGTTATATCAAATCCTGAACAGCTGTATCTAGCATCTGTCTGGAAATGAATGCCATAAAAGTTTAATTAAAATATTATATTATCCCGGTCAGTGGCAAGGCTACTTTGGATATTAATATGCTTAATAAAAAATGATAAAATATTTCAAATGTAGTGGCGTTCTCTCTGTTAAAAAATTCACTAAAGAAACCTGATTCATGGAACATTTTCCCTGGTGTACGGGAGCGAGCTTTTTTGTAAGATGGCTTTGAAGGTGTTTATGGCAAATTGGAGGAATTGGTGTGGGCTTGTGGGTAACAGGCACTTTGAGCCAGAGCTAGGGTTGCCATCCTCCAGATACTAGCTGGAGATCTCCTGCTATTACAACTGATCTCCAGCCGATAGAGATCAGTTCACCTGGAGAAAATGGCCGCTTTGGCAATTGGGCTCTATGGCATTGAAGTCCCTCCCCTCCCCAAACCCTCCCCTCCTCAAGCTCCACCCCAAAACCTCCCACCTGTAGTGAAGAGGGACCTGGCAACCCTAACCAGAGCCCCGGTCCCTGGGAATCTGTCTGTGGGTGGTGGGGGTGAAGAAATCCCCGTCCAAGTCTCTGCTAGTTCAGAAGAACAAGCATAGCATATTTGCTGTGTCAAGATTGCAGTGGTGACTCTGAACTCTGACCTGGAATAGGATGTGCCACCCTGCTCTCTATTTAGCGCTGGGCTGGGAAATATCTGGAGATTTTGGGGGTGGAGCCTGGGGAGGGCGGAGTTGGGGAGGGAAGAGACTAGAGTTGCCAACCTCCAGGTACTAGCTGGAGATCTCCTGCTATTACAACTGATCTCTGGCCGATAGAGATCAGTTCACCTGGAGAAAATGGCTGCTTTTGCAATTGGACTCTATGGCATTGAAGTCCCTCCCTCCCCAAAGCCTGCCCTTCTCAGGCTCCACCCCAAAAATCTCCAGGTATTTCCCGACCCAGAGCTGGCAACCGTATAAGAGACCTCAGCAGGGTATAATGCCATAGAGTCCATCCTCCAAAGCAATTTTCTCCAGGGGAACTGATCTTGATTGCCTGGAAATCGGTTGTAATAGCGGGAGATCTCCAGGTGCCACTTGGAGGTTGGCATCCTGGCCATCTTCTCGGCATGGAGTAAGGGTCACTGGGTGTATGTGTGGGGGAGGTAGTGGTGAATTTCCCGCATTTTGCAGGGGGTTGGACTAGATTACCCAGATGGTCCCTTCCAGCTCTATGATTCTATGAGTCTATTCCCTGTTCTTTCCCATGGAAATTCCCTTTGTCATACTCTGCCTTGCAATGATCTGGAGGCCAACACGTTCTCTTGCTTTTATTGTCCTATAACATATTATCATTAGGCAATGGTGGAAAATGAAACTTGCCTGATGCAAAACCTAAAATGTTCAGCTGCGCTAGGGTTGCCAGGTCCCTCTTTGCCACCGGTGGGAGGTTTTTGGGGTGGAGCCTGGGGAGGGCAGGGTTTGGGGAGGGGAGGGACTTCAATGCCATAGAGTACAATTGCCAAAGCAGCCATTTTCTCCAGGGGAACTGAGATTACCCATTGTAATTACTCTTTGCATAGTGCAACATCTAAACTATTCTCTAGTTTGTTCTTATAATGGCCTCCATCTTATCTTCTAAGCAAGGACCTGTGTTTTCTAGAGACAGTTGACCTACTACTGATTTTTATATTTTTCAATGGCACCTGTCAGCATGGTGTAGTGGTTAAGAGCAGTGTACTCTGATCTGGAGAACCAGGTTCGATTCCCCTCTCCTCCACATGAAGCCTGCTGGGTGACCTTGGGCCAGTCACAGTTCTCTCAGAAGTCTCTCAGCCCCATCTCAGCCTCACAAGGTGTCTGTTGTGGGGAGAGGAAGGGAAGGTGATTGTAAGCAGCTGTGAGACTCCTTACGGTAGAGAAAAGCGGGGTATAAAAACCAACTCTTCTTCTTCGTCTTCTTCTTCTTCTGTCAGTCATTTATTAATACAGCACTTAGCCAATCATATACAAAAGAACAGAATTGTCAACAGTTGACTAAAATCAATATTAAAAATAGAAATTCCAAATATAAACCTATAAAATACATAAATACAAGTATAAAAAGTATAAAATACATAAAATCCTAAGAGGGCGCTACTTTATACATAGGTAGTAAGACATATCCCAGCAATTCGCGCCTACTTTTGGACACGGCACACAAAATTTAGCAGGGTCTATGGTAAATCTTGGATTTTCATCCAAGAGGAGCTTCCTTGCCCTCTCCGCCTCCGAGTTTTCAGAGAGCCTGTTAGTCCACAGCCGGACAAATTTGCTCCTGCTCCTGCTCCTGCTCCTGCTCCTGCTCCTGCTCCTGCTGCTGCTGCTGCTGTTGCTGCTCCTCCTCCTCCTCTCCTCCTCCTCCTCCTCCTCCTCCTCCTCCTCCTCCTCCTCCTCCTCTTCTTCTTCTTCTTCTTCTTCTTCTTCTTCTTCTTCTTCTTCTTCTTCTTCTTCTTCTTCTTCTTCTTCTTCCTCCCAAAAGATGAAACTGGATACCAGTTCCAGCTAGCAAAACTATTCTGACCATGGATGTAGCTGAGGATGCAGGGAAGCATCTTTCCCCCTGCCTTTTTAAAACATCAAGTCTGAGAACTCAAGAAAAGGTTTGGTGTGACATTTGTTTTTATTTTTGGACATGTCTGAAACCCTCCCCTCATTACCATCTCTGAGCCCCCTCCCTCTTCACTAATCCACTCATCGTTGCCTGTCTGTTCTGCATTCATTTATTCTTCCATAGCCTCTGCTGATTTAAAAGGCAGGAGTGTGTTTATTCTCTGGCTTGAAGAGATACTAGAAAACACATAATTGTCCTTCAGTATGTTATCAACCTTTGAATAAAAAATGCCTTGGTGGCTGCAGCAAATGAAACGTCGGGCTGTGAAATGCATTGTGCCTTAGCTTTCATGCGCGCACATTGCCATGCAGGCATGCAAGTGACACGACACATTCAGTCCCCATTTAGAGATGTGACCTCTAGAGATCCTGGGGAAAGATCTGAACCTTGAAGAAAGACTACGCTAGCAAATCGCACTAGTATTCTTCCCCCATGACCTGGATGGCCCAGGCTGGCCTGATGGCATCAGTTTTTAGAAGGTAAGAAGGGTCAGCTCTGGTTAGTACTTGGATGGGAGACCACCAAGGAATACCAAGGTCGCTATGCAGAGACAAGCAATGGCAAACCACCTTGGTTGGTCTCTTGCTTTGAGCACCCTATGGGGTTACCACAAGTCAGCTGTGACTTGATACTAGCACTTTCCACCACCAACATTCTCCAGCCAGTGTGGTGTAGTGGTTAAGACCAGCTGACTCTAATCTGGCGAACCGGGCTGGTTTCCCCACTCCTCCACACGAAGCCTGCTGGGTGACCTTGGGCCAGTCACAGTTCTCTCAGAACTCTAGCAGCCCCACCTGCCCTGGAGGTTGGCAACCCTAAGGTAGAAAAGTGGGGTATAAAAACCTACTTCTTCTCCCCCAAACCATAAAAACAGAGATCTGTGAGTTCAGGTTGTACAGATGTGAATGCATGAACATATGCAGTGCCTTATACTGATTCAGACCCTTGGTCCATCAAGGCCGGTATTGTCTGCTCCGACTGGCAGAGGCTCTCCAGTGTCTCAGGTTAGGGTTGCCAGGTCCCTCTCTGGCGGGAGATTTTTTTTTGGGGTGTGTGTGCCTGAAGAGGGCAGAGTTTGGGGAGGGATTTCAATGTCATAGAGTCCAATGGCCAAAGTGGCCATTTTCTCCAGGGGAACTGATCTCTATCGGCTGGAGATCAGTTGCAATAGCAGGATATCTCCAGCCACCATCTGGAGGTTGGCAGCCCTATCTCAGGTAGAGGCCTTTCACATCACCTGCTGCCTGGTCTTTTTCAACTGGGATTAAACTTGGGACCTTCTGCATGCAAAGCAGATGAGTTTCCAACTGAGCTATGGCCGTGTTTTGCTTTGCTGTATCATTGTGATAAACCTTTATTGTTCCAGCCATGTTCATTGTGAGCGCCCCCCATTATTCATTTCTTTTATTCCATTTGCATGTAATTGGTGCAAAAATAACATCCAACGATGTGTTGCGTGAACAGAAAGAAATTTGGCATAAGGCACAGAAAACGGCGCGAAAAGAAAACGTCTGTCCACACAAGAGAAAAGAAAATCAAAACGGGGATTTTCAAGATGGAACTCATGGGGAGAAACAAAATCCTGCTATTGCTCCTAGAGTGATTTCTCAGGGTTGCCAACCTCCAGGTGGTGGCTGGAGATCTCCTGCTATTAAAACTGATCTCCAGCCGATAGAGATCAGTTCCTCTGGAGAAAATGGCCGCTTTGGGCATTGGACTCTATGGCATTGAAGTCCCACCCCTCCTCCAAACCCACCCTCCTTAGGCTCCACCCCAAAAACCTCCCACTGGTGGGGAAGGGGGACCTGGCAGCCCTAGGTGGGACTCTAATATGGGGCTTATTCCTGGTAAATAGGTTCAGGGAGAGAGTTTGTCACACTCGTAACATCTTTGGACGCTAGAGCGCAGCAGATAGCTCTGTTTGGGCCCAGAAGACGGAGTCGGGAGAGAGTGTGTGTTATGTGTGCGTAAGAGAATGAGAGTGTGAGAGAGAAAGCTTTCCATTTGCAGATGTGTGCTGTTTGCTATTATAAATCTAATCCAGAATCAATTTCTACTGCTCTGGCAGGAAGGGGAGATATATAGGGCTTACAAACCAGCAGCCTAAAATGAAAGACTTTAGAGGAGGCAGCCTTGAAGCTCAGCTTAGAAGGGAAAAAAAAATACATTGCTTGGAAAAATAAAATAAAGCCACCGCCCAGTAGGGAGTGATGGGGAAAAAAATCTATGTATGCAGTTAGAAGAACTCAGTTCGGCATCTAAGGGAAGAGGCTGAAACTCAGATACGATGAGGCCCAATATTAGCTTTTGGGATAGGGTGTGTCTCCATCGTCTGATCCAGAATAAATCTCGATTCACTACCCATCAGGTCCCTGTTTTAGAGGTCTCCAGGACACAGTGTGTGATATTCTAAACTAGGGTTGCTAGCTGGCCTGGAGAAAAAAATGTGTCATCTAGGGTTGCCAACCTCCAGGTACTAGCTGGAGATCTCCTGCTATTACAATTGATCTCCAGCTGATAGAGGTCTGTTCACCTGGAGAAAATGGCCGCTCCGGCAATTGGACTCTATGGCATTGAAGTCCCTCCCCTCCCCAAACCCCGCCCTCCTCAAGCGCCACCTCCAAAATCTCCAGGTCTTTCCCAACCCAGAGCTGGCAACCCTAGGAACAAAGGCTGTAATTAGGGTTGCCAACCTCCAGGTGGTGGCTGGAGATCTCCTGGGATTAAAACTGTTCTCCAGGCAACGGAGATCAGTTCCCCTGGAGAAAATGGCTGCTTTAGAAGGTGGACCCTACCCAAACCCTGTCCTCCTCAGGCTCCGCCCAAAAAATCTCCCGCCAGTAGCAAGGAGGGACCCGGCAACCCTAGTCCCATCCCTTTAATATAGGCTTAATGTACAGAAATGGGCAGGTGAAGCTTTTCAGTGCCTGGAGGCAAAGAACATCACTGGGTAAATAACATCCCATTAAACCCTCATTAGAGGATCTTTTTCTTCAAGCAAACTGGCAAAACTACAAGGCATGTGTCCAGGCCCGAATCTTTCCAGGAGCTTGTTGTTCCCATCCTGGGACAGGACCAGGGTTGTCAGTCCACCAGTGCCGGCAGGGGATCCCTGCTCCCAGCTCTTTGGACAGGGCCTTCAGCTCTGGGTTGGGAAATACCTGGAGATTTTGGAGGTGGAGACTGAGGAGGGTGGGTCTTCGGGAGGGAGTTCAATGCCATAGAGTGCAATGGCCAAAGCGGCCATTTTCTCCAGGGGAACTGATTTCTATCACCTGAAGATCAGTTGTAATTGCAGGAGATCTCCAGTCACCACCTGGAGCTTAAAAAAACATGGGTTTTAATTAACCACTGATGAAGGCCCAATAGGCCGAAAAACGTTTGGTATGTGGTTACAGATATCAACCCTAGGAAATGCCATTGTGCTATTTTAATGTTTTTCAATATTTTTAACCTTTACATAGCTCTTCGAATAAATTATATTTTCAGTATTTATATACACATATATGTATTTTTTTCTTTCTACCCAACCTTTGGTACCCAGGTTAAAAAAACAAAACACAAAATTTGAGCTGCACACATGAACGTTACAAAAATCCCAGCCACACACAATTTTTTTTTCGAAATCACAATCTATCACACTGTTTTATTATTGTGCGCAATGTTTATATAGTCTTAATTTCTTATCTTAATCCCTATTAAGCTAACCTAACCTAACTAATATCCGAACAATACAAAACACCATCGGTGGTACAACATTAATTCACCATCAGTGACCCAACTTACATATCTATAATAACAACTTATGTGTCAAGCTCATACTCCAATACATTTCCTTAATACAACATGAGCTTCTATATTGATGCTAGAAGTTATTCAACAGGATATAAAGTAAATGTCCATATATAATGCTTGAAAAATCCAACCGATGGTTAAATGTGATGCCGTTGATCTTCCCCTATAAGCCACTTCACACCCAGGTCTGGCATGGAGTAGAAACGAAGTTGAGGCTATACAGGCTTCCGGTATCTACCTGTTTCCAACACGTCTTCTTCAGTAGCCTCTAGTGCTGCTATTATAGTCTATGCCCATTGAGTTCATTGCGGTTAAATTCGAGTAATTCCTTGTCGGATTGCGCTGGACGTTCCTAACAGAACAAAGTTCAGTTTCTAACTAAAATAGTTGAAAAACATCAGTAATGAAGTGCCTGGTTGTCTTATAGAGACCAATGAAACAGACAACAAGGAGGAGGTTAAGTTGAAAAGCAGCAGATCTTTTATTTAGCTAAACAATAGAGCCGGGTGGGCTAACCACAAGTTCAAAACGCAGGGTTACCCACAAAAGAACAAAGCAAAGGATAGATCCTTTATACCTTAGGATGGGGGAAGGTACATTGCCTTACAAGGAAGCATTTTATATTACAAAAGAACCAATACACATTAGGTGTCTACTAGCCGTTAATTAGCATAGTCTATTAGTGTAGTCCGAAGGTGTAACTAGGAAAGTGCTTGATCTCTAAGCGGGGAAGAGAAACTAAATTCATAAGGATAGATAAGAGATCTTTGTGTGCTAAATCAAGGATGGCTCCCTCATTATGGTGAGAGTCAGTACCAAGCAGAAAGTGTAATTTGTTGGCTTATAATCTTTGGATGCCAACTTTCCCAAACTCTCTCTCTCTCTCTCTCTCTCTCTCTCTCTCTCTCTCTCTCTCTGTGTGTGTGTGTGTGTGTGTGCATATAGTATAGTTTTATACTAGCCCTTATATTTGGGCACTACAGTAATACACACTTCCAGATGTTGTTAATTGACATTCAAGGCTAATGATCTTGTACTCTTCTTTGGAAAAGCACTGCAAGATTGAAAAATCCTCTTGGCGAAACAGGTAGGGAATTTTGGGCATTTTAACTGAGTAATAAAATATATTTTAACCTTATGTTGCACCATCAGCCTTGGCCTTGTTTTGTTTCTCTCCTGAAAAACATCAATACCGCACACTTCCAGACGTTGTTAAGTGACATTCAAGGTTAAAAAAACAACAAAGAAAAACACTTCCAGCAGAACCAGCCAGGCTGTTTCTTCCCCTGGCAGGGGTTTAAACAAACCCATTTCTTTGAACGTAACCTGGTTCCTTTCTTAGGTCGACTCCTTGCTCTTTCTGCAGCAACTAACTTCTCCAGCAAAGCGTTCTTCTTGGTTCTCTAGGTAGAGTGTTCTGATCTCCTTATTCCGGGTCTTTCTCTTTGGCCTTCGGGTGCTCGTGTTTCTATAGCTCAGATCTGGCACTCCTCATAGATCTTGACCACTCAGTTAGGGCATCCCTAAGTTTCCATTCTCAAAAACTGGCTTCTAAAGTTTCTTTTCTCTGGACCCTCCAGAGACGTTCTTTTTCAGTTTCTGTTAGACTGCCCTCGTGAACCTGCTGGCTGAAATGGATCAAAACCATTTCTTTTTTTTAAAAAAGGGCAACCATTTTAAACATTGTAAGAAGAACAAAATAGAAAATGGTGGGAACAGTTCCTTATCAGGGCCAACTAGGGTAGCCAATCTCCAGGTGGGGCCTAGAGATCTCCCAGAATTACAATTAGGATTGCCAACCTCCAGGTGGTGGCTGGAGATCTCCTGTTATTACAGCTGCTCTCTAGTTGGCATATAAAAACCAACTCTTCTTCTTCTTCTTCTTCTATTGGGCTAGGTGGTATGATGCTCCTTTTTTAAATTAAATTTTTATTGGAGAAAAACAATAACAATAAACAATAACAGCAACTAAAAGAAGCAGAAGAAAAAAAGGGGGACAATCACACAATAAAATAACAACAGGATTCCTATGCTACAGCTTATTTCTTTGTCTTCATATTCATCATTCCATCCTGACTGAGAACAACGCATTCCCCTTTCTTGCCCTTATTTATAAAATTCTCTATTTTATTTATAGTTTGTGACCATAACTCATCTAAACATTGTATCTCTATTTTTCTGAAATGCTGTCAGCTTAATTAAAACATATATTTCTTTAACTTTAACCGGCCATTCCTCTTATCTTTGGAGTCGATTTTTGTTTCCAATGTCTGGCAAAGGTTGTTCTGGCAGCAGTTATCATATGTAATCCCATATGAAGTTGGTCTTTAGTTAGATTAGGTACCAGAGGTGGTATGATGTTCCTGTAGGGATACCATCCTCCAGGTGGGGCCCGGAGATCCGCTGGAATTACAGCTTTTCTCCAGTCTACCAAGATCAGTTTCCCTAGAGAAAATGGATGCTTTTTGGGGGGGATAGACTATATGGCACTGTACCCCACTGAGGTCCCTGTCCTCCCCAGGCTCTATCCCCAAATCTCCAGGAGTTTCCTAACCTGGATCTGGCAACTGTAACCCCCTCATCCCCTGCCAGTGGCCATGAAAGACCTGGCAACTCTACATTTCTGCCATAAATAAGGCAGTTTTTTAGGCACAGCACTTTGAGTTTGGATCAAAGAAATGAATGGCAGCCATTGATAATCAGCTTCACTGCTTTCTGCGTATCTTTCCCTTTAAATCTACAGAATTCCTATCCCTGGTTCTGTTCCTTGGACACACAAGAATGTGACAAAGAAAGAGACTGCTAGGAACTGGCTATAATCTATCTTTCATCCCCTAATCTATCATCTTGATTTTTATGATGAATAGGCATTTGCAGAGCATATGACGGTAGAATTCTGGAAAAGGCCCAACTTCCACATCTGTAAAATAATATCATTATTTTGTTTTGACTTAGTCAGGTTGGTCACAGGTGAGGCTGGGGTTTCTACATACTCAAGGGACTCCCAAGGTATGTAAAAAACATGAATTTGTATATTACCAAAAAGAAAAACTAAAAGAAAATGGCCTGGAAACACAGAATGTTGAAGGCAATTGAATGTCTGAGGGAGCCAGCGAGGTGTAGTGGTTAAGAGCGGCAGACTCTAATCTGGAGAGCCGGGTTCGATTCCCCACTCCTCCACATGAAGCCTGCTGGGTGACCTCAGGCCAGTCACAGCTCTCTCCGAATTATCTCAGCCCCACCTACCTCACAAGGTGTCTGTTGTGGGAAGGGAAGGTGATTGTAAGCCGGTTTGATTCTTCCTTAAGTGGTATAGAAAGTCAGCTTATAAAAACCAACTCTTCTTCTTCTTCTTCTTCTTCTTCTTCTTCTTCTTCTTCTTCTTCTTCTTCTTCTTCTTCTTCTTCTTCTTCTTCTTCTTCTTCTTCCCCTACTCCACCCTACCACCAAAGGGCCTGGTTCCATTGTCACACATTATACTTCTTCTTCTGGCAGGGACAGACAGATATGGGAAAATTGTTCTGGAGAAATTGTAGGATCCTCAGACAGGTAATTTGGCTGCTCTCAAGGAAGACATTTCAGAAATATTAACCACATGAACACATGAAGCTGCCTTATAATGAATCACACAATTGGGCCATCAAAATGAGTATTGTCTTAGACTGGTGGCAGCTCTCCAGGGTCTTGAGCAGAGGTCTTTCACATCACCTACTAACTGATCCTTTTAACTGGAGATGTTAGAGATTGAACCTGGGACCTTCTGCATGCCAAGCAGATGCTCTCCCACTGAACCATGGCCCCTCCTTCCCTATGATTTTTTTACAGTTGTCTTTTTGTTCCCCCATCAGCAAACTTGACGGTTAAGCTCCTATCACAAAGGTATTGAAAAGGGCCCACTTGTAGATAAGGATATCGCTTAGTATTGCCAATCTCCAGGTGCAGCCAGCAATTCTCCTGGAATTACAACTGCAATTGTTAGAGCTCCTGGAATTACAACTAGGCTCGCCAGCCTCCATGTGGGGCCTGGAGATCTCCCAGAATTACAACTGATCTACAGAGACCAGGTTGCCTGGAGAAAATGCTTCTCTCGTAGGGTGGACGCTACGGCATTATACCTTGTTGAGGTCACTTCCCTCCCCAAATCCTGCCCTCCTCAGGCTCCACCCAGAAATCTCCAGAAATATTCCAACTCAGAGCTGGCAACCCTATTCTTCCATCCATGTTGTTCCTTTTGTAGAAGTCAAATGAACTGATGCTAGGGTTTGCCACCTGTGGGTTGGGAAATTCATGGAGTTTTGAGGAAGAGGCCTGGCGAAGGGGGAGGTTGAAGAGGGGAGGGACAACAACAGGGATATGTGTGTGTGTTGTGCCATCAAGTCACTTCTGACTCATGGCGACCCTATGAATCAATGAATCAACAGGGATATATTGTGATATAATCCAACGTTCAAAGCAGCCATTTTCTCCAGGGGAAGAAAAAGAAGAAGAGTTGGTTTTTATATGCTGACTTTCTCTACCACAAGGGAGAATCAAACCGGCCTACAATCACCTTCCCCTCCCCACAACAGACACCCTGTGAGGTAGGTGGGGCTGAGAGAGCTCTTAATAGAACTGTGACTAGCCCAAGGTCACCCAGCTGGCTTCATGTGTAGGAGTGGGGAAACCAAACCGGTTCACCAGATTAGAGCCTACCGCTCGTGTGAAGGAGTGGGGAATCAAACCCTGTTCTCTAGGTTAGAGTCCACCGCTCTGAACCACTGCTCTTAACCACTGCACCACCCTGGTTCTCTCTGTAGGCTGATCTCTATAAGGTTGCCAAATGCCCCCTGGCCACCAGCAGGGTATGGGGGAAAAGGGTTGCCAGGTCCAGGTTGGGAAACCCCTGGAGATTTGGGGATGGAGCCTGGGGAGGACAGGGACCTTAGTGGAGTACAATGCCATAGAGTCCACCCTCCAAAGCATCCATTTTTCTCCAGGGGAACTGATCCCTGTAGTTTGGAGATGAGCTGGAATTCATAGGGATCCCCAGGTCCCACCTGCAGGCTGGTATCTTTATAGTCTGGAAATCAGATGTAATTCTGGGAGACCTCCAACCTCCACCTGGAGGTTGGCAAATTTAGCCGATTACAGAACTGACTACTGATCTTGTTGAAGACAAGAACCAATATCTACTGATCCTTTGGGATTTGCTCCAAGTAAACACTGCTGAGTCGAAGGTTCAGGCACAGGAGCTTCTGCGGTTCAGCCAGAGGGATTGGGGGGGAACCCTCCCCGATTCCTCACAGGTGACCCTCTTGCATTGTCCATCTTGACAGGTGGATGGATCTTCGTCCTCTTAAATGCCAACCTGCAGGTAGTAGCAGGAGCTCTCCTGCTATTACAATGGCTCTCCAGCCGATAGAGATCATAAGAACATGGTCACATGAAGCTGCCTTCTACTAAATCAGACCCTTGGTCCATCAAAGTCAGTATTGTCTATTCAGACCGGCAGCGGCTCTCCAGGGTCTCAGGCGGAGGTCTTTCGCATCACTACTTGCCTAGTCCCTTTAACTGGGGATTGAACCTGGGACCTTCTGCATACCAAGCAGATGCTCTACCACTGAGCCACAGCCCCGCCCCATAAGAAAAGCCCTGCTGGATCAGACCGAGGCCCATCAAGTCCAGCAGTCTGTTCACACAGTGGCCAACCAGATCACCTGGAGAAAATGGCCGCTTTGGCGATTGTCATTGAAGCCCCTCCCCTCCCCTCCCCAAACCCCACCCTCCTCAGGCTCCTCCCCAAAAACCTCCCGCTGGAGGTGAAGAGGGACCTGGCAGCCCTGACTTAAACTGACCCAGGCCAACGGTCTGAGCTGTGCAGTGGAGCCTTCAAGCCAAGGGTCGGCGGGGTGCTTTAAAAGCCAGCGTGGAGCCTGGAAGACGTTGGGTGTGATTGAAGGCCCATCTCTTCCCTCCCCCTTTTCCTCCAGGCTTGCTGCCGGTTTGTTTCCAGATTTTGCATGGGCCGTGGCAAACAGAACGGCTCGCATTTAGACAGCCCTGTCAATTACAGGCGCTTTGTGCTCTCCGCTATCTCTGCATGCAAGGAATCCGGCGGCGGTAGAAGGTGTGTGTATGTGTGTGTTTGTGTATGTGTCGCCTTGAACAGAATCTCATGTCTTTTTTTGACAGTGTTGAGACACAAGTTTCCTTCCCCACCCCCCAATTTCCCTGGATTGGCTGGTTTGGTTCTCCTGAACGCCTCCGAATGAGGCCCTAATCCAGGGGTGGGGAACCTTTTTCCTGCCAAGGGCCATTTGCACATTTATGACATCATTCAGGGGCCATACCAGGTTTAGATCTCCCAGTGGGGGGGAGAGGCTAGTGTTGCCATGTCTCCAGCCACCACCTGGAGGTTGACAACCCCAGGGGAGGCCACACAGAGAAGGCCTGCAGGACGCCCCCGCTCCCCCCTTCCCAGGCAGGAGGGCAGCCAGCGGTGGGCCCGAGCAAATGAGATGCCAGGGGGGCGCAGCCCACAGTCGATCGGCAAGGGAGGAAGGAAAACAGAGAAAGAGGAAAAGGGAGGGAGAAAGAAATGGAGAGAGGGGGAGAAAGAAAGAAAAGGATGGAGGGAAAGAAAGAAAAGGACGGAGGGAGACAAAGAAAGAGACAGAAAAAGAGGGAGAAAGAGAGAGAGAGAGAGAGAGAAAGGAGAAAGAGTGACAGAAAAAGAGGAAGAGAGAAAAGTCTTCCTCCCCCCCACACCCATGCACACTGGCCCTGCGCGATCAGGCCCCAGCCTCCCCGCCTCCCCCGCCCACACACACACCCGGCGGCACACAGAGCCCCGCATGACCGGGCTCCAGTCTCCATGCCCTCCCCCCAGAGTCCACAAAAGCCCACCCTCCGAAGCCCGATTGGCTCCCACATGCATGCTCTGCCGCCGGGAGCCGCCGGCCTCTTCCCCCCTCCCTCTCACTGCTCAACAGCCGACAGGCAGCGAGAGGGGCTCACAATGTGCTGCAGCGTTCCTGCACGCCGCGGCTGTAGGAGGCATCCTTGGGGGAAGCGTCCCTCCCCCTCCCCTCTTGCCGACCAACAGCCAACAGTCGGCGAGAGGAGGTCCAAAGGATGATGCAGCACCCCTGTAAGCCGCGGCCCCAGGAACACCCTCGGAGAAGGCCGCCCTGCGCCCCGCCTCCGCGGCAGGGCCCCAGAGCTCCCCGAGGGCCACAAAAAATGTCCTCGGTGGCTGCATGCGGCCCCCGGGCCTGAGGTTCCCCATCCCTGCCCTAATCTTTAAAATGAAATAGATTTCAAGGCTCACTGGCCTTGAAAACAGGCCCTTAAGCTAGGGTTTCCAGGTCCCTCTTCGCCACTGGTGGGAGGTTTTGGGGTGGAGCCTGAGGGGAGGGACTTCGATGCCATAGAGTCCAATTGCCAAAGTGGCCATTTTCTCCAGGGGAACGGATCTCTGTCAGCTGGAGATCAGTTGTAATAGCAGGAGATCTCCAGCTAGTACCTGGAGGTTATGCAACCAACAAATATCGTGCTGTGAAAGAGCTGTAGCAGAGTTATTTTTGACACACATATCGAAGAATATTGTCCTTAAGAATGATTGTCATAGCAAATCTTTATTGCCTTTAGCCTTTCTTTTGTAATTAATGTCTCCAAGTTTGATGTGTTTAGCTCTACTTTGATGGGTTAATATATTATAATTGTGACATTATTATATATTGTCGAAGGCTTTCACATGGACTGACACAAACAGGACACAGGGTCTTATTCCAAGACACTGAAAGACTGGACAATTCTACCAACTATTTTGTCAGATTGCACAGAGAAGCCATTGAAATTCATAAACATCAGCACAACTTTAACAGAAAAGAAGAGAGTTTAAGAATGAATAAGGCTTGGCTTCCTGCCATGAAAAACCTCCAGACTAACAAAGGCTACAGTCAACAATAGCCATGCAGATTAGCTTTGGATTTCACACATTACCAGATCATTTCAGGATACAATGCTTCCATATTAACATACCACACTCTCATTAGGACATTATCTTGATACTTACAGGACAATGATTAGCACATTACGTCTGCAGGACAGTACTCAGCTCAACCCCTCACTGACTGTTCCTACACACTTGACACTGAAAGACACTGTCCTTCAGTGTTACTCCTCTGAAGATGCCTGCCACAGCTGCTGTCGAAATGTCAGGAAAGAAAATTCCAAGACCACGGTTACACAGCCCGGATAACCTACAAGAACCAATTATTATATATTGTTGGCCACTGTGCTGTTTTCATTTCACTGCTACAGTACCTGGAGGTTGGCAACCCTACCTAAAGCCTATAGCCCCCCCCCCCAACCCCCGGGGCTGGGCTGATGTAGCATTGCATGAAAAGTGTGCTTTCGCATGCTCAGGGATGTCTTTGTTATTTGCGCTTCTGGGCCTCAGCACTGAAAAGGGTTCAGAGAATGCAGAAGAAGAACATGCTGTCGAATCACGAGTGACTAATGGCGTTCCCATCTACAGGGCATTCCAGGCCAGGGATGTGCACAGGGGATTTGCCATCGCCTGACTCTGCGTAGCAACCCCAGTTTTCCTTGGTGGTCTCCCATCCCAGAACTGGAGGCTGGGGGGAAAGGGGCTGAAACAAGACGAATGGCATCGTCTCATTTGCTCAAGAGGAGTGGCACATTCCATGCATTCCTTCAGTCCATTCCAGTCCGCATGTGTGTATGTTAACTGCCACAATGTCGCTTCCGACTCATGGTGACCCTATGAATCTTTATCCTCCAAAATGTCCTATCCTTAACAGCCTTACTCAGGTCTTGCAAATGGAGGGTTGTGGCTTCCTTTATAGAGTTGATCCATCTCTTGCTGGGTTTTCCTCTTTTCCTGCTGCCTTCAACTTTTCCTAGCATGATTGTCTTCTCCAGTGACTCTTGTCTTCTCATAATGTGACCAAAGCACTATAGCCTCAGTTTAGTGGTTTTAGCTTCTAGGGTCAGTTCAGGCTTGATTTGATCTATAACCCACTGATTTGTTCTTTTGGCTGTCCACGACATCCGTAACCCTCTCCTCCAATACCACATTTCAACGGAATCTACTTTCTTCCTGTCAGCTTTCTTCATTGTCCAGCTTTCACACCCAGACATAGTAATAGGGAATATGACGACATTAATTAACTTGATCTTGATTGCTAGTGACACAGCCTTACATTTAAGAATCTTTTTTGGTTGGTTTTTATACCCAGCTTTCTTTCCGCCATAAGGAGTGTCAAAGCGACTTAGAAGAAGAAGAGTTGGTTTTTATATGCTGACTTTCTCTAACTCTTAAGGAAGAATCAAACCGGCTTATAATCTTCCCCCTCCCCACAACAGACACCTTGTGAGGTAGGTGGGGCTGAGAGAGTTCTGAGAGAACTGTGACTGGCCAGCTTCACCTGCTAACCATTTCCATGGATAGGTCTCTCAGAGGCTACTAGCCATGATGACTAAAGGGAACCTCCACATTCGGGGACAGTCAACCTCTGAATACCAGTGCCAGGAAGCAACATCAGGGGAAGGCCTTGGCCTCTATGCCCGGTTGTTGGACCTCCAGAGGAACCTGTTGGCCACTGGGGGGGACAGGATGCTGGACTAGATGGACCACTGGACTGATCCAGCAGGGCTCTTCTGATGTTCTCAACCTGGGACCTCCTACATACAAAGCAGATGCTTTACCACTGAGCCACAGCCCCACCCTCTATGTGAGCATCTAGGGTATCATCCGTGGTGGGAGATCTGTTATTTCCTTTACACTTCCTCAGGCGTAGCTTCCATCACTTTCCACGCAGTCAACTCATGAGCAAGCTTGCCTAGCAATGTAGTCTACGCCGAACAGACCCTCCCCGAAAACTGGCACATGTCATAACATTGTTTCAGCTCAACACAAATTCAATTAATTTCTCTTGCGTTTTCCTTAAAGTTAAGACTGATTTTGATAAGATTATTACTGTTGTCGCTGTAGAAGCCGTTTCAGTCTCTTTCCCCCCCTGCCTATTTTTATCTCCTTATAAATAGGCGATAGGTGTTGCTGGGTTCTATATCTCCTCTTCATGCCAACCCTTTATTAACCACTTTTCCCCCAGCTCATTTATTTTTCAGAATCACAATTAATGTAACAAGAGACGGGTTTCTCACTGGCAGCGCGACGTCCCCCCGCGGAGCACCGTGTGGGGGAGTCGGACCCTCAAGGCCACTGGAAGCTGAACGTGCATCTGAGGATCTATTTCATACGATGCCTCGTGTGGCTTCTCTCTCTCTCTCTCTCTCTCTCTCTCTGTGTGTGTGTGTGTATTATTGCAAAATCCCAGCCGTTCTTCGCCTCCCTCTTGGCTAAAACTGTGATTTGTGCACCGGCCATCAATCTCCCACCTTGATGGCTGTAACCTTCTCCCCGAATCTCCCCTGTTGCCTTTCTGGTCCTATCCAGATCTGCTGCTGTCAAAAGCGTTTGCCTGGGCTGTTGCTCAGACAGCACGCCGCCCCTTCTCCAATCCCTTCCCTGATCTCCCATCTCCTTGTGAACCTACCAGGCTCCTAGATTAGAGTCGAGTAGCACCTGAGAGACCAACAAGATTTTCGGGGTATGAGCTTTCGAGAGTCGAAAGGCTGTGGCTCAGTGGTAGAGCACCTGCTTGGCATGCAGAAGGTCTCAGATTCAATCCCTGGCATCTCTTAGGTGGGTAGGTGATGTGAAAGACCCCTGCCTGAGACCCTGGAGAGCCGCTGCTGGACTGAGTAGACAGTACTCACTTTGATGGACCAAGATTCAGTATAAGGCAACTTCATGTGTTCATATGTTCATCAGATACAAGTGGGAATGGAGATCGGAGTCCTTATATCCCCCTCCTGCCTCCTGAATGGGATATCAATCAACCAGATTTATTCATGTTGAGGTCACAGACCTTAACAATCCAACTACACCCAGAATAATTGCACAACTGACAGATGTGTCCCAGCTGTAATTTTCTTTTTAAGTGTTATAAGACTCAGACTGTAATTCTTTGTTTGTTTAGCCCATGTCTTCTGTTTTAGCTTGTTTTATCTGGCTAAGGGCCGTAAATAAATTATCTATCTATCTATCTATCTATCTATCTATCTATCTATCTATCTATCTATCTATCTATCTATCTATCTATCTATCTATCTATCTATCTATCTATCTATCTGACAGAATAAAATAAAATTCAACCCACAGCTGTTTTGATCCAATATCACAATAACATCTACTACTACACATTGAAATAAAACAATAACCCCCCCATTAAAAACATTTACCATGAATTGTGGAGCATATCAAGCCATTATATTACCTGTATCAGGCCTATTAGCTTCTTGTGTTCATCAGATACAAGTGGGAATGGAGATCGGAGTCCTTCTATCCCCCTCCTGCCTCCTGAATGGGATATAAGTGTGCAGGGTTTTCCATTCCTGCCTGTATCTGACGAAGGGAGCTTTGACTCCCTTTGAAAGCTCATCCCCTGTGAATCTCGTCGGTCTCTAATGGCTGCCATGGGGGGCCAATATAAAATGCTGTGGGGTTCCAAACCTAGCATGCTCCTATGATGGAGGCAGCTATTTCTGAAGGGGCGCTTCCTACAGACACACAAGTGAGGCCTCCTGGGATTTTCTGAAAGTCCTCCTGCTCCGATGAGGTGGAGGAAAGCCAGGATTGGCTCTTTCCTTTGGGTAAAAAGGAAGAGGGCACCAGGCAACGCTCAGGACCCTGGAGCACCACCGTGGAAAGAAGGCAGTTAAGGGGAGACATGATAGAGGTCTATAAAATTCTGGTGTGGAGAGTGTGGACAGGGAGAAGCTTTTCTCCCTCTCTCATAGTATTAGAACGTGAGGTTATGCGTTGAAGCTGGAGGGTGAGAGATTCAAAACTGATAAAAGGAAGTATTTCCTCACAAATGCATAGTTAAATTGTGGAACTCCCTGCCCCAGGATGTGGTGATGACTGCCAACTTGGAAGGCTTTAAGAGGGGAGTGGACATGTTCATGGAGGAGAGGGGTATTCATAGCTAATCATGATGCATACCTATTATCTCCAGGATCAGAGGAGCATGCCTATTATATGAAGTGGTATGGAATACAGGCAGGATGGTGCTGCTGCAGTTGTCTTGTTTGTGGTCTTCCTAGAGGCACCTGGTTGGCCATTGTGTGAACAGACCGCTGGACTTGATGGACCTTGGTCTGATCCAGCATAGCCTTTCTTATGTTCTTATCCCTGTGGAACAGCACCAGGAAGAGCTGCATCTTCAGGACTAGCTATAAAGCCTTTTGGTGGCTGCCTTCTCCGCCGCTGCAAAGGCAGATTTGTCCTGGTTCTGAGTCCGTAGCCTGAGCTACCTGGCTGGACAGCTCCTTGGGCACTCAGATGTGGAACCTTGGACAGCTCTCTTGCTCCAGCGTGGCATAGTGGTTAAGAGCGGCGGGCTGTAACCTGGAGAACTGGGTTTGGTGCCCCACTCCTCCACATGAAGCCTGCTGGCTGACCTTGGGCCGGTCACAGTTCTCTCAGAACTCTCTGAGCACCACCTACCTCACAAGGTGTCAGTTGTAGGGAGAGGAAGGGAAGGTGATCGTAAGGCGGTCTGAGACTCGAAGAATCATAGAGTTGGAAGGGACCACCTGGGTCATCTAGTCCAACCCCCTGCACTATGCAGGAAATTCCAAACTACCTCCCCCCACACACACCCAGTGACCCACACTCCATGCCCAGAAGATGGCCAAGATGCCCTCCCTCTCATGGTCTGCCTAAGGTCATAGAACCAGCATTGTTGACAGATGGCCATCTAGCCTCTTCTTGAAAACCTCCAGGGAAGGAGAGCTTACCACCTCCCGAGGAAGCCTGTTTTACCAAGGAACTGCTCTGTTAGAAAGATCTTCCTAATGTCTAGACATAAACTCTTTTGATTTAATTTCAACCCGTTGGTTCTGGACCGACCCTCTGGGGCAACAGAAAACAACTCAGCACCATCTTCTCTGTGACAGCCCTTCAAGTACTTGAAGATGGTTATCATATCCCCTCTCAGTTTTCTCCTCTTCAGGATAAACGTACCTGACTCCTTTAACCTTTCCTCATAGGACTTGGTCTCCCGACCCATCACCATCTTTGTTGCCCTCCTTTGGACACTTTCCAGCTTGTCTACATCCTTAAAAGGTAGAAAAAAGCATGGTATAAAGACCAACTCTTCTTCTTCCCTGCTCCTACTTGACCTGTCTCACAAGTAAGGTGGAGACTCCAAGACATCCAGCGTCAGCGGGAAGGGGACACTGCCTGTGACCTGGATGGGTATCAGGGCTTGGTAACCTTGGGCGGATCCCTTGGCAGGAGGGGCTGTGGCTCAGTGGTAGATCATCTGCTTGGCAGGCATAAGGTCCCAGGTTCAATCCCCGGCATCTCCAGTTAAAGGGACTAGGCAAGTAGGTGATGTGAGAAACCTTTACCTGAGACCCTGGAGAGCTGCTGTCGGTCTGAGTAGACAATACTGACTTTGATGGACCAAAAGTTTGATTCAGAATAAGGCAGCTTCATGTGTTCATGTGACCCACCACAACTTCCTGACCTGCTGAAGCAGCGTAGCAGCCTTCCTTTAGGAAGCAAAGGGATCCGGTCCTTCTGTCTGTCCCGCTCACACTCGCACCATCCTCTGACCAATGGTGGCACCTCTTCTGGAGACAGAAACGGAGGGCGGGCGAAGGCCAGTGGCTGCAATACAGATTATGGGCTCTGGATTATGGGCTCTGCTATCCATTCTCCCTCCCAACCCCTGATGCCTGCAATTCCCTCCCAGAACACCTAGGTGGTGCCACCTCTCTCTCTCTTTCCCAACCCAGCTGTCTGGTGAAGGCGTTCCTTCTCCTCCCCAACTCAAGTTAAGCCAATGTAACTCTGCTATTAATTCCTGGTAGCGCCTGCAGACACAAGCTCAGAGGTAATACACTGGCCGGCATTCTCTCTGCACATAGAATCATAGGGTTGGAAGGGGCCATACAGGCCATCTATTCCAACCCCCTGCCTAATGCAGAATCAGCCTAAAGCAAAGCTTCTTAAACTGCGGTTCGCAACCCCATACGGGGTCGCGTAACTGAATGTGGGGGTCGTGAAAAACCTGGCAACAGTAAAAGGCTTCTTTATGATTTATTATCAGTAAATGTTTGATTTGTATACCTATTTTATATACTTATATAACTGGGGTTGTGTAAAAATTTATCGGGCGAAAAGGGGTCGCAAGTGGAAAAAGTTTAAGAAGCCCTGGCCTAGAGCATCCCTGACAAGTGCTTGTCCAGCCTCTGCTTAAAGACTGCCAGCGAGGGGGAGCTCACCACCTCCCTAGGTAGCTGATTCCACTGTAAAACAACCCTTACTGTATATTTCTCCCCCTAATATCCAGCTGGTACCTTTCTGCCTGCAATTTAAACCCATTATTGCGAGTCCTATCCTCTGCTGCCAACAGGAACAGCTCCCTGCCCTCCTCTAAGCGACAGTTTTTCAGATACTTAAGGAGAGCAATCATGTCCCCCCTTGACCTCCTCTTCTCCAGACTAAACATCCCCAACTCCTTCAGCCTTTCCTCGCAGGGCTCGGTCTCCAAGCCCCTGATCATCCTCGTCCCTCTCCTCTGCACCCGCTCCATTCTGTCTTCATCCTTTTTGAAGTGAGGCCTCCAGAACTGCACACGATACTCCTGTCAATCAACCTGTCATCAATCAACCTGTCATCAATCAACCTGTCATCTATCTATCTATCTATCTATCTATCTATCTATCTATCTATCTATCTATCTATCTATCTATCTATCTATCTATCTATCTATCTATCTATCTATCTATCTATCTCCATATTCCTGTATCTTTGATGTATCTCTTCTTCTTCTCTCTCTCTCTCTCTCTCTCTGATATCTTCCAAAGCTGATCCTCCTCCAAACTGAGCAGCACTGCTAATTAGGATGTGTGTTTGCTTGCATTTCTCTCTCCCCCCCCCCCCCGTTGCTCCTCCTGAGGAATTTGAGGTGGCTGACACGCGGCAGGTGCAGAGTCCGGGTGCTGCCTTCTGACGAGAGGTGCCCCCCTTTGTGCCATTTGCCAAATGAACTTGGCACGGGCACCCGGTGCTGGATCCTTCTGTCCACTTCCAGCGCGCTCTTGGAGATGATGTCATTTATCTCTGTGGGAGCTGAGCCGCTCTGCGGCCTCGGCTCTCCCCACTGCTTGCTGGATTCCTCCTTCACTGCTTGGCATTTTGGAACTGGGCAGTGAGATGACTTCATGTGCTCTGGTCTTCTCCAAGTCCCCCCCCCCCTTCTCTTTCTCTGCCTGCTCTCCCTCACTTGCTCCGTCTGCCTCATGCCTTCCCGCAAGGTCCTCCTGATTTGGTTTTTTTGGGGCAGGGGGGGGGATGCTCAGATCTCTGGGCGAAGCAGGAAAAAAAATCTTGGCAATGACTGAGCATCAGAGTGCTTGAAGAAATACTAATGTTAAGCTGCGTGGAGATGCCCGGGGCAGAGTCAAATCCACAGGGCTCTCGAACACATGAATCTGCCTTATACTGAATCGGACCCTTGGTCCATCAAAGTCAGTGTTGTCTACTCTGACGGGCAGTGGCTCTCCAGGGTCTCAGGCAGGGGTCTTTCACATCACCTACTTGCCTGGTCCCTTTAACTGGAGATGCCGGGGATTGAACCTGGGACCTTCTGCATGCCAAGCAGATGCTCTACCACTGAGCCACGGCCCCTCCCCAGAGTGGTCATGTTGCGGATAGGAGCATGGCAGGACGGGGACCCACACGGGTGAAGCTCACGTTATTTAAATTGTGATTTTGCTGTCGCTCATCAAAACATCAAAATCCTGACCTGGATAGCCCAGGCTATTGTGGAATTCCCTGCTCCAGGATGTGGTGATGGCTGCCAACTTGGAAGGCTTTAAGAGGGGAGTGGACATGTTCATGGAGGAGAGGGTTATTCATGGCTACTAGTCAAAATGGATAGTAGTCATGATGCATACCTATTATCTCTAGGATTAGAGGAGCATGCCTAATATATGAGGTGCTGTGGAACACAGGCAGGATGCTGCTGCTGCAGTCGTCTTGCTTGTGCGCTTTCTAGAGGCACCTGGTTGGCCACTGTGTGAACAGGCTGCTGGAATTGATGGACCTTGGTCTGATCCAGCTTGGCCTTTGTTATGTTCTTATGTTCAGGCTAGCCCGATCTCATCAGATCGTGGAACCTAAGCAGGGTTGGCCCTGGCTATTATTTGGATAAGAGACCTCCAAGGAATGCAAGGGAGGCAGACAATGGCAAACCACCTCTGAACATCTCTTGCTTTGAAAACCCTACAGGGTCACCATAAGTCAGCTGTGACTTGATGGCACTTTCCGTCGCCACCACATCAAAAAAAATTTTTTAAAAAGGAGAGAGTTGCTTGGCTGGATCAGGCCAAAAGTCCTTTTTGCCCAGCATTCTGTTTCCAACAGGGGACAGTCAGATGTCTCAGGAAACTTAGGAAGGTGATGGACGTCCTCTCGTGGTTTCCCCCAAACATCTGGTGTGCAGCCGCTGGACATGGTGGTTTCATAGTCCTTAGTAGCGCTATCCACCTCCATGAATTGGTCTAATGCTTTATCAAACCCATGTAAGTTCATCATCGCGCATTGTGGCAGTGATTTCCATAGGCTAATTTCCCATGGGACGAAGAAGTACCTCCTTCAGCCACAGGCTCGGGATGGGAAAAACAGCCACATTGGGTGGCGTGGGCAAACATCTCCCCTCCCCCACACATCTTGAGGCGTTCTTATGTCACAGAACACCCCCTTGCCTGGACATTTGTATGGTCTAGTCCCTCCCACTCTCTAAGAACCATCTGGGGACAGATCTATTTTTATGTCTCTTGGGTGATTAACTGAGATATTTTGGTTCCGTGCCTCTCTTCCTTCCTTATCGTCGCTCACCCCTTTTCTCTTGTTTGTCTGTTTAATGAGATTTCTTGCAGGGTCCTTCTCTCGTGCCTCTGTGTTTGCTATCGTACAATGCCCCTGTCTCATTTATACTCAATTACAGCCATAACAAACAGTAGTAGGGGTTTCAATATAGGGATGAGAAGACAGGTATACAGAAGAGGAAGAAGAAGAAGAAGAGAAGGAGAAGGAAGAGGAGGAAGAGGAAGAAGAGGAGGAGGAGGAAGAGGAAGAGGAAGAAGGAGGAGGAAGAGGAAGAGGAAGAAGAGGAGGAAGAAGAGGAGGAAGAGGAAGAAGAAGAGGAGGAGGAAGAAGAGGCAGAAGAAGAAGAAGAGGCAGAAGAAGACAAGGAAGAAGAAGAGGAGGAAGAAGAGTTGGTTATTACATCCTGCTTTTCTCTACCTTTAAGGAGTCTCAAAGTGGCTCACAATCACTTTTCCTTCCTCTCCCCACAACAGACACCTTGTGAGGAAGATTAGGCTCAGAGAGTTCAGTGGCTACTAGCCATGGTGACTAAAGGGAACCTCCACATTCAGAGGCAGTCTGCCTCACAATTCCAGTCCCAGGCAACAAAATCAGCAAAAGGCCTCAGCCTCTATGCCCTGGTGTTGGCTCTCCAGAGGAACGGGTCGGGGCCACTCCGTGAGGCGGGAAGCTGGACTAGATGGACCACTGGTCCGATCCAGCAAGATTCTTCTTATGTTCTTAACTTAAACTGGTACAGGCCTCTGCCCTAAAAATTATGTCTGTGGGGAGGCAGTAATGGGAAGAGAGGGACAAAGAAGACAAGGAATGGATGGGAACCAGATCAAAATTTTGCCACCTTTTTTAGTTCAGCGCATTTTCAAATTGTGTGTGTGCGCTGCCAAGTCACAGTTGACTTGTGGCAACCCCGTTGGGTTTTCAAGGCAAGAGCTGTCTGGAGGTGGTTTGCCATTGCCTGCCTCTGCATGGGCTGAAGGAGTTCGGAGAGAACTGTGACTGGCCCAAGATCACCCAGCAGGCTTCATGTGGAGGAGTGGGGAATCGAACCCGGTTCTCCAGATTAGAGTCCGCCGCTCATGTAGAGGAGTGGGGAATCGAACCCAGTTCTCCAGATCATAGCCCGCCGCTCTTAACCACTATACCACACTGGCTCTCTTTTTCAAACTTTGCCATTTGGATTTTGGGCTTTAAAAGCAAGCGCCAAAAACTGGCCCCCGGAGTCCCACAATCAAAATCAGGCGGCTGAGATTGAAAAATAGAAAATTCTCTTGCTTGCAAGTCATATAACAGAAAATGTCGAGTGCCACTGATCAGATATTGCACAAATGTCAGGCGCAGGGAGAAAAAAAAAACCCCTTCTGGTCTTAAATACTGCTGCCGAACAACCACCGTCCAGAAGAGCCAAGGTCCAAGCGGCCAGAGATTATTCAAAGGATATTTGCCATCAGAATAAGCATAAGGAGCATTTCCAGGATCTGGTGTGCTCCCAAGCAAGAGCCATCGCTCTTCGGTGGAAGGGTCGGCCGTCACTCTTTCTGTCCGCGTTCCAATGCACTTTCGTCCGGGGGGAAGGGAGCAAAGATGATGTTTCTGTTTGAAGTCCGGCCCCCGAGAGAGATGTCAGCATCCAGGGCGATTTGTCCTCCGCTCAAATGACAGCCATCTGCTGTTCTGTAGCTGGCGATCGCTTGGCCTGCCCGCATGTCCTTGCTTACCTTTCTTCCTCTTGCAGCTGTGAACTGTCCTCCCTTCCACTGCATGGATTCTGACTCTAAAAGCATCTCCTGGCAGGTGGAGGTGGGGGGAGAAAAAGGGTCACCCGGGACAGAAGCAGCTGAAGCAAGAAATCGCATCTCACCCCTTCTCGGAGCAAATGGCCCCTTTCTCATTATTAATACATTGTGCTAATGAGCGCCAAAGGTTAGAGGGGAGAGGGACAGAATTGTTCACCGTCACGGAGTACGGGACGGAATATAATAATAACGATAACAGACTCCTTTAATTCCTTTAATTTCTTTCTCGTTTTGAGCAAGAGTACAAGGTGGTGTAGAACAGGGTTTCTTAAACTTTTTCTGCTCGCGACCCCTTTTTGCCCGAGAAATTTTTATGCGACCCCAGGTATATAGGTATATAAAATAGGTATACGAATCAAAAATTTACTGATAATAAATAATAAAGAAACCTTTTACTGTTGCCAATTTTTTCGCGACCCCCTCATTCAGTTATGCGACCCCATATGGGGTCGTGACCCAGTTTAAGAAGCTTTGCTCTAGAACAGGGCTTCTTAAACTTTTTCCACTCGCAACCCCTTTTCGCCCAAGAAATTTTTACGCATCCCAGGGTGTATAGGTATATAAAATAGGTGTACAAATCAAACATTTACTGATAATAAATCATGAAGAAATTTATTTTAAAACAATTCTTTGGTATACATATAACTTTACCATTTACTATTGCCAAATTTTTTGCAACCCCCACATTCAGTTACGCGACCCCATATGGGGTTGCGACCCACAGTTTAAGAAGCTTTGATCTAGAAACAACACAGTGAACACATAAACACATGAAGCTGCCTTCTACTGAATCAGACTCTTGGTCCATCAAAGTCAGTATTGTCTACTCAGACCGGCAGTGACTCTCCCAGGTCTCAGGCAGAGGTCTTTCCCATCACCAGTCCCTTTAACTGGAGATGCCAGGGATTGAACCTGGGACCTTCTGTATGCCAAGCAGATGTTCTACCACTGAGCCACAGTGAAAACTACTATAAAGGGCAATAAAAAGTGGTTTAAAATGCTGCCACTGTAAAAACACAGCAGTCCTCTTTGGCTCTGCCAGCTCAAGATTAGAAAATACCTGGAGATTTTGCGGGGGGGGGGAATCCTGTGGAGGATGGGAGTTGGGGAAGGGAGGGATCTCAGCAGGGTATAATGCCATAGAACCCACCCTCCAAAACCGCCATTTTCTCCAGGGAAACATACAGTAAGAACATAAGAAAGGCCCTGCTGGATCAGACCAAGGCCCATCAAGTCCCGCAGTCTGTTCACACAGTGGCCAACCAGGTACCTCTAGGAAGCCACAAACAAGACGACTGCAGCAGCACCATCCTGGTGTAGTGGTTAAGGTGTCAGACTTAGACTTGGGAAGCCCAGGTTCAGATCCTCACACTTCCACTGAAACTTGCTGGGTGACCTTGGGCCAGTGACACGCTCTCAGCCTCGGCCCTGGCAAGTATTTGCATAAGAGACCGCCAAGGAATACCAGGGGTGTGACCTGGAGGCAGGCAATGGCAAACCACCTCTGAAGGTCTCTTGCCTTGAAAACGCTACAGGGTCGCCATAGGCCAGCTGCGACTTGACGGTACACGCACACACAGAGGAGCCTGACAGGCCTGGCAAGCCTGATCTTGTCAGATCTCAGAAGCTAAGCAGGGTCAGCCCTGTAGTACTTGGATGGGAGACCACCAAGAAATACCAGGGTTGTTATGCAGAGGAAGGCAATGGCAAACCTGCCTCTGTTCATCTCTTGCCTTGAAAACCCTGTGGGGTTGCCATAAGACAGCTGTGACTTGATGGCAACACACACACACACACACACACACACACACAGATGGCTTTACGAGGGGATTAGATTCAAGGATGAGAGGTTCCTCAGTGGCTACTAGGCATAGCAACTAAAGAGAACCTCCACAGCCAGACGCAGCAAAGCTCAGAGCTATGGTTGCCAGAGCTATGGTTGCCAGGTCCTTCCTCTCCACTGGCAAAAGGTTTTGAGGGTGTGGTTGGCCAGTTGCACATGCATGTGGCCGCTCTTGACTTGCTCATGTCACTGCTGTGTTTAGTCCCAGAAGCTCCGCATCGCAAAGGAGCCCTTTACCACTCAGACCCCTTCAAGAGGGACAGTAAGAAGTACAGGCAGGTAAATGCATTACCTGCCAATTGTAAAAATTCCAGCAGTTCTCCAGGTGAACTGATCTCTATAGCCTGGAGATCTGTTGTAATCCCAGGAGATCTCCAGCCACCACCTGAAGGATGACATACATTTACCTATACAAATTTAGCCAGGACAATCTTCATGTTCATTGTTGGGGGCGGGTTAAGTATCTATTGGGATGCGCTGCCTCGGAGGGTGGTGGAGTCCCCGTCTTTGGAGGTCTTTAAGCAGAGGCTGGATGGCCATCTGTCGGGAGTGCTTTGATTACGGGATCCTGCATGGCAGGGGATTGGGCTGGATGGCCCTTGTGGTCTCTTCCAACCTTGTGAACTTGTGGGATACCTACTTGTCAGGGATATTATAGGGGTAGTTGCTGCATTGGCAGGGGGTTGGACTAGATGACCCTGGTGGTTCCTTCCAACTCTGAGATTAAATAAAATAGCAAAAATCCCAACATGAACACATGATCACATGAAGCTGCCTTATACTGAATCAGACCCTACTTGCCTAGCCCCTTTAACTGGAGATGCCGGGGATTGAACCTGCGACCTTCTGCATGCCAAGCAGATGCTCTACCACTGAGCCACAGCCCCTCCCCTGCTTCATGTCCCATTTTGCCATTAGGGAGATGTCTTTTTGCAATCTTGTACACATGAGTTTGTTTCCCATTTCGTTTATCATGGTATCTATAGTATGATGGCTACGTTCCAGGCCAAGCACATTATTATCCAGGCATGCACAGTGAGCTGCCCCCACAGTGGGAGACTCATGTTCAAAACTTGACTAGCTTTAGAAATCCAAAGATGGATTTTCACATGCCCCAGTGCCAAAGATGTCATGCATAGAGACCATGAAGAAGAATATATTTATATACTGTATTCTCTCCACCCCTCAAAAAATAATAATTGCCAGGTATGGTTTCTTGGGTTTTACTGTCTGCTGCTTCCCACGGGGGTGTTTAGAAATGAAAGATCAGAGGCAGGAAAAGATCCCTCTCAACACTAGTGTAAATGCATATAACAGTACCCATGTAGACCCAAAAGGCCGATAGGCTATTCCGTTTCGACAGATGCACATGTACAACCTTTGGCTGCCTTGGGCCTCCTGCGCGTAAAGGCGGGATAAAGGTGGTCTAAAATAAATAAATCACCACCTCTGCTTGTTTCACTTATTTAAATTATTTATCTAGCCTTCCTTTCAAGTCCTGGAATTTCCAAGGCAACTAACCAGGACGATGCAACGCTATCTGTGCCATCCTTTGTCGAGTTTCTCCGAGGGAGGCCCATTGAAATAAACCGTCTTAGCCTGGATGGACTCCGCGTAGGACTGCATATTCACAACATTAAAAAAAAAAGCACAACTGTTAGAATGGCCCCAGAAGCATTAATTTAAAAAAGAGAGAAGCTGAATAAAGTAGATCTATTCCTAAAAGCTCAGGAGACAACATTAGGCATAAACAGCACATGAGCTATCAATACAAGAGGCACCAGGGAAGGACTCTAGTACATGCACTTGTAACGAAGTTCTACACTGAGAAGGCCCCCTATTCTAGTTGCAACCTCTGAACTTCTGAAGCGGGGGGAGCATCTTGTGAAAATCATAACCAGTGTATAGGTTTATATATTGCAGACTGTTTCAGTCGCAGCTAGTCTTCAGATATTATCCAGCCAGATCTATTGTGGGAGTCAGCATCCTATGAAAGACAAGTTGGGGGGGGGGAGAGCTCAGGGTTGCCAACTTCCAGGAAGTAGCTGGAGATCTCCTGCTATTACAACTGATCTCCATCCGGTAGAGATCAGTTCACCTGGAGAAAATGGCTGCTTTGGCAACTGGACTCTATGGCACTGAAGTCCCTCCCCTCCTCACACCTTACCCTCTTCAGGCTCCGCCCCAAAAACCTCCCGCTGGTGGTGAAGAGGGACCTGTCAACCCTAGTCTCAATACAAATGCTGGGGCAGGGAACAATTAATTCATTGCGGTCATCAACCAGCATTACAGAGTTAAAACATCATTAAAACCACAATAAGGCTGTGGCAGGGAAAGGACTGACTGTGGGACAGTTCCATTCATCTTACCCAGCCCCTTCTCCTGAATCTTATAAGCTCTTTAGGGTTTCAGCGTTTCAATTTCCCCATCTCCATTCCCCTGTTTCCCTGTTTTTAACGGACTCTTAATTTTTTCAGGCCCCTGAACACACTCGGTCCTCATCAGACCACTGGGTGTGTGGGGCGAGTCTGTTTTTAAAAAAAATATATTTTAAAAATCACATACTTAAGGAGTCCCAAAGATAGAACGTCCCAATGTGGTTTGCCAGAGGGTCCTTTTGTTGATTTTACAATCGACACTAGACCACAAGGTTTGCTGTTAAAGAGAACAAACTGGGAGGAATCCCAAGAGGGTGGGCAGATCAATGATTTGTTCATTTCCCCCAATCCAAATCCCCCTTCCTGAGTCACTAACATTACCATGGGCATTCTCCTTCTTTCCAATGGCATTCCTTCTTCCCAAGAGCATTCCCTCTTCTCAGGGGCATTCCCAAGGGTATTTCTCCCCTTTTCTGGATTCTCCACATTCTTTGCCTCTTCAAGCGTACTCTGTCTTCATCAGGCATTTCCCCCCCCCTTTCAATTAAGTTTAAAAAAGTGTTTTTTTGCGTCCCTACAAAGTCCCCTCTCCTGGATGCTCACAAACCCACCAGTACAGCTCCCATCCGGTCCATCGGTTGCAAACAGCGACCTGATCTTCTGACCGTTGGTTCAATAGTTCATCAATCTATTTGTGGGCGTTCAGCAGGTTTTTTCACTGTATTCTTTAATAACTGTGCAGGACAGCACAATTGGCTTTTTGCAACGCACGCATTCCCACAGAGCCTGAAAGAGTTCTATGATCCCCTATCCTTGCTGCGTAACTGCTCCGGTCAGCAGGCAACTGTTTAAATAGACTACCAGATCACTCAAAAATCATATAAATCAGCCATCGATAAATGCCGCTTTGCAATAAAATCCTACCTTTGGTGTTTGTCTAAGTAGTCCTTAGAGGCACTAATGGCTGCCAATCAGTCTACACCTGCAGCAATTTTGTGCATGCACAGTTTTGGGGAAACCTGACGCCAAACAGTTTGGGAGAAATCTCACCCACTTTTGCTGTCAAGTCGCAGATACCCTGGTAGGGTAAGAACATAAGAAAGGCCCTGCTGGATCAGACCATCAAGTCCAGCAGTCCGTTCACACAGTGGCCAACCAGATGCCTCTAGGAAGCCGCCAAACAAAACGACTGCAGCAGCATTGTCCTGCCTGGGTTCCACAGCACCTAATATATTAGGCATGCTCCTCTGATCCTGGAGAGAAAAGGTATGCATCATGCCTACTTTTACTAGTTGTCATGAATACCTCTCTCCTCCATGAACGTGCCCACTCCTCTCTTAAAGCCTTCCAAGTTGGCAGCCATCACCACATCCTGGGGCAGGGAGTTCCACAATTTAACCATGCTCAAGGCAAGTGATTAAGCAGAGGTGGTTTGCCATGGCCTTCCTCTGCAGAGACTTCCTTGGAGGTGTCCCTTCTAAGTACCGACCCAGCTTTGCTTCTGAGATCTGACGAGATCAGGCTGTACTATATCATTCCGCATCCCTTAATTTCATTTTGGGTTTGTACTATTTCCTTCTACCAGGGCAGCATTTTTCTCTGACCAACGGGGCTTTCGGCTGAGTAGAGGGTGATGGACAGCTCTTCCTACGGTTGCCAGGTCCCTCTTCGCCACCGGAGGGAGGTTTTTGGGGTGGAGCTTAAGGAGGGCGGGGTTTGGGAGGGGAGGGACTTCAATGCCACAGAGTTCAATTGCCAAAACGGCTATTTTCTCCAGGGGAACTGACCTCTGTTGGCTGGAGATCAGTTGTAATAGCAGGAGATCTCCAGCTAGTACCTGGAGATTGGCAACCCTAGCTCTTCCCCAGTAGGCGCTTGGCCCTTGGAGGATGCCAGAGGTTTTCCCCTTCCACTATCTGCGTCCTCGGAGGTGGTTTTTCTTTTAAAACGAGGCGCTTGAAATCACAGAAGCCAAGAGCCCCCGACTCTGCCAAAGCCCACGCATGCGGAAGAGTTCGATAGTTGTTAAAATTACAGTGTTTTGGAAAACCATCATGTTTTGAGACGTTTCTTTTCTATTGTTTCCATCAGACAGCAGGGCATAATTATTTTTATTGAACCCTTATTGGCCATAAAAACCCTGTCGCGCAAGCTCCCGTGGATAAAATTCCCAACAAGGATCTTATAACGTCGAGAGCGATAGACAATTAGGGCCCTGAAGCTAGAAGCAGCCGACGGGGGAGAAAAAAATCTTTACAAATGTTTCTTTTTAATAAAATAAGCAAAAACTGTTAACAGAGCGGCGGGATGTTCTGGCAGCGGTGGAGAATCGGCTGTCCGCAGGAGAACTGGGATGAGAACGATTGGAAAACAAGAGGACACAGACAAGGGGCTATTGCCGGGATAAAGGGATGATGGAGGAAGATGGGGGAGAGGTGTCCCACCACCGGCATTGTTCCAGGGGAAAACCAGCCAAGATCTACGACAAATGGCCAGGGTCATGACCTGCTGGCCTATGTTTATATGGCAGGATGAATAGGGGCAATTTAGATGAAGAAGAAGAAGAGGAGGAGGAGGAGGAGCAGTAGTTGGTTTTTATATGCTGACTTTCTGTACCACATAAGGGAGAATCAAACTGGCTTACCATCACCTTCCCTTCCCCTCCCCACAAAAGACACCCTGTGAGGTAGGTGGGGCTGAGAGAGCTGTAACTTGCCCAAGGCCACCCAGCTGGCTTCATGTGGAGGAGTGAGGAAACCAACCTGGTTCACCGGATTAGCCTCCACCGCTCATGTGGAGGAGTGGGGGACTCAAACCCAGTTCTCCAGATCAGAGTCCACCGCTCCAAACCACTGCTCTTAACCACTACACCACGCTGGCTCTCTTACTTTAGAACAATTAAGTTGCTTCTTTTTGATCCCCTTTGGTTGGGCAGCCAGGTGGAGTTAGAGGGGCCAGAGGTCAGTGGTAGAGCACCTTTTTGCATGCAGAAGGTCCCTGGTTCATGCCTTGGCGTCTTGAGAGAGACCTCGAGGGTCTCAGAGAGCGGGGCTGGGCAGGACGTCAGGCTGAGGAGAACTGGCAGAGCGGTCAATAATCAGAGCGGACGGGACTGGTGTCGGTGAACCTACAGCAGGGAGAGAAAGCGACTTACCTTTGCTTTGGTTGGCACTGTTAGAAACCCCCAACTCCCCCCTCAGAGAGGGGTGTCTTGCTGCGGTTCTTGCTTCCCTGCCCTCAGAGACATTGTGACTGAAACATTCACAGCCAAAGGTGATTCTCTAGGTCTGCTTTCCCCGCTCCCGGTCTGCTTTCCCTGCTCCAGGTCTGTTTTCCTCGCTCCAGGCACGCTTTCTCCACTCCAGGTCTGGTTTCCCTGCTTCAGGAATACTTCCCCCGGTCCAGGTCTGCTTCCCCCACACCAGGTTCGCTTTCCCCACTCCAGGTCGACTTTCTCCGCCCCAGGTCTGCTTTGCTCGCCCCAGGTCCGCTTTCCCCGCTCCAGGATCATTTTCCTCCTTCCAGGTCCCGTTTCTCCACTCCAGGTCCACTTCAACGAGCTATAATGCCATAGAGTCCACCTTCCATAGCGGCCCTTATCTCGAGGGTGAATGGACCTCTGTCGCCTGGAGATCAGTTGTAATAGCGGGAGATCTCCAGCCACCGCCTGGAGGTTGGCAACCCTAAGGGGAACTGATCTTTGTTGCCTGGAGATCAGTTGTCGTTTCAGGAGACCTTCAGGCCCCACCTGGCCCCTGTGTCCAGGTGTCCCCCCTTTCCCTGAATCCCTTCCCCTATGTCCTCTTTTTCAGAGGACAGTCCTGCTTTTGTCGCCACAAACATCCAGGTCCCGCTTCTCCCTAGTAAAACCAGCTGAATCGTCTGAGGATCACTGAGCTGTCCCAGACAATCCAGAACTACCCACGGCTCAAAGATCATAAGAACGGGGCCTTGGGAATGTCTCCAGCTGCAGTTAGCATCTGGGCAGCAGGCAGACCGGGCTCTACGGAGGAGCTGGACTCCTATTTCAATTACAGTACTGATGTTCACATTTGCATCTATGAATGTAAATCAGCACGTGCAAATGTTGCCCTTTAACGTGGGCTCTTGTCCTCTTGCCAGCGTGGTGTAGTGGTTAAGAGTGGTGGTTTGGAGCGGTGGAGTCTGATCAGGAGAACCGGGATTGATTCCCCACTCCTCCACATGAGCGGCGGAAGCTAATCTGGTGAACGAACTGGATTTGTTTCCCCACTCCTATGCACAAAGCCAGCTGGGTGACCTTGGGCAAGTTACAGCTCTGTTAGAGCTCTCTCAGCCCCACCTACCTGTTGTGGGTGTCTGTTGTGGGGAGGGGAAGGGAAGGAGATTGTAAGCCTGTTTGAGACTCCTTAAAAGGTAGAGAAAGTTGGCATATAAAAACCAACTCCTCCTCCTCCTCCTCCTCCTTCTGTTTCTGTGATCTGCCTTCCAATGATGGTCCTTGCTGGTCAGGTCACTAATTTTTAGAAGATGGAATCAATGTTCTCAGCTTTTTTATTCCCTGTTTTTTTTGGGGAGCAGTGGATCTATGGGGCTTTGTTTATGCCCTATTCAGGACTTGCACATGCCCTGACCTGACTGGCCCAGATGAGTCCAATCTTGTGAGATCTCGGAAGCTAAGCAGGGTCAGCCTTGGTTAGTACCTAGATGGGAGTCCACCAAGGAAGTCTTGGGTTGCTATGCAGAGGCAGGCAATGGCAAACCACCTCTGAACATGTCCTCCCTTGAAACCCTATGGAGTCACCATAATCAGCTGCAACCTAACGGCACTCTACACCACGACTTGCTTATATGTTTGCAACTAAAATTACACACCGCAAAAAAGCCCTAAAATTGCCAGCTCTGTCAGATTAAAGGGAAACGAAACCCCGTTATGCTGTCTTGCTGAAGTAGAGACCACATGAAGCTGCCTTATACTGAATCAGACCCTTGGTCCATCAAAGTCAGCACTGTCTACTCAGACTGGCAGCGGCTCTCTAGGGTCTCAGGCCGAGGTCTTTCCCATCACCTACTTGCCCGGTCCCTTTAACTGGAGATGCTGGGGATTGATCCTGGGACCTTCTCTGCATGCCAAGCAGATGCTCTACCACTGAGCCACAGCTGCTCAATCACTGATGCTCTCTCATCGAGCCACAGTCCCTCTCCCACCAACTGTGAACATAAGAACATAAGAAAGGCCATTCTGGGTCAGACCGAGGCCCATCAAGTCCAGCAGTCTGTTCACACAGTGGCCAACCGTTGCCTCGAAGAAGCCCCCAAACAAGACGACTGCGGCAGAAGCGTCCTGCCTGTGTTCCACAGCACCTAATATAACAGGCATGCTTCTCTGATCCTGGAGAGAATAGGTATGCATCATGACTAGTATTCATTTTGACTAGTAGCCATGTATACCCCTCTCCTCCATGGACATGTCCACTCCCCTCTTGAAGCCTTCCAAATTGGTAGCCATCACCACATCCTGGGGCAGGGAGTTCCACAATTTAACTATGTGTCGTGTGAAGAAATACTTCCTTTTATCAGTTTATCTGTGGGGTTAGTAATGAGTGAAGTTTACCTTCCAAGAGAGCTGCAAATTGGCTGAAAGCAAAGCGTCTTGGGGTGGAGGATATCGCTGACAGGGTATCTGATGCAGGATCTGAAGGACGGTTTCCCGTTCATTTGGGCTCTGTTTGTTTATTTATGAAGGATTTCCCCTCCAAATCTTCAGTGCCCTCTCGTTCAAAGGGAACAAAACCAGGTAGCGCTGCCCTTAGAACTGCTCCTTGGACATCAGAAGTGTGGCAAAGTGAGCCGTGAACAGCTCGGGGTGCGAGTTCGGCAGCCTTACAAAAGCGACGTCGCCCTTCCGAAGCCTTTTAGAAAGGAAAATGAATTTGCCATTAAAGAGGAAATTAGTTCCCAGAGTTCCCAGAGTTTCAGACCACTTAGGGGAAGGCTCCCTCTCCGCTCCCTCTTTGTCGTCTCCATAAACAAGAAGATGAAAATGGAGAGTCTTGTGTTTGATCACGCATCTGGCTAGAAGAAGCCCCCGACAAATTTCCAGCCTTGCGGTAAATTGGTGCGAGCCAACGATGCTAATGCAGAGAGATAATTGCCTTCGCTTCCAAACGGTTCCCTCGCTTTTCAAAATTATGAAAAGTGTGATTCATTCCTGTGTTTTATTTTCCTAAAACGGCCTGTTTATTTCTGCAAGGGAAGACGCGCTGCCTCTTGAGCGACCGGGAACAAAACAACTCTATACATGAGAGAGACATTGGAGAGGAAATGGCAAAGAGGAGGAATCCTGGTATATAAAAAAATGAAATTTGCCGGTGGTGGGGGGGAAGAGGAGGGAAATAACTTTTAATAGCAATCAGCTTCTCCCACCTTTCACGTTGTATGCAATCTGCAGGAGATTCACACTGCAAGAGGTTCTTCCGTAGCAGGGGGGAAAATGCCATTGCGTTTTGATCCAGGTGTGTGTGCTTGTTGGTCTAGGGGGTGGAGCTTGTGAAGGAGTTAAATGGTGGAACTCCCTGCCCCAGGATGTGGTGATGGCTGCCAACTTGGAAGGCTTTAAGAGGGGAGTGGACATGTTCATGGAGGATGCTAGTCATGATGCATACCTATTGTCTCGAGGATCAGAGGAGCATGCCTATTGTATTAGGTGCTGTGGAACGCAGGCAGGATGGTGCTGCTGCAGTCATCTTGTTTGTGGGCTTCCTAGAGGCACCTGGTTGGCCGTTATGTGAACAGTCTGCTGGATTTGATGGGCCTTGGTCTGACCCAGCATGGTCTTTCTTATGTTCTTATGTAAGGAGGGGGTGAACCCGGAGTTTCAACATGGCACCTGTCTTGTATATGGAAGGGCCTAGGCTTGAGCTCCTGGCTGGGAAAGGGCAGGAGAGAAATAAAATAAAAGGGGATCTTGAATAACACAGCTCAGAAAGACTCGCCTGCAGCTGTGGACTAGGATCATTCTGTAACTAGACAAGGCTTTATTATACTTTTTAATTTTTCTCCCCAAGACAATGATGCCCTCCCCTTTAGCCCCAGTGTCTGCCTGCTGATCAGCTGAGCATCTGCAGGCAAGGACTGCCATTATCATTGAGGACAGCTATGGTTTTTTCAATTAGTGCTGGCTTCCCTGTTTCCCTGTGTGTGTGTTAAGCGTGGTCAAGTCACTTCCGACTCATGGCGACCCTATGAATCAAAGTCCTCCAGAATGTCCTATCCTTAACAGCCTTGCTCAGGTCTTGCAAATTGAGGGCAGTGGCTTCCTTTATTGAGTCAATCCATCTATTGTTGGGTCTTCTCCTTTTCCTGCTGCCTTCAACTTTTCCTAGCATGGTTGTCTTTTCCAGTGACTCTTGTCTTCTCATAATGTGATCAAAATACAACAGCCTCAGTTTAATAATTTTAGCTTCTAGGGTCAATTCAGGCTTGATTTGATCTATAACCCACTGATTTGTTTTTTTGGCAGTCGACGGTATCCGTAACACTCTCCTCCAGCACCACATTTCAAAAGAACCTACTTTCTTCCTATCAACTTTCTTCATTGTCCAGCTTTCACACCCATACATAGTAATAGGAAATATGATGGCATGAATTAACTTGATCTTGGTTGCCAGTGACACATCCTTACACTCCTTCTGATTTCTTGGCTGCAGTCTCCCTTTTGGTTGATGATGGAGCCAAGGAATAGAAAACCTTGAACAATTTCAATTTCCTCATTGTCAATGTTAAAGCTGAGTAATTCTCCTGTAATCATTACTTTTGTCTTTTTGATGTTCAGCTGTAGTCCTGCTTTGGCACTTTCTCCTTTAACTTTCAGCAGTAGTCATTTCAAGTCTTTCTTATTTTCTGCCAGTAGTTTCCCTGTCCCTCCCACCCCTTAACATATTTAGCTAGTTTTAACATATTTAGCCAGAACAGTTCTGGTCACCACACTTTTAAAAAAAAAATATTGCAGAGCTTGAGAAGGTGCAGAAAAGAGCAACCCAAAAGATCAGGGGGCTAGAGCAACTGCCCTATGAGGAGCAGTTAAAATGCTTAGGGCTGTTTAGCTAGGAAAGAAGGCAGTTAAGGGGAGACATTATCGAGATCTATAAAATTATGCGTGATATGTAGAGAGGTGACAGGGAAAAGCTTTTCTCCCTCTCTCATAATACTAGAACGTGGGTTCATCTGCTGAAGGTGGAGGGTGAGAGATTCAAAACAGATAAAAGGAAGTATTTCTTCACACAATGCATAGTTAAATTGTGGAACTCCTTGCTCCAGGATGTGATGATGGCTGCCAACTTGGAAGGCTTTAAGAGGGAAGTGGACATGTTCATGGAGGAGAGGGCTATTCATGGCCACTACTCAAAATGGATACTAGTCAACATGCATACCTATTCTGTCTAGTATCAGAGGAGCATGCCCATTATATTAGGAGCTGTGGGATCCAGGCAGGATAATGCTGCTGCAGTCATCTTGCTTGTGGGCTTCCTAGAGGCACCTGGTTGGCCACTGTGTGAACAAACTGCTGGACTTGATGGACCTTGGTCTGATCCAGCATGGCCTTTCTTATGTTCTTTGTTTGATTACTAGATGGGAGACTTACTGCCGTTGACTTGCCCTTGTTGGTCCTGCATACCGTCGACACCGCTGAGTTGCGCCATTTAGGTACTTATGCACCAGCATATTCTGATTTTAGTAATTGTTATATATACAGGGCTTTTATTTTTATTATACAAATGATTTTAATGTATTTATTGAATTTAATGTGTTTAACTTTTGTCGTCTGCTGCTCTGAGAGAGTGGGGAGAGTGGGATAGAATAACAATAAAAATAAATAAAAATAAAATTGACTGGAGGTTTCCCGCCACAAGCGGGCAAATGGGAACCCAAGCCACTAGCCTCTGTGTCTTGCCCTTGGCGAAATGGACCAATAGTCTGTCTCCGCATAATGCTGCTTTTTCCGAGACTGGCCCAAACTTCCTCAAAGAGAGCATCATGACGGGTCTTGTCCCATTGCCTTTCCCTCTTACGAGAGGGTGTTCCAATAGAATCATAGAGTTGGGAGGGGAGCATACAGGCCATCTAGTACAACCAGCCACTCAATGCAGGATCAGCCTAGAGCCGTGTTGGCGAACCTATGGCACGCGTGCCACTTCCGGCACGCGTAGCCCTCTTTGCCGGCACGCGTGGGTGAGCTCCAAAAGCCTCCTGGGTCGTCTGTGCCCCTCCCTCTCTCAGCTGAGCTCCCCCCCCACCGTGCGTGCGTCGGCGGGTCAGCTTCCTGCCTCGCATGCAGGCGGCTGGCTTCTTCCTCTTCCCCCCCTCTTGCCCCGCAACAGCTGAGAGGCGGCGGGGAGGCCAGCAGCAACGAGGCGGGGCCTCCTCCTCTAGGCTCCAGCAGCAGCTCCTCCTCACCGCCTTCCTCTTCCTTGTCCCCCTCAGGCGGCTCCCAGCAGTCCAGCTCCAGGCTGCCGCCGCCATCGTCCTCCTCCTCAGGCGCCTCTCCCCCGGCCATTTTCGCCCGCCTCCTCCTCCGGGCACTCGTGGAGGGCCAGGCGGCCCCTCAACAGCCGTGCGTCCGCCGGAGAAAGGCCTGCCATCTCCCGCCGTCCTCCCCCTCTCCCCCGTTCGCGCTCGTCCCTGACTCCTGCGGTAAGCTTGTGGGGTAGCCGGAGCCACCCTCGAGTCCTCCGGCTTGGGCGTGGCTGCGTGGCCTCTGCCTTCTCCCTCCCCACCCCCTAAGGTCGCCCACAGGCTGGCGAGGCCGCAAGTGTTGGTGCGCTCACCCTCGCTCTCGCCGCCCCCTCTTCCCCTGCCCCCGACAGCAGGTGCCCAATGCCGCCGCGCCGGGGCCCAACGTCTCCGCCGTCCCACGCCGTCGCCTCGCTGCCTCCCCAGAGCTGCTGGTAAGGGGGGGGAGAACTTCAGGTGTGCATCCTGGAGCAAGTCCTGGGTGGGGCTTGAGGCCCAACCCAGGACACTTCCTTCCTTCCTTACCTCCTTTCTTCCCCAGTTCCTTCCTTCTCTTTCCTTTTCCAGTTCCTTCCTTCCTTCCTTCCTTCCTTCTTCTTTCTTTCTTTCTTTCTTTCTTTCTTTCTTTCTTTCTTTCTTTCTTTCTTTCTTTCTTTCTTTCTTTCTTTCTTTCTTTCTTTCTTTCTTTCTTTCTTTCTTCTTTCTTTCTTTCTTTCTTTCTTTCTTTCTTTCTTTCTTTCTTTCTTTCTTTCTTTCTTTCTTTCTTTCTTTCTTTCTTTCTTTCTTTCTTTCTTTCTTTCTTTCTCTGTCCCTCCCCCCTTCCTTCCTTCCTTCCTTCCTTCCTTCCTTCCTTCCTTCCTTCCTTCCTTCCTTCCTTCCTTCCTTCCTTCCCCAGTTCCTTCATTCTCTTTCCTCTCCCAGTTCCTTCCTTTCTCCATCCCTCCCCCTTCCCCTACTAGGGCTGCCAACCTCCAGGTGGTGGCTGGAGACCTGGCAACCCTAGCAATAATGTCCAGTATTCAGGTTAAATTGCTGTATTGGCACTTAGCGATAAATAAGTGGGTTTTGGGTTGCAGTTTGGGCACTCGGTCTCTAAAAGGTTCGCCATCACTGGCCTAGAGTATCCCTGACAAGTGCTTGTCCAGCCTCTGTTTAAAGACTGCCAGTGAGGGGGAGCTCACCACCTCCCTAGGTAGCTGATTCCACTGTCGAACAACTGTGACTGTAAATTGTTTTTCCTAATATCCAGCTGGTACCTTTCCACCCTCAATTTAAACCCATTATTGCGAGTCCTATCCTCTGCTGCCATCAGGAACAGCTCCCTGCCCTCCTCTGAAATGACAGCCCTTCAAATCCTTCAAGAGAGCAATCCTGTCCCCCCTTGACCTCCTCTTCTCCAGACTGAACATTCCCAACTCCCTCAGCCTTTCCTTGTAGGGCTTGGTCTCCAGGCCCCTGATCATCCTCGTCCCTCTCCTCTGAACCCTCTCGAGAAGCGTTCGCCCTCGGAGTGCAAAGAGTTGAGTTTGTCACGTGCCACGGAACCGGTTTCCACACTGCAAACAGCGAGACAGCTCAATTTGGAAAGGCGCCCTAACGGATTACGCCGGTCATCGGAGCTGTGGTCCAATCAATCGACCGTCTCGCTTCTCCGAGAGGAGGTGATGCGATGCTGGGCCGTTGTGCTTGTGTGTTCGGGCCAAGTAATCTCTGGAGCAGTAGGACCTTCCATTTACGTTCGCTGGTGTTAATTGGAACATCACCGAAGGAAAACGGAGCGACAGAAAGGGGTTTGAGGCCTGCCGGGAGATGCAGCCCTCCATCAGATGTTTGTTGACCAGTTGATAATTCCTGGTGTCAGTTTCTGTTTTGCAGGTGAGAAAAGCTGGATTGGGAATTGCTAGAGGTGGTGGCAGTGGTAAGTGTCATAAAGGGTAAAGATACGTTGAATGGCTGTTCTGTTTCTTTTTAAAGAAATATTTCAGTGGCTTCCTTCTCTTTGGTTGAAGTGTGCCTCATTTTCATTGATTCTTTAATGGTGTTTTCACATATATGCCATTTATATGCAATCAGTGTGAAATAACATTAAAAATCAGTTTAAGGGGAAAGAATTCAGCATGAGAAAAGAGAAATGGCCTACCAGTACAGCATGGTGTAGTGGTTAACAGTAGTGGACTCTAATCTGGAGAACTAGGTTTGATTCCCCACCCTGCCACATGAGTAGCAGACTAATCTGGTGAACCAGGTTGGTTTCTCCACTTCTACACATTAATAGGGTTGCCAGGTCCCCCTATCGATCGGTGGGAGGTTTTAGGGGGTGCGGCTGGGCTGGCTACATGTGCAAGCAGGCGCGCACATGCGATGACGGCACTTCTGGTTTTACTTCCAGAAGTGCCACATCTCCGCGGCTCTGGAGCGGCTGGGTGGATGGGTGGGCAATTGCCTGCCAATACCACCCACCTGGCAACCCTACACATGAAGCCTGCTGGGTGATCTTGGGCTAGTCACAGTTCCCTCAGAACTCTTTCAGCCCCTGTATTCTTTACATCTCCAACATTTATCACTGGCATCCTTATCCATTTTTGCTACCATTACCGGCGTTGTATACCACCTATAAAACATTTTGTACATATTTTCTCTAATACTGCCTGCTATTGAAAACTTAAATTCCTTCTGCCATAGTCTTTCCCATCCTTCTAAATGTATGGTGTGTCCCAAATCCTTAAAAGGTAGAGAAAATCGGGGTATAAAAACCAGCTCATTTTCTTCTTATCCCACCCTATGTGCTCTAAGGAGCACAAGGTAGCATTTATGGTGCTCCCTTGCTCTAATATACCCTAATGACAACCCTGTGAGGTGGATTAGGGGTGAGTGAGAGTGAATAGCTCCAGGTTACCTAGTGGGTTTTGTGAGGAGATATGAACCCAGGTCCTGTTCTGACATGCTAACCGTTACTCCCTGCTGGAGGTGCAATGAGACTCACGCGGAAGAAATGAAATCATAGAATCATAGAGTTGGAAGGGACCACCAGGGTCATCTAGTCCAACCCCCTGCACAATGCAGGAAATTCACAACTACCTCCCCCACACACACCCTAGTGATCCCTCCTCCATGCCCAGAAGATGCCTAAGATGCCCTGCCTCTCATGATCTGCCTAAGGTCATAGAATCAGCATTGCTGACAGATGGCCATCTAGCCTCTTCATAAAAACCTCCAGGAAAGGAGAGCTTACCACCCCCAGAGGAAGCCTGTTCCACTGACGAACTGATAGAAAGTTCTTCCTAATGTCTAGATGGAAACTCTTGATTTAATTTCAACCTGTTGGTTCTGGTCCGACGTTCTGGGGCAACAGAAAACAGCTTGGCACCATTCTCTATATGACAGCCCTTCACGTACTTGAAGATGGTTATCATATCACCTCTCCATCATCTCCTCTCCAGGCTAAACATACCCAGCTCCTTCAACCTTTCCTCATAGGACTTGCTCTCCAGACCCCTCACCATCTTCATTGCCCTCTTCCTAACTCACATATTTTATTCCACCTTGTCCTTCGGTTTTGCTCTGGTACGTTTAACTTAATCCCAGGATGTGGTGATGGCTGCCAACTTGGAAGGCTTGAAGAGGGGAGTGGACATGTCCATGGAGGATAGGGTTATCCATGGCTACTAGTAAAAATGGATACTAGTATACCTATTCTCTCCAGTACCAGAGGAGTATGCCTAATATTAGGGGCCTTGGAACACAGGCAGGATGGTGCTGCTGCAGTCGTCTTGTTTGTGAGCTTCCTTGAAGCACCTGGTTGGCCACTGTGTGAACAGACTGCTGGAGTTGATAAGAACATAAGTAAAGCCCTGCTGGATCAGACCAAGGCCCATCAAGTCCAGCAGTCTGTTCACATAGTTGCCAACCCGGTGCCTCTAGGAAGCCCACAAACACAATTGCAGCAGCATTGTCCTGCCTGTGTTCAACAACACCTCATATAATAGGCCTGCTCCTTTGATCCTGGGGAGAGATAGGCCTTGGTCTGACTGAGCATGGTTTTTCTTATGTTCTTAGCCCAATCCCCTGCTCAATGCAGGATCAGCCTAGGGCATCTCTGACAAGTGTTTTTCCAGCCGCTGCTTAAAGACTGCCAGTGGTTGGATCCTACCTCAAAACCCAGGGCCTCTACACACCCTTGTAAAGGCACAACCTGCAGCGAGTCCATATACTTATCCGCCCCCTCGCACTCCAGTGGAGCCTTTTCCTCCTTGGAGCGGAGGAGTCTGATCTGGAGAACCGGGTTTGATTTCCCACTCCTCCACATGAGCAGTGGATGCTAATCTGGTGAACTGGATTTGTTTCCCCACTCCTACACATAAAGCCAGCTGGGTGACTGAGGGCTAGTCACAGCTCTCTCAGCCCCATGTCTGTTGTGGGGAGGGGAAGGGAAGGTCATTGTAAGCCAGTTTGATTCTCCCTTAAGTGGCAGAGAAAGTCGGCATATAAAAACCAACTCTCCTCCTCCTCCTCCTCCTCCTCCTCCTCCCTCTTCTGCTCCTTCTCCTTCTTCTTCTTCTTATCCTGCCATCTTCAGCGGAGCCCAGATGGAGCAACCAGGGGAAAATCACCTCCCGTGGCGAACGTTAAGGGCGAACTGGGCTGCCGGTTTGCACCTTGGTTCCTGGAGCCGGGCCAAGGCTGCCGTGAGCACAAAAGGATTCATCACTCTCCAGCTGTCCGCAGACAGCAAACGGAGCTGAGCATTTGACAGGGAGAAATAATTGCTTTGCCAGCCTCTCCGGAGCAGCGGTTCGGAGTCAAAAAAAGAAAAGGGAACAGGGGACCCGACATCCCACCTCCCCAGGGAAGGACTTCTTCACTGCGGCCCCTCCTCCGAGGCGGTCAGGAAGAGCTGCTCTGCCTGATGCGAGCCATATGGCGCTCGGGTGGAAGGGGTAAGATCAACAGATGGCATTCCTTCGGAACGCACCCTTCTCGATACGCTTGGCATCTTTTCGTCGACATACTTCGTGACATTTTTTTTTAAAACAACAACCTTCTAAAAAGAGCCCTGGTTTGGCTTTTCTCCCAGACCTAGAAATCCTCACCTAGACGCAGCCAGGTATCGCTTTTTGATTTGCGTTTAAATCTCACCTTCCAATGGAAATTGGTGGGAGCGTACGTGGTAGGGTTGCCAGGTCCCTCTTTGCCACTGGCGGGAGGTTTTGGGGGTGGAGCCTGAGGAGGGCGGGATTTTGGGAGGGGCTTATTGTTGTTGTTGTTGTTGTTATTTATTGAACTTATACCAACTTGCTCTTATAAAATATCCGCACCAAGGTGGTTGGCCAAAGACGGAATCAGAAAGCCAAAACCTCCAAAAGGCCCGCCGGCCCAAGGCCAAGGGGAAGCAGCAACAATGGGGATGGAGAAGGAACAAAAAGGGAAGAAGAAGAAGAAGGAGAGAAGAAGAAGAGTTATTTTTATATGCTGACTCTCTATCACTTAAGGGAGAATCAGACTGGCTTACAATCACCTTCCCTTCCCCTCCCCACAAAAGACACCCTGTGAGGTAGGTGGGGCTGAGAGAGTGTGACTAGCCCAAGGTCACCCAGCAGGCTTCATATGGAGACGTGGGGAAACCAACCCAGTTCACCAGATTACAGTCTACCGCTCATGTGGAGGAGGGGGGAATCAAACCCGGTCCTCCAGATTCGAGTCCACCACTCTTAACCACCGCACCACGCTGGCTGTCAGGAAAACACAAGGAAGGGTAGAAAGAAAGGAAGATCAGACCAATGTGTCCTCTAACCCATAATTGTGTTTTCCAGATACCTCTGGGTAAGCTCACAAAAGCAGGGAATAGTAGAGGGGGCTCCCCTGTGTTCACTATCTGGAACGGAGCGGTAGACTGGCTCTTTATTTATTTATTTATTTATTTATTTATTTATTTATTTATTTATTTATTTATTTATTTTATTCGTTTTACAAAATGTATACCCTACATTTCTGCCCCTCACAAGGGCCACCAAGGTAGCTAACCCATTAAAACATGCCTAGTCAAAGCACATTTTTAAATCGTTCCAACCTACCAAGCAACAACAGCCACACATCATTAAAGAAAAATTAAAACCAGAGCTAAAAATATGCAAAGACGTTAAAAAAAGAACAATTTAAAACGATTCTAACATTGGGCGGGGAGGAGGGATGACTGAGGGAACGTCAAACGAAACACGAACGTCTCCACCTACTGGTGGAAGATGGCAACGGAAGAAAACAGACAGATCTCTGTGGGGAGAGAGTTCCAGAACTGTGGTGCCACCACCAAAAAGGCTCTCTCCTGAGCTGCCACCCGCCTAATCTTAGAAGGTGGTGGGCACCCAAAACAGGGCCTCGGAAGATGACTGCAGTGACAGGGTGGGTTCATATGAGAGTAGGTGGCCCTTGATGTATTTATTTATTTATTTATTTATTTATTTATTATTTACATTTATATCCTGCCCTCATTCCCGACAAGCCGGACTCAGGGCGGCTCACAACACAATATAAAAAAATTGAATTGAGATCTATATTAAAACATCTCTATTAAAACATTAAAAACCAACTCTTCTTCTTCTTCTTCTTCTTCTTCTTCTTCTTCTTCTTCTTCTTCTTGTATTCCTTGAAGGTCTCCCATCCAAATACTTGCCTGATTTGAGGCTGAGAGTGTGTGACTGGGCCAAGGTCACCCAGCAAGTTTCCATGGCGGAGTGGGGATTCGAACCTGGGCTTCCCAGATCCTAGCCCGACACCTTAACCACTACACCCAAAATTCTTTATCCTTTCCTTGTTAAGAAGGTTCTCCAATCCCTAGATCATTCTAGTTGCCCCCATTTTCTGCAGTACATTTTCCAGCTCTATGATATTGTGTTTGAGATTGGAGGTGCACGGTATTCTTAACACATCCCCACCAAATACATATGTTAATAAGCAGATGCCAAAACGGAGAGGTCGAAAGTCTTCTGTGGAATGTTTTGCCTTCCACCTCTTTCAGTAACAATCTGCTTTTAAACTGTCTGTTTTGTCACTCGCTTATTTACATATAATTATAACTTTATGGCTGACTGTCTCCTTCTAGGATTCGGCATTTATTGCTTGCTTCACTGTTGAGTTACTAAAAAAAAGTGTATATAGGAATGGCATTGTGATACTTGCTGTTTCCTATTCAGTCTCTTTCTTAGTGGTTAGTAAATGCTGAGGTGCTTCCACAGCTATTTGCTTAGAGGGCTGAATGGAGCCTCCAAGTTCAGAAGCAGTCTACCTCTGAATGCCAGCTGCTAGAGGGCAGGAGCATCAAGGCACCTATGGCCTGGGTGCCCCTACTGTGTGCCTTCCAGCATGTCTAGTTAAATTGTGGAACTCCCTGCCCCAGGATGTGGTGATGGCTGCCAACTTGGAAGGCTTTAAGAGGGCAGTGGACATGTTCATGGAGGAGAGGGCTATTCATGGCTACTGATCAAAATGGATACTAAAATGGATCCATCATGATGCATACCTATTATCTCCAGGATCAGAGGAGCATGCCTATTCTAGTAGGTGCTGTGGAGCACAGACAGGATAGTGCTGCTGCAGCCGTCTTGCTTGTGGGCTTCCTGGAGGCACCTGGTTGGCCACTGTGTGAACAGAGTGCTGGACTTGATGGGCCTTGGTCTGATCCAGCAGGGCCTTTCTTATGTTCTTATGTCTGGTTGCCTGCTTCGGAAGATTCTGAAATCGATGGACCATTTGGTCTGATCCAGCCAAGCTCTTCTTATTGTAGTCATTTATGTATTTATTTTGTTCATCTCCTGCTCTGATTAGCAACATACATTAAAAAGCTATAATTACACTTCAGTTCTGTATATAATAAATTGCAGCTAAATAAAATCCGCCCCATCATAAAAGGAGTGAAAAATATCACTCCTGCGCAAACCTTGCAAATTACAGATTTTAAACGCTCAAAAATGTTGTAGCGCTCATACACCATCAGGCTCTCTTAGGGTTGCCAGGTCCCTCTTCGCCACCGGTGGGAGGTTTTTGGGGCGGAGCCTGAGGAGGGCGGGGTTTGGGGAGGGGAGGGACTTCAGTGCCGTAGAGTCCAATTGCCAAAGCGGCCATTTTCTCCAGGGGAACTGATCTCTATCGGCTGGAGAGCAGTTGTAATAGCAGGAGATCTCCAGCTAGTACCCGGAGTATGGCAAACCTAGGCTCTCTAAAACAGTCAGATTTTCCCAGGCTTTTCTGAAGGTTGAGAGGGTCAGACTTTGGAGTGTTACTATGGGGAGGCTGTTTTATAATTGGGGTGTGTGTGCAAAGCTACAGAAAAAGCCTGGTCTCTCACCAAGACAAACACTTCTGCCTACGCAAACAAAGTGGTTAGGAGTAGGTTGCCAGGCCGACTCTGACTATTGGTGAGATGCCTGGAGGCAAGGACATAGTGTGCGCGCTTGTGATGTTGGCAAAGGTGCCAACGTTGCTACATCGCTTTCGGGTAAAACCTGGAAGTGACAAAGGGTAGCTCTAGGAATTCTCTGGGAGCTCTATGGTAAAACCATAGATTTAGCAGCGACACCTAGAGCTACCCTGTGTTACTTCTGGGTTTTACCAAGAAGTGGGTTTTACCCAGAAGTGACGCAGTGACATGGGCAACATTTAGGGTCTCCAGGTCTCTCCTCTTCATAGGTGAGAGGTTTTGGGGGAAGGGCTGTGGCTCAGTGGTAGTACATCTGTTTGGCACACAGAAGGTCCCAGGTTCAATCCCCAGCATCTCCAGTTAAAGGGACTAGGCAAGTAGGTGATGGGAAAGACCCCTGCCTGAGACCCTGGAGAGGCTCTGCCGGTCTGAGTAGACAATACTGACTTTGATGGACAGAGGGTCTGGCTCAGTATAAGGCTGCTTCATGTGTGGGTGGGGCTGGGGTGATCGCACATGATGATCACGTCATTTCCGATTTACCCCCGGAAGCGCTGCATCACCGCAGCCGCTTTAGCACTGAAACTTGTGCACTTAAGCCCCACTTGCCAAAGCCTGCAATGTTACTTTTTAAAACATTTTTTTTCTTCTGCCATGGGTTGGAGCGGTGATGGGCGATGTTTCTTGCCAGATGGAGCAGGAGGTCCGGCAAACCTAGCTAGGAGAGATGGTTCGACAGGATTGAATATGCTCTTGGACTATGTGAATCTTCTTTTCCCTGGAAGGAAAATTCATGTGCTTGCCTTCAGGGCAAACCCTGATTTTGGAAGAGGAGGGCAGGGAGCTGTTCCTGTTGGCAGCAGAGGACAGGACTCGCAATGATGGGTTTAAATTGCGAGAGGAAAGGTACTGGCTGGGTATTAGGAATTTTTTTTTTACAGTAAGTGTTGTTCGACAGTGGAATCAGCTACCTAGGGAAGTGGTGAGCTCCCCCTCACTGGCAGTCTTTAAGAAGAGGCTGGATGAACACTTGTCAGGAATGCTCAAGGCTGATCCACCCTGCCAACCCCAGCTGTACACACTCTGCTAGGAGGGGGGATAATTCTGACAGTATTGTAAAATAGCTCATTTGATCAGTGCCCAACTGCTGGTGGAGCAGGGCGATGCAGTTCTGGAGGCCTCGCTTCAAAAAGGATGTGGACAGAATGGAGCGGGTGCAGAGGAGAGCGACGAGGATGATCATGGGCCTGGAGACCAAGTCTTACGAGGAAAGGCTGGGGGACTTGGGACTGTTTAGTCCTGAGAAGAGGAGGCTGAGGGGGGACATTATTGCTCTCTTGAAGGATTTGAAGGGCTGTCATTTAAGAGGAGGGCAGGGAGCTGTTCCTTCAGCAGCAGAGGATAAGACTCGCAAGAATGGGTTTAAATGACAGGTGGAAAGGTACCAGCCGGATATTAGGAATCATTATTTTTTACAGTAAGAGTTGTTCAGCAGTGGGATGGGCTGCCTGGGGAGGTGGTGAGCTCCCCCTCACTGGTGGTCTTTAAGCAGCGGCTGGACAAACACTTGTCAGGGATGCTCTAGGCTGATCCCGCATTGAGCAGGGGGTTGGACTAGATGGCCTCTATGGCCCCTCCCAACTCTATGATATGCTTCTAAGACCTCCTTCTTGGGCGATCTCTCAACAGTTGATTCGATTGTCGCTGCTCCACCCGCTTGAACCGAACAATGTGCTGGGGAAACCCGAGAAACATCCGAGTCCATGAAAAGTCAGTTATGTGAAGGACGCTGACCAAAGTGTGTCAACAAACAACATACATAATGCTGATAAAACGCAGGCCCACCAGACTAAGGGGGGTGACATTTTCCCCTGGGTCTCCTTGAGTTAGCAGTCAATTTTACTTGAATTGCGCCAAAGCAAATCTGGTTGGAAAGATAACATGCAGTGTACACACCAGCGAGGGGGCAAAATTGATTGTGTGGGGTTTGTGTGTGTGCGCGCGCACACACAAAGAAGGAAATGACTGAAAATGACTGACGAGTCTTTGCAGTGAGCCTACTTTTCCCGAATGGTGACCATTAATTGCTGTGTAGCACGGAGGCTCGGGATGCTCGGGGTTATTTTCAGCACGCCAGCAAATGCTATCCTAAACAGAATCAGACCCTTCTAAGCCCCACGAAGTCCGTGGGTGTAGAAGAGTATAACTCTGCTCAGGATCACGCTGTCAATCAATCCATCGGCTGCCCGTTTAAGTGGAGGAAGACGCGAGCCGACTTGATGCGTGTGACAGAGACGAGCATTTGTTTTGACAAGGCATTTATTAGCATCCAGAACCCAATTCGCTATCCTGCAGGCCTTGTCTTTCCCGGAGGAAACCATTCACGACAAAGGTAAGTTTCTAGGCCTCAAGACCACAATGATTGTGGCAAGGCTGGGAGAAATCTCCAAAGCCTGGTGTACAACTTTGGAAAACAGGATGTTCAGAGGTCAGCACAACTGATTTGAACATGTTTTATGAGCTGCAGGATTACTCTCCTTTAGATCAAACCAGTGGGCCTACTAAGGCATCTCAGAAATAATACGGTAGGAGCATTCTTAATAATAAATAAAAGCAATACATTATTATTCTTAATAATACATAATTTCCGTATGAGGAGCTCGGTGGTTTTGAAGAAGGTGAACAACTCTGGTTTTTATATGCCGACTTTCTCTACCACTTAAGGAAGAATCAGACCGGCTGACAATCACCTTCCCTTCCCCTCCCCACAACAGACACCCTGTGAGGTAGGTGGGGCTGAGAAAGTGTGACTAGCCCAAGGTCACCCAGCTGGCTTCGTGTGTAGGAGTGGGGAAACAAATCCAGTTCACCAGATTAGCGTCCGCCGCTCATGTGGAGGAGTGGGGGAATCAAACCCGGTTCTCCAGGTCAGAGTCCACTGCTCCAAACCACTGCTCTTAACCACTGCACCACGCTGGCTCCCTGGTTTTCAATCTGGCAGAAGTGTCTTGATGCCTTATGTTTTGCACGGTGCCACCAGAAAAGGTTGCAAGCAGAGGCTGGAACTCCACATCGCCACGGTGCCACCACTATAGCTGGCTAGAAGAGGTACTGTAGCTTGCTGCGGATCCGGTGACCTAATAGGCCTGTATAACTGTTCCTTCTCCATTCCAACTTTTATCTGCCGAAGGGAGCTTATGAAAGCTTACACCCTGGAAATCTGGTTGTCTCCAAGGTGCTACAGGGCTCAAGTCTTGGCCTTCTACCACAGACCAACACAACTACCCACCTGAAAGTTTTCCTTCCATTTAGCTGCTGCCACCCTTCTGGAGGGCAAGACTCGAAATGAGGGGTGCGTGGACCAGTGCCCCTGAGAAATATTGCTGACCTTACTGAAGCTCTTTCCTCCACTTCCTCAGTCCGCCAATGGTGTATAATTAAACGGTGGAACTCACTGCCACAAGATGCAGCAGTTTGGGTGGCTTCAAAAGAGATTAGAGACATTCAGGGAGGAAAGCTCTCAATAGTTAGCAGCCGTGACGGCTAAATGGAACCTCCATTTTCACAGGCAGTGTACCTCTGAATGCCAGGTGCTGGGGAGGCTTCTGTACCCTTGCTTGTAGGTTGCTGTCAAGAGGGTATCTATCTTGAAGGAATTTTCCAGGCTGAACTTGTTTCTGCCTTTCACAGTTGCAGAGTGCTCTCCCCCATCACAGTTTCTCTCACGAAGAAGAACAAGAACAAGAAGAACAACTACAACAAGAACAAGAGTTGGTTTATAGTCTGACGTTCTCTACTGAGGCTGAGAGAGAATACCTGATCCCAAGGATATACCGGGAGTTTGCAAAAGCAGTGTTTGACCCCAGGATTTCCAGATCAACACTGTTTCTGGAAATGATGCCACTCCAGTTGCCAGTGAAGCTGCTTAAGCCAGCATGGTGTAGTGGTTAAGAGCGGTGGTTTGGAGTGGTGGACTCCAATCTGGAGAACCGGGTTCGATTCCCCACTCCTCCAACATGAGCGGCAGACGCTAATCTGGGGAACTGGATTGGTTTCCCCACTCCTCCACATGAAACCTGCTGGGTGACCTCGGGCCAGTCACAGATCTCTCTGAACTCTCTCAGCCCCACTTACCTCACAAGGTGTCTGTTGTGGGGAGTGGAAAGGAAGGGGATTGTAAACTGGTTTGATTCTTCCTTAAGTGGTAGAGAAAGTCGGCATACCTACCGTTCTATGTCTCCCAGGACCCAGGAGGCAGTGCTTCCCAACTGTTGTTCTAGTCACTACTATACCTAAGAACACCCCAGACAACTTGCCTGGTATTGCTTTAAAGCCTCTCTTGAGATCCCTCAAATGCTTTGCCCAAGCAAGGCTTTCCAGCAGCACTTTGCGATTTAGCTTAGCTGTGCCTTGTGCGTAAGCCTTGGTAATTTCTCCACTAGCAATAACTTTCAAAATTTTTGCACATGATGTGCCAAAATTTTGGTAATACTTATCTAGAGTATTGTGTTCAGTTTTGGGCACCACAATTTAAGAAAGATGTAGACAAGCTGGAATGTGTCCAGAGGAGGGCAACAAAGATGGCGAGGGGTCTGGAGACCAAGTCCTATGAGGAAAAATTGAAGGAGCTGGGTATGTTTAGCCTGAAGAGGAGAAGACTGAGAGGGGACATGATAACCATCTTCAAGTACTTGTAGGGCTGTCATAGAGAGGATGGTGCCGAGTTGTTTTCTGTTGCCCCAGAAGGTTGGACCAGAACCAACGGGTTTAAATTAAATCAAAAGAGTTTCCGTCTAGACATTAGGAAGAATTTTCTATCAGAGCGGTTCCTCAGTGGAACGGGCTACCTCGGGAGCTGGTGAGCTCTCCTTCCCTGGAGGTTTTTAAGAAGAGGCTAGATGGCCATCTGTCAGCAATGCTGATTCTATGACCTTAGGCAGATGATGAGAGGGAGGGCATCTTGGCCATCTTCTGGGCATGGAGTAGAGGTGTGGGGGAGAGGTAGTTGTGAACTTCCTGCCTTGTGCAGGTGTAGGGTTGCCAGGTGCCCACTTTCCGACAACAGCCTCGCGCCGGAGAGGAGGGACCTGGCAACCCTATGCAGGGGGTTGGGCTAGATGACCCTGGTGGTCCCTTCCAACTGTATGATTCTATGGGAGCTTCAGGGTGGCACAGGAAAGAGATTGTGGGGGGGGGGAAGGAAGGGAGTTTGAGAGCTGCCAGAACTACCGGAGACGAAAGGTAGAGAACGTTTAGCATTTGGCACACATCAGAAAAGGGACGTTAACTTGGGAAAGTGTGCGCAGGGGAGGAGAGAGGAAGAAGGGGAGGCTGTGGGGCTGTGCGCAGAGATCAGAGTCGCTCCTGCCGGGGATCACGAAGAATAAAAGCAGATGTTCCATACAGGGCAGGAGAACGGGCAGTCACCTTCCAGATGACCTGACAGACTAATGAGATGGAATGGGGAGCCTGGGTTGCGCAAAATGAAGGGCTACACGGAGACACCGCCGGCGTTTGAAGCTGCGAATTTGGCGTGTGATTCGAAAAGGCCAGATAGGGGGAGAAGAGGAGGAGGGTCAGAACTCACAGAGTCGAGGGTTTCTTTCTGGCCTTGTGTCCCCTTTTCAGAAAGGCGAGCTGCAGAAAGCGAGGGAGAGAAGGGAAGGGAGGGAGACAGCTGCTGGGGGTGGGCCCGTTACCATTGAGTCGAGCTGCTCCGACATGAGCCTTGGGCCTTGATGTGCATATGTGAAAAGGTGTCCCGGCTTCCTTCTGTGATCAACAGCAAGGGGGCTATGGCAAAGGTGCATGTCGGTTAGGGCCCAAAACTGCTTTGTGCCATAAGAAACTGATTGGAGCCTTAACCTGGAGGAGGAATCCCATATTTTCTTAAGGAGAGAGTGAGCTGATTCAGAGTAGAGAATAAATACGTGGGGCAGGTTAAAAACCTTCTCTGGAGGTTTTTAAGCAGAGGCTCGATGGCCATCTGTCAGGCATGCTGATTCTGTGAACTTAGGCCTATCATGAGAGGGAGGGCAGGAGGGGGTGAGCCAGTGCTTGGCTCTCATGACCCTTTCTTACATGCCCAGGGTAATGCTGATCGCCACTTTGGGGCCAGGAAGCAATTTCCCCCCTGGCTAGATTGGCCAGCGATCCTGGAGAGTTTTTGTTGCCATCTTCTGGGCATGGAGTAGGGGTCACTGTGTATGTGTGTGTGGGGGAGGTAGTTGTGAATTTCTGCATTGTGCAGGGGGTTGGACTAGATGACCCCAGTGACCCCTTCCACCTCTATGATTCTAAGGCATCCTTTGCATACGTTTGCATATTTTGCATCACTTATTGGTAATCAGAACTTCTTGCTTGCCTTTTCTGCACCACCCTAAGCCTCCAACATCATCTGGAATTGCAGGGATGCAGCATGGCCAGCTGCCACATATTTACAAGGGCTGCATCTTCAGGGAGAGAGAAGGTGGCATGGGATAGCCCAATCTCGTCAGATCTCTCGTGCTAAGCATGGCTGGTACTTAAATGGGAGACCATGAACACATGAAGCTGCCGTATACTGAATCAGACTCTTGGTCCCTCAAAGTCAGTATTGTCTACTCAGACCAGCAGCGGCTCTCCAGGGTCTCAGGCAGAGGTCTTTCACATCACCTACTTGCCTGATCCCTTTAACTGGAGATGCCAAGGATTGAACCTGGGACCTTCTGCATGCCAAGCAGATGCTCTACCACTGAGCTATGACCCTTCCCCATCAAGGAAGACTCTGGAGAAGAAGGCAATGGCAAACCTCCTCTTCTCACTTGCTTTGAAAGCCCCTTGCTGGGGTCTGTTGGCCAAAATAGAAGCAAAAATTTTATAATCCACATTTAACAAAGATATGGGTCTGTAAGAAGATGGTCTTTGAGGATCATTACCTTCTTTGTGAATTAGTATGATATGAGCTTATTGCCATGATTCTGGGCACTTCCCAGCTTGTGGAATGTCGTTCAACAACTTTTGAAGATGTAAAGCTAATTCTTCTTCAAAGCATCTATAGTATCATGCTGTCAAACCATCCGGTCCGGGTGCTTTATCTGTTTTCTGACTTGCAATAGCTGTAGTAATCTCTTGCATCGTAATATTCTGATTCCACCAAGAATCATCTTTTTCAAATGTTTTTATCTTAGAATTTGTGATATAACTATCTATTTCATCTTGGTTATATCCATTCAAGTGAGATTGATATAGATTCTCAAAGTATTTTACAAATTGCTCTTTAATGTATTTTTCTTTAAAACTGACTTTGTCCATTATCTTGACACCTGTTATTGTCTTCTTTTCCATTTGTTTTCTAAGATAATAAGCTAGGTATTTTCCAGGTTTATTTGCGTTTTCAAAAAACTTCTGTTTTGCAAATAAGATTTTCTTTTGCATCTCTTCTGTGTCCATCCATTTCTGTTTTTACCTTTTTTATTTCTTTCAGGATATTCCTTTTGCCCACTTTAACATGCTGTTCTTCTAGTTTTTGAAGCTCTTCTATCAAATGTTCTCTGCACTGTCTTTTTTGTGTTTTAAGTTTGGAGTTAATAGCAATCAATCTTCCTCTCATAAAAGCTTTGCTAGCATCCCACACCGTTCTGATCGAAACCTCTGATGAGCAATTTATCTCAAAAAATGCTGAAAAAGCTTTTGATAATATTCAATGGGACTTTTTATTAAAGATTTTTCTAAAATTAAACTGCGGTAACAAATATCTCAAATGGATTCAGAGCATTTATCAGCAACAATCAGCAAGATTGGTTATCAATGGGAAATTATCAGAAAATTTTTAAATCAAGAAAGGCACTAGACAAGGATGCCCACTATCGCCGTTGTTATTTAATGTGGCTTTGGAAGTATTAGCAACCAAAATAAGACAAGATGAGAAAATTGGTGGACTGAAAGTTGATGGAGAGGAATATAAACTAAAATGCTATGCCGATGACATTGGAGAACCCTGCAGAGTCAATAGAACATCTTATGGAGGAAATAGAGAAATACTGTCGAGTATCGGGATATAGAAAACAAAAATAAAACAAAGATCATTTTAGAGAATCTGGACAACTTGGAAAAACAGAATATACAGATCCTAACAGGATGTGAGATTACAGAAGAACTGGTTAGATACCTAGGAATATACATTACTGGGAAAAATCATACCTTGCTAAGAGACAATTACTTAAAAATATGGTTGACAATACAGCAAGATTTAAAAAGACAGACAAAATTCAACTTATCGTGGATGGGGAGAATCACAGTTATAAAGATGAATTTACTACCAAGGCTAATATTTCTCTTTCAAATACTCCCAATACAAATCATGGATAAGACATTGCGGGAGTGGCAGAGACAAATCAATAAATTTGTTTGTGTGGGAAAGAAACCAAGAATTAACTTCAGAATTATGCAAGATGAAAAGAAAAGAGGCTGACTTGCCCTACCAAATATCAAGCTTTATTACCAAGCGGCAGGATTATCATGGATTGAGGAGTGGATAAAGAACCCAGATAAAACAAACTTGAATATTGAAAAGGGCACATGGAGTAAGGGATTTCACTATTACTTATGGAAAACAAAGAATTCAGAAATTTTTGGAGAGAAACATGCCATTAAAGATGGATTGATGAAGACATGGCTTAGAAACAAAAACAGATTAAGCCCTGTACCTCCACGGAAAATGTCCCCTACAGATACCTATCTAACCAAGGGAGAGAAGAAAAATGTAGATATGGTAAGATATCAAGATCTGTTAAATGAGCAAGAAGAAATAAAACCGTGGAATGAGATTAACAAGAACAGAAATATTGGCTGGCTGACCTATAATCAAATGATTACGAAAATGCGACAAGATTGTTTCCAACAGGAGAAGATAAGAAAGAACACTAAGTTTGAAGATTTAATTAGTAAAGATACAGATCATATTTTGGGGAAAATTTATAAACTTTTACTTAAATTTGAAACAGAACAAGAACAAGTCAAGACATGTATAATAAAATGGATGGAAAATTTTAAAAAGGAGATAACATTGCAGCAATGGGAAAGACTTTGGACCAAGTCAATTAAATTCAAGGCCAGTAATAATCTACGTGAGAACTGGTACAAACAATTTTTTAGATGGTACATCACACCAATGGACATTAAAAAATGAATGAATCATATGACTGCCGGTGCTGGAAATGTAAAGACAAAGATGGAACATATTTTCATTTGTGGTGGACATGCAAGAAAGTTAAGAAATTTTGGATACAAATTCATCAAGAAATGCAGAAAGTTTTAAGAATCAAATTTCCTTTGAACCCAGAAACTATGTTGCTAAGAATTGAGCCAGATAACTTGGACAGAAACCATAGAGAAATATTTGGCTATCTGACAACGGTGGCTAGACTAGTACTGGCAGCATCTTGGAAACAGGAGGATATTCCAGATCTGGAAAAGTGGCAACAAAAGATGGACGAATTTGCGGTGATGGCCAGACTGACCAGCTTGATGAAAAAGAAGACGACTGAAGAATCCCAAAAGAAATGGGAATGTTATTTTGATTATGTTAAATGGAAAGGAGAGATTGTTAGATATAAGGATCAGCTTATAAAATTTACTATATAGTATAGAAGGAATTTATTATCTAAAATGTAGAATATAAGAACAATGTATAAGATGTTTGAAATGTAAGATGAAATAGACTCCCCGAAGGAGTGCAAACTGTGTGAATGTATGTGTGTATAATTTGTTTGTTTTTTCTTGAAAAATGTTAATAAAATATCTTTTTTAAAAAAAAGGTTAAAAGGGAGAAAGTTCATTAATAAACACAGGATAGTCCTAATGGATACCAGCTAAAACTACACATGTCTGATAGCAAATTGGCACTTGGACACTCTCCTGGGCAAATACTAAAAATTAGGTCATTTCACTGCCACTCTTGTGTTGAAGGCCCTTCTCACTTTTTCATGATTACAGACCAAGGTGCAAAACTGGGCAACCAATTACCTTATTCTGTTTTCCCCCTGCTTTCTGGAATTCCAAAGGAGTTAGTCTTGTATCCAAAGTAGATCTGATTAATTAGGAATCCCCCATGGTTCTTTTTCTTTAAATTACAGCACTCTGCATCAGGCCAATGTGTGTATAGTTTGCGGAAGTTTATGGTTCCTTTGCTGTATTTACATCTTTCTCTCTCCACGATAGAGATTACATTACTTTTACAGGGATCTTTGATCTGCTCCAGCAGGGCTCTTCTGATGTTCTTATTGATGTGTGCTGGTAATGGATGCTGGTAACTGATATGTGGATAAAATAATAGAATCATAGAGTTGGAAGGGACCACCAAGGTCATCTAGTCCAACCCCCTGCAGTGCAGGAAATTCAAAACTACCTCCCACACACCCCAGTGACCCTTACTCCATGCCCAGAAGATGGCCAAGATGCCCCCCCTCTCATCATCTGCTTAAGTTCATAGAATCAACATTGCTGACAGATGGCCGGATGGTTTTAAGCCTCTGCTTAAAAACCTCCAGGGAAGGAGCACTTACCACCTCCCGAGGAAGCCTGTTCCACTGAGGAACCGCTCTGTTAGAAAATTCTTCCTAATATCTAGACGGAAACTCTTTTGATTTAATTTCAACCCATTGGTTCTGGTCTGACCTTCTGGGGCACCAGAAAACAACTCCATCCTCTATATGACAGCCCTTCAAGTACTTGAAGATGGTAATCATATCACCTCTCTGTCATCTCTTCTCCAGGCTAAACATACCCAGTTCCTTCAACCTTTCCTCAGGTCTCCTAATCTATCACTGTCTTTGTCGCCCTCTTCCTAACTTGCATATTTTATTCTACTTTGTCCTTCAGTTTTGCTCTGGTACATTTAACCTAAAGCATTGACTCTTAAACTGGGGCACAAGAACTGCCCTATTCAAGGCCAAGACCTTTAGAGGAATGTCTATGGAGGGATGGGAAGTAGGGCTTGTGTAGGTGATAATCAAATGAGGAAGTAGGTGGGGTTGGGTGTCTGCAAACAGGAAATAGGATTGCATTGATGCATGGATGCTTCAAGTGTCGGAGGGGTAGAAATGTCAGTCTGGTGGTGTAAAGTGCTGTCAAGTTGCAGCTGACTTACGGTGACCACATAGGGTTTTCAAAGCAAGAGATGGAGGTCTCCTGCCTTCTTCTGTGTAGCAGCTCTGGACTTCCTTGGTGGTCTCCCATCCAAGTACTAACCGGGGCCTGCCCTGCTTAGCTTCTGACATCTGACTAGATCAGGCTAGCCTGGGCCATCCATGTCAGTCTACTGCAGCCAAAAAGAGTCTTGTAGCACTGTAAAGACCCACAGAATTATTATGGTAGAGGTTTTTGTGAGTCAGAGTCCACTGCTTCGGTTACAGATAGCAGAGAGATTCAGAGCCAGAAGTAAAAATAGCAAAATGATGGGGAAAGTATTATAAAGAGAGGCCAGAATGTGTGCTGCATTACACTTTAAGTCACAGGTTAAAAAAAAGAAGATCCAGTCAAAAAAGCAAAGGATCTGCTAAATGGGTGTGGATCACTTCCAACTGCTGATGAACTGGCAAAGTAGGATGAATCTGTAATCGTATACACCAGGGTCCCCTTCTTGTTGAGACTGTGGGCAATTCTGGACTCTGGAGTGCCACCATGAAATGAGAGTGCCACCATGAAATGACTGCTATGGGGGGAATGGGACAGAAGGTTAGAAAGTTCCACAAAAGATGGAGAGGTTCCAAGCCAAGCATCCTCCTAGAATGGAGATAGCTTTGTTTGAATGGTTACTTCCTGCAGACACCAGACACCTCCTGGACCCTTCCAAAGCACCTCCTGCTCTAACGAGGTGGAGAAAAGTCAAGGTTGGTTCTTTGCTTTGGAAAAGAGCTGCTTTGGGGGAGAAGAAAGAGGGCACCAGAGAGCATGTAGGTGGTCACTCTGGTGGAGATCACTGGAGATCTGGAGAAACAATTGATTTTTGTAATGTGCTAGCCACCCCAGGCTAGCCTGATCATGTCAGATCTTGGAAGCTAAGCAGGGTCTGAACATAAGGACATAAGACAAGCCGTACTGGATCAGACCAAGGCCCATCAATTCCAGCAGTCTGTTCATGCAGTGGCCAACCAGGTGCCTCTAGGAAGCCTCCAAACAAGACTGCAGCAGCATTGTTCTGCCTGTGTTCCACAGCATCTAATATAATGGGCATGCTCCTCTGATCCTGGAGAGAATAGGTATGCATCATGACTAGTGTCCATTTTGACTAGTAGCCATGAATATCCCTCTCCTCCATGAACATCTCTCTCTCTGTGTGTAAAGTGCCATCAAGTTGCAGCCAACTTATGGTGACCCCTTTTGGGGTTTTCATGGCAAGAGACTAACAGAGGTGGTTTGCCAGTGCCTTCCTCTGCACAGCAACCCTGGCATTCCTTGGTGGTCTCCCATCCAAATGCTAACCAGGGTTGACCCTGCTTAGCTTCTGAGATCTGATGAGATCATGCTAGCCTGGGCCATCAGGTCGTGTCTACTTCCCTCTTAAAGCCTTCCAAGTTGGCAGCCATCACCAACTTGGGAGTTCCACAATGTAACTATGTGTTGTGTGAAGAAATACTTCCTATTATCTGTTTCGAATCTCTCACCCTCCAGCTTCGATGACCCCCACGTTCTAGTATGATGACAGAGGGAGAAAAGCTTCTCCCTGTCCACTCTCTCCACACCATACATAATTTTATAACCTCCATCATGTTGCCCCTTAACCGCCTTCTTTCCACGCTAAACAGCCCTGCCCTGGTTAGTACTTGCATGGGAGACCACCAAGGAAGTCCAGTGTTGCTACACAGAGACAGGCAATGAGAAATCACCTCAGTATGCCTTTGGCCTTGAAAATCTAGTCTAATATGGTGGCTTTGACTTGGAGGGGGGGAATGCCATCCCAACTCCTTTTTCAGACTCAAGAGGAAGGATAAGGGAAATATAGGTATGAGTTCAGCACCATGGACAGGGCACAGTGAATGCTAACCTTTGGGGCCGATTCCAGGAAACAGATCAGTTGCCTTTAGATGTTGCTTAGGAGCTGGCTAAGAGTTTGTTGGCTTTGACATTGGGGATACTTCTGAAATCCTCATTTAAACTGTCAGATTTGGGGATTTTGAATTATCTGGTTTCCAGAGCAGAGGCCAGGTTTTAGGAATCCTAGAGGGTCTCATTTGCTATTTTCAAATGTTGTGCAGAAAATTTGTGTTCAGTTTGCTGCAAATTTCAGCGTCGTCCTCTGTGTCATTGCCCTTTTCTCTATGATATGAATGTGTACACGAACATTGGTGACACCAACCCCCCAAAGCAAGCTACTGTGTTGAACATAGAGTTGAATGGATATTCTTTTTGTTTGGTGTTTTACCAATGCAGAAGACCACTCGTGGGTGTTCATAAAACATTGCACAAAAAGAATCCTGACGCAGCCCTAGGTAGGGTCACATCAAGGTTTCCCTCTTTGCAGAGTGTTATCGATGCTCATGGTCACAACGAACATGTGGAGGGTGGAGAAATACTGGAGGGACAGAGAGGTCTAGTAGTTAGAGTGATGGTCGAGGATCCAGGAGAACCAGGTCTGAATCTCCACACCATCATGGAAGCTTACTGGGTGACCTTGGGCCAGCCACACACTCTTAGGCTAACCTACCACACAGGGTTGTTGTGAGGATAAAATGGAGGAGAGGAGAATGATGTCAGCTGCTTTGGGACCCCATCGGGGGAGAAAGTTGGGGTATAAATGAACCAAAGGAGAGGAAAGTTGTTGCAAATGTCACCTGCTCCAATCCTGGAACGAATTCTAGAAATTCTCCAGGAATTTCCCAATCTGGAGTTGGCAACCCTACCCTGGAGTCTATGGATCCTTTTTTGACCTGGGAATTCCAAACTCGAGCTCTGGATGCTCACCACAGGGGGCAGCAGCACACGCCTGGGTGGGCGACCACATCTAACCCCACCTCCTCCCACCCACTGCCTCCTGCGTCCATCACTGATGCAGATCTCCCAGGAGGACAACGGCATTCGAGTGCACTCCTGCAAATCCTTGTGCCATAAAGCTCCCTTCTGTATGCACTCCGCTCATCGTATTGACAAATTCTCTGCTGCTGGTAAATCATGATAAATTGGAGAAGAATAATCGGCTTGGGGGCCGCCTGCTGCTCCTTCCCACCCAGACGAAGCTGTCCTCGCCGTTCTGTCGCTACTGCAGCTCGTTTGTAGGGTACCTCCTTCTCTGCACAAGGGCCAGCTCCCTGTGGGACTCACTAATGCCCGTGTAACTTTCCCCAAGGGACTCACTAATGCTGGCGTAACTTTCCCCAAGGTAACTTTCCCAACGCAGACCCTTTCTTGGCTGGAAGCAATCAAACCCTCATTGGATGCATCCCCATCCACTGCCATTAATGCCAGCTGGTTCCTAATGAGTCCCAGGCAAACATGGCTCAAGGCAAGGATAATTGGCTAGGGGAGGCCCAGAGAGACCGCAAATGCATGGCCTGAGGGGATAGATGGCTTCGATCAAACGTCTCAGCATCCGTTCTAGTCCCCTGGTGCCGATTGGCATCTGGGAGCAGTGGAAATGTAGACAAAGACACAGGAGCTCCGTGCGGAACGCAGCATTCGCGCGCACAGATCTTGACATGGTTTCGGCAGCTTCTTCTGGAACGTGTCCAAAGGAGGGCAACAAAGATGGTGAAGGGTCTGGAGACCAAGTCCTATGAGGAAAGGTTGAAGGAGCTGGGTATGTTTAGCCTGAGGAGACGACTGAGAGGGGATATGATAATCATCTTCAAGTACTTGAAGGGCTGTCACATTGGGGAGGGTGCCGAGTTGTTTTCTGTTGCCCCAGAGGGCCTCTATGCCCTGTTGTTGGCCCTCCAGAGGAACTGGTCGGCCGCTGTGTGAGACAGGATGGTGGACTAGATGGACCCCTGGTCTGATCCAGTAGGGCTCTTCTGATGTTCTTATGAAGGTTTTGGCCTCTATGCCCTGTTGTTGGACCTCCTGAGGAACTGGTTGGCCACTGTGTGAGACAAGATGCTGGACTACCTGGACCACTGGTCTGATCCAGCAGGGCTTTTGCTATGTTCTTATGTTCTCACAAGCCCCACTGGGCAATGGCCTTGCCCACTTTTCTGAAATGTGTGGTGGGTGGCACACTGGGGAACTGTGCTCAGACGATCCAGAGGTGGCATCTCAAAAACCCAAATATCGCTCCCAAGATACTGGGTGAGTATCACTGTGTTAGTGGAACAAATTCATAGGATCATGCCAAATGGAAAAATCAAGCCCTGGGTTACTACTGACCCACGGGGTGACGTCACATCCCAACATTTACTAGGCAGACTATGTTTATGGGGTGGTTTGCCACTGCCTTCCCCAGTTGTCTACACTTCACCCCCAGCAAGCTGGGTACTCATTTTACCAACCTCAGAAGGATGGAAGGCTGAGTTGATCTTGAGCTGGCTACCTGAAACAGACTTCCGTCGGGATCGAACTCAGGTCGCGAGCAGAGCTTTTGACTGCAGGACTGCAGCTTACCACTCTGCGCCACGGGGCTCTGTAAAATCATTAGGGGGAAAAAAAGGATGGTTGCATTTTGAGAAATATGATAACAGTAGCAAGACTACTAATTGCAAAATGTTGGAAGCAAAGTAATACACCACAATTGATATGTGGCTTAGAAAGTGCTGGCTAATGATGATATTTGATAAAATAACAGTCTGTAAAGCAGATGAAAAGTGGGAAAATTCTTCCATGGGTTCTCTTTGTGCAAAGATGATGCCCGTTTATAAATTACTGGAAAAGAGTCGAATTGAAGGCAATGACTCAAATAGCAATTTTGTGATATATCTAGAAGTTGTCAGGAATCTTTACCATTCTGAAGGTATAATAATTACATGGATAGAACTTTATCTTTTTTTTTTTTGCTTAGTTCTTCTTAGGGCTTGATAGAGATATTTATGATCCCCATGGAAATATTTGATTATTCACTCAGTTATGGTTTGTTAATTTTGACATTTCTTATAAAAAGTTTTTAAAAAGATTCTCACCAGTCATGGGGATTTGGCATAGGATGAAGAAGAAGAGTTAGTTTTTATACCCCAATTTTCTCTACCGTTTGAGGAATCTCAAACCACCCTACAATCACCTTCCTTTCCCCTTGTGAGGTAGGTGGGGATGAGAGAGTTCGGAGAGAACCGTGACTAGCCCAAGGCCACCCAGCTGGCTTCATGTGGAGGAACAGGGAATAAACCTGGTTCTGCAGATGAGAGTCCGCCACTCATGTGGAAGAGTGGGGAATCAAACCTGGTTTTCCAGATTAGTCCACCGCTCCTAACCACTGCACCATGCTGGCTCCACACTGAGTGGAAGTAGGGTTGCCAACCTCCAGGTGGTGGATGGAGATCTCCTGGGATTACAATTCATCTCCAGGCTACTGAGATCAGTTCACCTGGAGAAAATGGCAGCTTTGGAAGGTGGACTCTGTGGCACTGTACTCCACTGAAGTCCCTCCCCTCCCCAAACCCCACCTTCCCCAGACTCCACTAAATCTCCAGGAATTTCCCAACACTGAACTGGAAACTCTAATTGGAAGGGACTTGTGATAGAACCCTATCGTTTCAGCCCTTTTAATGTACGAAAAGGACACTCAAACCACTCAAGTTAAACTGTGGAACTCCCTGCCCCAGGATGTGGTGATGGCTGCCGACTTGGAAGGCTTTAAGAGGGGAGGGGGACATGTTCATGGAGGAGAGGGGTATTCATGGCTACTAGTTAAAATGGATACTAGTCACGATGCATACCTGTTCTCTCCAGGATCAGAGGAGCATGCCTATGATATTAGGTGCTGTGGAACAGAGGCAGGATAATGCTGTTGCAGTTGTCTTGCTTGTGGGCTTCCTAGAGGCACCTGGTTGGCCACTGTGTGAACAGACTGCTGGACTTGATGGGCCTTGGTTTGATCCAGCAGGGCTTTTCTTATGTTCTTACCATTGTAGAGGTTGGCCTCCCTGCAGCAGTGAGAACTAATCTCCATCAGGCCAGAGCAAAGACCTCCAGTTTCTGTGGCCTTCTACCATGCCCTCTCTGTTTCCATGGCCTTCTACCATGCCCTCCATGGCCTTCTACCATGCCTTTCTCTCATGAGAGAGAACCCAGCCTCTGATTGGCCATTCTCCAGACTCCCCACGCCCCATCCAGGTGGCTCACCATAGAAACCAAGGATAGAAAGCCCCGTGGATCGGGTTGCCAGGTCCCTCTGGCCATCGGTGGGGGATGGAGAGGTAGGGTTGCTAGATCTGGGTTGGGAAACTCCTGGAGATTTGGGGATGGAGCCTGGGGAGGACAGGAACCTCCATGGGGTTCAATGTCCCACCCTCCAAAGCAGCAATTTTCTCCAGGGGAATGGATCTCTGTAGTCTGGAGAAAAGCTGTAATTTTGGGAGATCCCAAGGTCCCACATGGAGGCTGGCATTCCTACCTGTGGATATTTACAATGGACATAATTCCTGTTTGTGGACATTAACCCTTCCTTCTAGGAAAAGGCTACTCTGGAGTAAGGAAGCAGAGGGTCATGGCTGCAGGGAACTGCAGGACAGGTGATGGATCTCAGCCCTCGTTCTCCACACACACACACTCACCTCCTGTAGCCAGAAATCTTGCATGTGTCAATTGCTGAAAGTTATTTTTACCCCTGGTTTGATGGACGGCCGCATGGATTTATTGAGGTCATGTTTTCCCACAAGTTTCTTTTTTTCTTTCTTTTTTGCAGCAAATTCATTTTCAGTCCTGGGACCTGGGCTGAACTGAACTTCTTTCTAAGGTCAAGCAGCCATCAAAATATTTAACTTCCTTTGTCAGAGAGAAAAAAATAAAACCATGTGGTGTTTCTGGGCGCAGATGTGCTTTCGGGGAAGAGATGCCTTCTGGCTGTTATGAATATGTTCTTTGCGAGTTAAGGGCATTTTCAAATTTTTTCTTCCATCACTTGTGTGTGTCATGTGCTAGTCAAGGGAGTGCCGACTTATGGAGACCTTATGAATTAATGACCTCCAAAATGTCCTATCATTAACAGCCTTGCTCAGGTCTTGCAAACTGAGGGCCGTGGCTTCCTTGATGGAGTCAATCCATCTCTTGTTGGGGCTTCCTCCTTTCCTGCTGCTTTAATCTTTTTCCTAGCATGATTGTCTTTTCGAGTGAGTATTGTCTGCTCGCGTTCAGTTTTGGGCACCTCAATTTAGGAAAGATGTAGACAAGCTGGAACGTGTCCAGAGGAGGGCAACAAAGATGGTGAGGGCTCTGGAGACCAAGTCCTATGAGGAAAGGTTGAAGGAGCTGGGTATGTTTAGCCTGAAGAGGAGAAGACTGAGAGGGGATATGATAACCATCTTCAAGTACGTGAAAGGCTGTCATATAGAGGATGGTGCCGAGTTGTTTTCTATTGTCTCAGAAGGTCGGACCAGAACCAACGGGTTGAAATTAAATCAAAAGAGTTTCCGTCCCTGGAGGTGCTCCTTCCCTGGAGGTTTTTAAGCAGAGGCTAGATGGCCAACTGTCAGCAATGCTGATGCTATGGACTTGAGCAGTTCATGAGAGGGAGGGCATCTTGGCCGTCTTCTGGGCATGGAGTAGGGGTCACTGGGGGTATGTGGGGGGAGGTAGTTGTGAATTTCCTCCATTGCGCAGGGGGTTGGCCTAGATGACTCTGGTGGTCCCTTCCAACTCTATGATTCTAATGTGACCAAAGTACAATAGCCTCAGTTTAGGCATTTTAGCTTCTATGGAGAATTCAGGCTTGATTTGATCGAGAACCCTGTGATTTGTCTTTTTTGGCGGTCCACGGTATCTGTCAAACTCGCCCCCAACACCATATTTCAAAGGAATCCATTCTCTTCCTGTCATTTTGCAGTTGCTAAACCTGGCCTCATTTTCAGTGGTCTGCTGTTCTGAACTGGGCATGAGCAGTGGAGAGCTGGGGCAGTGCAGAGCAGTGGTTCTCACAGTGGGAGGTACCGCCCCTAGTGGTGGTGGTGGGAAAACCTAGGGGGTTGCTAAGAGGCAAGGGGGGGAAAGGGGGAGGCACTGGAGATGAGCCCCTTTGACCGCACTGTTCACTTATATTAGATTGATCTGTCTAGAGCCTAGAGCAAAACACCTTACGCGTTCCATCTTTAAAGTTTTACTGCTCTTATCTCTTTCAAACGTTTGTTCGTATTTACAATTCTGCGTTGTTCCAAGTTCCAATTATTGGTAATAGCTATTGATTTTCTTATAAATTAGTTACCCTCCGTCAGTGGTAGGTGAAAGTTTGTGCATGTTTGTTTTGAATTTTATTGTTATTAGCGTCCTAAGTGGGTCGTGCAAACTGCTATTCTGAATAATGCTTTTTACAGGCTACCCTGATCTCATCAGATCTCATAAGCTAAGTAAGGTTGACCCTGGCTAGTATTTGGATGAGATACCTCCAAAGGAATGCCTGAAGAGGAGAAGAACCAACGGGTTGAAATTAAATCAAAAGAGTTTCCGTCTAGACATTAGGAAGAATTTTCTAACAGTTAGAGCGGTTCCTCAGTGAAACAGGCTTCCTCGGGAGGTGGTAAGCTCTCCTTCCCTGGAGGTTTTTAAGCAGCGCCTAGATGGCCATCTGTCAGCAATGCTTACTCTGTGACCTTAGGGGTTGGACTAGATGACCCTGATGGTCCCCTCCAACTCTATGATTCTATGATTCTATGACCAGGGTCATGGCAAACCACCTCTGAAGGTCTCTTACCTTGAAAACCCTATGGGGTCGCCATAAGTCAGCTGTGACATAATGGCAAAAAAACAAAACAAGCTGGCGCTGGGGATGAATTCATGGAAACAAGAGGTCGATGGCCCCCCAACATTTGGGAGTCACTGGTGTAGAGGCTACACCATCATAGTAGGCGTAGGGAGGGAGAGCAAGTGGCAAATCCCCACTCAGCCACAAAACTCACAGGGTGACCTCGGGCCTGTGGCTCTCAGCCTGACCTACTTCTCAGGGCTGTTGTGAGGATTAAGTGGAGGAAGTACAGAGCTCTGGGAAAAGAAGGATAAAAACATGATTGATAGATTAGATTTCCATTTGCTGCAGCATCTTTCCTCTTTCTCTTCGCTAACAAAACACTGCAAAAAATATTCAGCATGATTATACATATGGCTGCATCAAGCTTCTTTTAGAATTGCTTTTTTTGTAGGGTTTTATCAATACCCGTTTGCACATCAGTAAAGTGGAGAGAGGGAAAGACTCAAGGAAGTGACAGGCGTGGCAAATTGTGCATGTTTCAGTTCTGGAATCCAGTGCTTGAAATTCTCCTAGTTGAGCCAGATGGAAAGAGGGACAGAATTCAGCACTAAGCTAACTTCTAGAACAATAAAGGAATGGAATGGGGGTTAGGGGAGGGAAATCCGCTCATCCCTGTTGCTAACTTATATATCCGGTAATTAATCCTGTTGTGAATACTAGGGAAGGATTTGCCAAGGCGGCTGTTCGTTCTGAAGCAGCTTGGATTGAGGTGGGGATTTATTTTGGGGGAGAGGAGGAAGACGTAGTCCTGGATTAGGGTTAGGGTTGCCACCCTCCAGGTAGCACATGGAGAAAATGGCTGCTTTGGTGGGCGGGCTGACTTTCTCTACCACTTAAGGAAGAGTCAAACTGGCTTACAATCACCTTCCCTTCCCCTCCCCACAACAGACACCCTGTGAGGAAGGTGGGGCCGAGTGAGCTCTACGAGAGCGGCGACTAGCCCAAGGTCACCCAGCTGGCTTCGTGTGGAGGAGTGGGGAAACAAACCTGGTTCACCAGATTAGAGTCCGCCACTCATGTGGAGGAGTGGGGAATCAAACCCGGTTCTCCAGACCACCGCTCTTAACCACTACACCACGCTGGCTAGGTGGCCTGTTCCCCCCCACCCCCGGCCAGCTGAGGGGCAGTGGGCAGGCCTGTTAATTAGCAGGCAATTGCCCGCCATTAACAGGCACCTGGCAACCCTATATTGGCAACTTATGTGAAGAGTAATATGTAGTTTGGCCTAAAACAGGGCTGGCCAGAGGAGCAGCAGACCAAGCGCCATAGGCCAGCCAAGCTGGTCTGTGCTGGAATTTGGTATCCTTGCAGAGATGTGGTATAATTCTGTGTGTGTGATCCAGCCATGGCTGAAGAAGACCAGCTGCTCAGCCCTATCTCGCCCTGAGCCACTGTCACAACTTGGGCCTAGAAGTTGTTTGCCTGCTACTTCGAGGGAAGAGAGTGTTCCAGCCAGAGCTGCTCAGCTGCGTCCTCCTCTATGCCCCAGGAAAGGACTCAGGATGGGGAAAGGATGTACTAGCCAACGAGTATTAAACTGTGGAATTCAGTGCCAGCGGATGTAGTGATGGCCACGAGCAGGGATGGCTTTAAAATCTGTGGCTACTAGCCACGAGAACTCAAGGGAACCTTCATGTACAGAGGCAGCAAACCTCAGAACGTGAGTGCTGGGAGGCAACATCGGGGGAAGGTGAGGTTGCCAACTAAGGTCTTTTATGCATGGCTGTTTCCCGCGCCATCACCCCTCCGATGAATTCGAGTCTTTGTTTGGATTATGCACGCGGTTTCTGACCATCAGAGGTTGCCTCGCTCCCCCCGCCTTTCCCCGCATTATGCCCCTGTTTTCAAATTCGAGATAAAATTGGTCGCTGAAACATGGGGAAACTGAGGGGGAGATGACTTCAGATGATCAGAGTGACTTCTGACGATTAGAAACAACATGCACAATCCAAACAAAAATCCGGTCGTCAGAGGGGTGATGGTGAGTGAAACAGCCACGCAGAAAGACCTAGGGTTGCCAACCTCTAGGTGGGAGCCGTAGATCTCCTGGAACTACACCTGATCTCCAGACTATATAGCACATTTATTTATTTATCATTTATTTATTTAGAAGAAGAAGAAGAATATGCTGGCCAATGGCTGTAACAATAAATGGCAATGGAAGAAGAAGAAGAAGACTTGGTTTTTATATGCTGACTTTCTCTACCACTTAAGGAAGAATCAAACCAGCTTACAATCACCTTCCCTTCCCCTCCCCACAACAGACACCCTGTGAGCTAGGTGGGGCTGAGAGAGCTGTGACGAGCCCAAGGTCACCCAGCTGGCTCCATGTGAAGAAGTGGGGAAACAAATCCAGTTCACTAGATTAGCGTCTACCGCTCATGTGGAGTACTGGGGAATCAAACCCGGTTCTCCAGATCAGAGTCCACGGCTCCAAACCACCGCTCTTAACCACTACACCACGCTGGCTCTCAATTTAAAATATTTATTCCACTTGTCCTGGAGAAAATGGCTGCTGTATGGTGTTATACCCTACCAAACTCCCTCCTTTCCCTAAAGCCCACCGTCCAAGGCTCCACCCTCAAGTCTCCAGGGATTTCCAAACCTGGAGTTGGCACCCCTATTTGGGGAGGAGCCTAGGGAGGGTGGGGCTTGGGGAATGAAGTGTGAGCAGCACATTCTGAGAGTTCCATGGATCAAAGAGGGAAGTTGATCAGGCTTCCCCTCTGAACTCCCACCCAATTTAGCACAGAGTTCCTTTTATCAAGCTTCAGCTTGCCAAGAACTAAAGAGACCCGAGGCGGAAAGTTCTTGGAACAGAGCTGCTGCTTTCATTGAATATGAGGCATTGCAAATTAACTTCAAAGCATACGCTCACTCGCTCAAGGTGGTTGACCAAGCTGGAGAGGGTTACACAGCCCGATCAGGAGAAATCCAGCAAGGGAGATTCCTGCCCTTCGTTTGGAGGTCCCTGGTCTTTATACGCTTTTTTCCTGGGATTTGTGTGGTGTGATTGCCCTGTAATGGGCAGCCATGGACATGGCTCTGAGGTCCAGCACCTGCTTGGCATGCAGAAGGTGCCAGGGTCAGTCCCTGACATCTCCTGTTAAAAAAGATCCGGTAGAGTTGTCAGCTCCAGGTTGTCAAATACCTGGAGATTTTGGGGATGGAGCCTGAAAAGTAGGATTGCCAGGTCCCTCTTCACCACCGGCAGGAAATTTTTGGGGTGGAGCTTGAGGAGGGCGAGGTTTGGGGAAGGACTTAATTGCCATAGAGTCCAATTGCCAAAGCTGCCATTTTCTCCAGGTGAACTGATCTCTATCAGCTAGAGATCAGTTGTAATAGCTGGAGATCTCCAGCTAGTACCTGGAGGTATGACATTGAAGTCCCTCCTCTCCCCAAACCCCGCCCTTCAGGCCCCACCCCCAAAATCTCCAGGTATTTCCCAACCTGGAGCTGGCAACCCTACCTGAGTGCAATGTTAGACTTATAATTTGAGTTGCCAGGTCCCTTTTTGCCACCGGCAGGAGGTTTTGGGGCAGAGTCTGAGGAAGGCGGGGTTTGAGGAGGAGAGGGACTTCAATGCCATAGAGTCCAAAGCGGCCATTTTCTCCAGGGGAACTGATCTCTAGCGGCTGGAGATAATAGCAGGAGATCTCCAGCTAGTACCTGGAGGTTGGCAACCCTACTTATAATCCATTAAACATTTGCAGCCGCTGCAGTGGTTTCTAGTGTAATCGCATATTGTTATGAGTCCTGCGGTTCTTGTGGTCAGCCGTGCCTCGCAAAGACAGCTCCTTCTGCATTCTCAGGTGGTGCAGCTGTGCATGGGCCCATCCTTTTTCTGCAGGGACTCCTGCTTTTTGACTTGCATAGAATTTTAGCGCTGCAAGGACAGCCAGCTTTAGCAATTAAAGGCAGAGAATTAGAGAGCACAGAATTCACGAGTGTAAGCTCTAGCCCTGCGGCAAACCCATAAACAGATTTCAGCAGAAGGCAAATCCGCGAAAGCAGTTTTATTGGTTAGAATCGACAGGTTTCACAAGCCATATTCAAAAGGACACTAGTAAGGGTCAAAGGCAAGGCACATAGCATATATGGGAGAGCAAAAGGAGATAACCATTTACCCAGGCAACCCCCCCCCCCCAACAGGCAGGAAGGAGCACTCAGCGATTCCCACAGTATTGGAATCTATGAAGACTAAACACGGGGATTAGACTGGCCTTGGACAGAATAGCACAACAGCACCTGGAAGCAGCACAACAATACTACCACATACCATCCTCATGGCCTGCTCCTGACAACGAGGAATTAATTTGGCCCTTCTCTCAATCAGAACCAATAGACCCCCAGATAGATATCCTGACTACCAGGAGGGACTACAGTGGGGGTGCATTGCCTTGGAGTTAGGGTTACCAACTCCAGGTTGGAAAATTTCTGGAGGCTTTGGGGGTGCAGTAGGGTTGCCAACTTCCAGGCACTAGCTGGAGATCTCCTGCTATTACAACTGATCTCCAGCCAACAGAGATCAGTTCACCTGGAGAAAATGGCTGCTTTGGCAATTGGACTCTATGGCATTAAAGTCCCTCCCCTCCCCAAACCCCGCCCTCCTCAGGCTCTGCCCCAAAAACCTCCCACCAGTAGCAAAGAGGGACCTGGGTCACCTGGCAACCCTTGGTCCAGGGCAGCTGCTTGGGCAGCCTCTGAAACATAACCCCAGACTACATGGTCAGCTGTTATGATCCAGCAGGGCTTTTCTGATCCTCTTATGTCTCAGATGTGTCCTGCCTTAGATGTGTCATAATCGAAACATTTAAATTAGCATTCTTAAATTATTATTTTTTAAAAAATTATTGTTATACTGATTTCTTGACTTATTTGAACTGCCTTGAGTCACACTTCACAAGACACGGGCACGGTAGAAGCCTTTGAAAATGAATTGAAAAATTAAGGAGGAGCTTTTCTTTTTTTGCCTTCTCTCCAGCACAATGAGTCTTCTACTAGGGTTGCCAACCTCCAGGTAGTAGCTGGAGATCCCCTGCTATTACAACTGATCTGCAGCCAACAGAGATCAGATCACCTGGATAAAATGGCCGCTTCGGCCATTGGACTCTAAGACATTGAAGTCCCTCCCCAAACCCCACCCTCCTCAGGCTCCACCCCAAAAACCTCCCGCCGGTGGCAAAGAGGGACCTGGCAACTGTGAGAAATATCAGAGATCAATAATTCTTGCTTTCTGACTATGGCTCCCACCCAACTATAAGATATAGAAAGAATTGTTTTTTATATGATTATGGATAACCTTTGCAAGATGCTAGTTCCTGCAGATACTGGAACACATTGTGAAATTTGCTGATGCAGAATCTATGAAGGGTTTTGCCTTAACCACAGGCCCCTTGTGACTGGCATAACCAGCAGATATGGCTAGTAACCCCTTCGTGGGTCCTGGCAGATCTCTAGCTCAGAAGGATCTAAGACTGGCAATCTGCCCCCTCCCACGGACAGGAATAGCCTCTATTCAAGGAGATGTGAGTTTGTTTTGCTGAGAAAAGGAACCTTTTCCCCCCTTGCAGAAGAGTTGTGAGCTATGGAGCTGCTAGGACTGCCCAAGAAACTGTGTTAACGCTTTCCCACCCGGACCATGGAGAAAAGTATTCCCTCTGTACTACAAGAGGTCTGGGGGTGGAAGTGGCGACAATGGAGGGGTTAAAGGTGGCAGGGCCAGAATGTGCAGGGGCAGGGGAGTCCTCATTTCATCCCTGCAGGTGGAGGTAACAGGAGCCGGCTGTAGAATCCGGCCCCGACCATGCGGAGCAGGAGCAACTCCGGCATGCGGCTGGACGGCTATACTTAGCTGGTGCAACAGACCATCCTGTGCCACCAGATGGGCGAGTGCACCACTGGTTGGATGCCTGCTTGCCCGCGCCAGAGGGGTTCATCTGGGGCAGCTGCCTGCTTGGGGCTTGGTCAGCTAATTTTTAAGTTGATAATTTTGTATGGCCTGCAAATGATGTTATAAATATCCAAATGGCCCTTGGTAGAAAAAAGGTTTCCCACCCCTGTAATAGGCCCTTGGCACTGGAGAACAACACTGCCATTAGAAGAACAGGAGTGTTCAAGCTGCAATTGGAGGCACATGCAATTAGACACTCCTCCACACTCAAGGCCCTGCATGTAGAAAACTAGTAGTCAAGAATATGGCTGACATGCTAGTTTTCTACATGAAGGGATTTTTCTAAGCGTATGAAGCAACTTTCCCTATTAGACCCTGCTCTCCTTCCACTCTCAGGCCAACCTCACAACCAAAATTCCTTGGCCTCACACCCTGTCTCTGCTGCTTTCGTCCCCCCTGCCTGCCCTCAGCCTCCTACCGAAGCCTTGGCCCTGAGAACAGAGAGCGGTCTATCCCTCCGTCCTCCGGCTTCGAGAATTTTCCTTGGTGATGAATGAGGCTTGGAAACGGGCCCAAAACTGTCGCCGCAGACTCCGAGCGGCGGCTAATTGAGTCGGATCTGCTCCGCCAGTGTGGCAGGATTAATCGGCTCGGCTTCTGAAGCCCTTGCCGGGAGGTGGAGGAGAGGTTGCGGGGAGGGGGAGGAGAGGGTGGATAGGAGGGAGGAAAGAGTCAACAGGTATTTATAACAACATTAGAGTTAGGATCCCCGTGGCGCAGAGGGGTAAGCTGCAGTACTGCAGTCCAAGCTCTACTTCGACCTGAGTTCAATCCCGAAGGAAGTCGATTTCAGGTAGCCGGCTCAAGATCGACTCAGCCTTCCATCCTTCTGTGGTCGGTAAAATGAGCACCCAGCTTGCTGGGGGTAAAGGGAAGACGACTGGGGAAGGCACTGGCAAACCACCCCGTAAACAGTCTGCCTAGTAAAGGTCGGGATGTGACATCACCCCATGGGTCAGGAACGACCCGGTGCTTGCGCAGGGGACCTTTACCTTTTTTAGAGTTCAGCAGCACCTTAGAGACCAACAAAATTTTCCGGAGTACAAGTGAAGACTCTAAAACGACTGCAGATGGAGGTTAAAGTAGAAAGTGCCAAAGCAGGACTACAGCTGAACATCAAGAAGACAAAAGTCATGGGGGATTACACAAGTTTAAGCTTGACGACGAATTTGAAATTGTTCAAGATTTTCTGTTCTTTGGCTCCATCATCAACCAAAAGGCAGACTGCAACCAAGAAATCGGAAGGAGGTTGAGGCTGAGAATGGCAGCCATGAAGGAGCTAGAAAAGATTCTTAAGTGTAAGGTTGTGTCAATGGCCACCAAGATCAAGATATTTCATATCATAGTATTCTCCATTACTATGTATGGGTGTGAAAGTTGAACAATGAAGAAAGCTGACAGGAAGAAAGTAGATTCCTTTGAAATGTGGTGTTGGAGGAGAGGGTTACGGATACCGTGGACCTCCCAAAAGACAAATGAGTTGGTTCTCGATCAAATCAAGCCTGAACTCTCCTTAGAAGCTAAAATGACTAACCTGAGGCTATCATGCTTTGGTCACATAATGAGAAGACAAGAGTCACTGGAAAAGAAAATAATGCCAGGAAAAGTCGAAGGCAGCAGGAAAAGAGGAAGACTCAACATGAGATGCATTGAGACTATAAAGGCGGCTGTTAACAACAGGACATTGATTCATTGCATCGCCATGAGTCCAAAGCAACTAGATGGCACTTAACACACACATATGTTTTCCTGGCCCTGACCTGGTTAGCCCAGCCTACCCTAGCCAGATAGCATTAGATCCCAGAATCTAAGCAGGGTTGGTCCTGGTTAGCATTTGGATGGGAGACCACCAAGGAATACCAGGGTCACGATGCCGAGGCAGGTAATGTTCATCTCTTGCCTTGAAAAGAAGAATAAGAGTTGGTTTTTTATATGCCAACTTTCTCTACCACTTAAAGAAGAATCAAACCGGCTTACAATCACCTTCCCTTCCCCTCCCCACAGAAGACACCCTGTGAGGTACGTGGGGCTGAGAGAGCTCTAAGAGAGCTGTGACTAGTTCAAGGTCACCCAGCTGGCTTCATGTGGGGGAGTGGGGAAACCAACCTGGTTCACCAGATAAGGGTCTGCTGCTCATGTGGAGGAGTGGGGAATCAAACTTGGTTCTCCAGATTAGAGTCCACCGCTCCAAACCACTGCTGTTAACCACTAACCACTAAACTACGCTGGCTCTCCCCATGGGGCTGACATAAGTTGGTTGTGAGTCATAGCTCACTTTGTCAAATACAAATGAACATGAAGATCCACCAGCCCAACTCTCTCCCACTGGCCCTTCTTGGTAACACCCCTCCCAACTGATTTATGATGGGTCTTCATTTTTCATTTGTATCCAATGACATGAGCTTTGGCCCATGATAATTTATACCCTGGAAAATTTTGGTTGGTTTTTAAGGTGCTACAAGACTCAACATTTATTCTGCTACTACAGAAGAAGAGGAGTTGGCATGCATTATCTGGCTGAGGTTGGGGAGGGAGCCATGTGGGCCCAAAGCAAAATCCACCCTCCCAAAAACCCCATAAAGGTAAAGGTCCCCTGTGCAAGCACCAGGTCATTCCTGACCCATGGGGTGATGTCACATGCCGATGTTTACTAGGCAGACTTTGGTTACTGGGTGGTTTGCCAGTGCCTTCCCCAGTCGTCTTCCCTTTACCCCCAGCAAGCTGGGTACTCATTTTACCGACCTCAGAAGGATGGAAGGCTGAGTCAACCTTGAGCCGGGTACTTGAAACCGACTTCTGTCGGGATCAAACTCAGGTCGTGAGCAGAGCTTGGACTGCAGTACTGCAGCTTACCACTCTGCGCCACGGGGCTCCCTAAAAACCCCATACAATAGCTTTAATTCGGAACCATCAAAATCACACAAAACCCTGTGCAACCTGTTGAGTTCTCCAGAACTCTTCACTGGGGCGCATGTGTCTATGTTTAAGGTAGGAGGTCCAGTATTGTTGCTGTTATATTCTTACCTGACAGTAGGGGTGGTTGGTGCTTACAATCCCCTTCTCTTCTGCTGTGTGCTTCGTTCTTTGAAAGGGGACAGGTGCAAATTTACTCGCACAGTCAGGTAAGAGAGCAAAGGCTTTGAGTTTCTCACAGTGCAGTCCCAAGGTCACTCACACCCCTCTAAACCCATTGACTTCAATGGGATTAGAAGGGTATAATAACTCTTTTTAGGATTGCAATGTCAGACACTTTATCTGGCCATTTATAGTAATTGAATAACACATCTGAGTGTTCAATTAGGATCCATTATTCATTTTGATTTCTTACATCCAATATCCTCTTCCTCTTTGAAGTCTAATCTCTTTTTCCCTTTATGCCGGTCTCTTGAGCTTTTGTTAATGTTTTCCTTAAAAAAAAAAAGTTGGCAATCAAAGTAAGAATTTTTCAAAAGCGGAACAAAAGCAGATGCTTTGCAAGACAAGAGTTGTTCCACGGGCTAATTAAAATACACTCTCCATAACCTGAGCTGCTAGAGCTCTTTGCAAAGGCCTTCTTTGGGAGTTCAAGTGTACCAAATCTGAATTGCTAAGCCCTGGCAGGCGGACCTAGCAAGATATCAGCCATTTCCCCCAGCAAGCAGAAAATGTGTAGATTAGCATTAACAGTTTAGGTTATTTTAAGCACGGTACAAATAATGTCACCAGTTGCTGTTTTCTGTGCATCTAAAAATATGGCCAAGATCTTGTAGATGTTTTATGCAAATTGAGTAATGGATGCCAGATTGGGGGACTCTGGAACGGGCTTACAGTCCTGGAACATCTGTACATAATAACACAAGAAAAGCCAGCTCTGGGTAGGGAAATACCTGGAGATTTCAGGGGCGGAGCCTGAGAGGGGCGGGGTTTAGGGAGGGGAGAGACTTCATTGCCATAGAATCCACTTGCCAAAGCGGCCATTTTCTCCAGGTGAAGTGATCTCTATTGGCTGGAGATCAGTTGCAATAGCAGGAGATCTCCAGCTAGTACCTGGAGGTTGGCAACCCTAAGTGGTTCCAAGCTCTCTCTCTTTCAGAAATTGTCAAGTTAACTCATCTGGGAAATAAGAGATGCTTCTGCGATTTTCCTCATCCAAACTTCTCCCCAGATTACGGAGTTCCAACTTGGGTCTGATAACTGTTCCAATCTGTTGGCAGAGATTTTTGCCCTCAGAAGAGATTCTTTATGGTGGTGAAGAGTTCCTTCCACTAGAGCAGTGGTTCCCAGACTTTTCAGGCCACTGCCCCCTTGGTTCCACAACCCCAGCGCCCCCTACCCTATCCAGCAACACAGTTAAAGCCCCCCCTCTAGCACCCCCTGCTGCCCCCTTGCCTCTTAGTGCCCCCCTAGGTAATCCCACCGCCCCCCAGGGGGTAGTACTACCCACTTTGGGAACCACTGCACTAGAGGGAAACTCCACCATCAATAGAACGGAGTCACAGACATGGTGCATTAAGATATTCTGTCTTGTGTATTTCTTTTATTTCCAAATGTTCTCCATGTAGGCTTGAGATGTAATTTCCTATTCATTGGTGTATCCAAATGTTGTCCATGCTTGCATGATGTATACCTTCCTCTTCATTAGTGTATTTCTCTCTCCCCTGTATCAGCTATGTTACCTTTGCAAACCAGCCCATAGGTCAAACACTGCAAAAAAGCAATTTTGATGTGATTATGTATACAGTGATGTCAAATTTTTGCATGGTGTTTTCCTAATGTGCAGGAATGCACCAGTCACTTACTATGCAACGGAATCTTGATACACAGCAAGATTGCTTTTGGGGGGTGTTTCAGCATGGTGTAGTGGTTAAGAGTGGTGGTTTGGAGCGATGGACTTTAATCTGGAGAACCGGGTTTGATTCCCCACTCCTCCATATGAGTGGCAGATGCCAATCTGGAGAACTGGGTTTGTTTCCCCACTCTTACACATGAAGCCAGCTGGGTGACCTTGGGCTAGTCACTCACAGTTCCCTCAGAATTCTCTTAGCCCCATCTACCTCACAGGGTGTCTGTTGTGGGGAGGGAAAGGGACGGTGATCGTAAGCTGGTTTGATTCTTCCTTAAGTGGTAGAGAAAGTCGGCATATAAGAACCAACTCTTCTTCTTCTTCTTCTTCTTCTTCTTCTTCTTCTTCTTCTTCATCATCATCATCATCACCACCATCATCATCATCGATGTGCGCATGCGCATAGCAAAATGTATAAAGGGGAGACTCAAACTGACTAAAGGGATGGCAAAAACTTCAGCCATCTATGCATGGAATTCAGTTTAGAGATTCTGCTTGTTAAAAAGGAATTAAGTAACAGCACAATCCTAAAGAGAGTTACTTCAGTCTAAGCCCATTGAAATAAATGGTCTCAGACTGGAGTAAATCTTTTTAGGATTGCATTGTAAGAACTTTTAGGACAATAAAGGAGCATAAGGGGCAGGGGCGGGGGGGAACATGAAAAGGAACAAATCAACTTGTTGGGAGAAAATGGACTTCCATGGCATCCCTTTAACTGGAGATGACAGGGATAGGGTTGCCAGGTACCTCTTCACCACCTGCATGAGGTTTTTTTGGGGTGGAGCCTGAGGAGGGCGGGGTTTGGGGAGGGGAGGGACTTCAATGCCATAGAGTCCAATTGCTAAAGCGGCCATTTTCTCCAGGGGAACTGAATTCTATCGGCTGCAGATCAGTTGTAATAGCAGGAGCTACTACCTGGAGGTTGGCAACCCTAGCCAGGGATTGAACTTGGAACCTTCTATATGCCAAGCAGATGCTCAACAAACTGAGCCACAGCCCTTCCCCAGTGGGCCGATGACCCCACCCTGGTCCCACAGATTGTACACTGTGCAAGTGCAGAGGGCACACCTACCTGAACACATGAAGCTGCCTTATACTGAATCAGACCCTTGGTCCGTCAAAGTGGCATCCCATGTTCTTGCTTTGCTCCTTCTGGGATTTCGTTGAGCCGGGTGTGGAATAAAGACATGTGAGAGGCCTTGGGCGCATAGGAATGGCAGCCTGGATTTTTTTTTTTTTGAGGGGTGTATTTATGTGTGGCTTTCAATCTGAGCTTTCGCTCCGTCCTCTACCAACACTGCCTTCCTTCTTCCCTCCACTGTCAGAGGCAGTTTTATTCAAAAAGGCTCTCGACAGCATTCTTCCTCACTTATTAATACGGCCGAGTACATTTCAGCGCTCCAAGTGTAAATATTCAAACAGCGGTATCTCTCCCTCCTTCGCCTCCGAAGAGAATAGCTTCCTTGTGTGTGAATGAATTGAAACAGAATAAATCATTTCTGGCAGAAGCATTGTGTGTATGCAAGGGGGAAGGAGGGGGGATGGAGGGGAGGGGAGAATCTCCTAAGGATACTCCCACAATGCATCAGGCAGGCCCCTTTCTTCCTCCTGAAGGCTAAAACGAGGGAGAGAAGCCCTCTAAAGGTCGCTTGGTGGTAGGGTTGCCAACCTCCAGGTACTAGCTGGAGATCTCCCAGGAGTACACCTGAACTGCAGCCTATAGAGATCATTTCACCTGGAGGAATTGGCCTCTTTGGAAGGTGGACTCTATGGCATTATACCCCAATGAAACCCCTCCCTTCCCCAAATAGGGTTCTCAAACTCCAGGTACTAGCTGGAGATCTCCTGCTATTACAACTGATCTCCAGCCGACAGAGATCAGTTCCCCTGGAGAAAATGGCCACTTTAGCAATTGGACTCTAGGGCACTGAAGTCCCTCCCCTCCCCAAACCCCGCCCTCCTCAGGCTCCACCCCAACAACCTCCCGCCGGTGACAAAGAAGGACCTGGAAACCCTATCCCCAAACTCCGCCCTCCTCAGCTCCACCCCAAAAATCTCCAGGCATTTCCCAACCCAGAGCTGGCAACCCTACTTGGTGGTGAGCAGGCACTCTACATGGGCCCAGAGGCCCTCTTTGAAGCTGAATCCAGAGGCTGTGCTGAAATGAATCCACTGTCAAACCTGGTGGCTTGTGATTCAGCATAGAGCTGCCTTGCCAGCGGAGCCATCGGGCAACCTGCCAGTCTCGGAGCCGCATCTGCAGATGCTGGGTGCTGGTCAAATGAGAGCGGAGGACTCGACCTCCTCTGCTAATAGCGACAGCTTAAAAGTCTTCTGAAGAGGGCCATAAATCTTTGATAAGGACTAAGGTAAAAAGGCTGGGTGTGAATCTGTGGGGCTGCTGAGCCTGCCAGAGGTGAGGATTGCTGGGAGGGGGAATTAAAGATTCCTCTTCACACATTTCACAGTAGTAGCATTGCCAACTTCCAGGTGGTGGCTGGAGATCGCCTGCTATTACAACTAAGGTTGCCAACCTCCAGGTAATAGCTGGAGATCTCCTGCTATTACAACTGATCTCCAGCCAATAGAGATCAGTTAAGGTAAAGGTCCCCTGTGCAAGCACCGGGTCATTCCTGACCCATGGGGTGATGTCACATCCCGACGTTTTCTAGGCAGACCTTGTTTACGGGGTGGTTTGCCACTGCCTTCCCCAGTCATCTTCCCTTTACCCCCAGCAAGCTGGGTACTCATTTGACCGACCTCGGAAGGATGGAAGGCTGAGTCAACCTTGAGCCTGGCTACCTGAAACTGACTTCCTTTGGGATTGAACTCAGGTCGTGAGCAGAGCTTGGAGTACTGCAGCTTACCACTCTGCACCACGGGGCTCCAGTTACCTGGAGAAAATGGCCACTTTGGCAACTGGACTCTATGGCATTGAAGTCCCTCCCCTTCCCACACCCCGCCCTCCTCAGGCTCCGCCTTAAAAACCTCCCGCCAGTGGCAAAGAGGGACCTGGCAACCCTACACAGTAGACAGGTTGGGTTTGCACCCCCCTGAGTCAGAGGTAAGGCTTGCAGCCTCCAGGTGAGGCCAGGCGATCCCCTGGAATTACTGCTCATCTCTAGACTACAAAGATCAGTTCCCCTGGAGAAAATGGCCACTTTGGAGACTGGACTCTAGGATATTATATTCTGCTGAGGTCTTTCCCCAGGCTCCACCTCCAAACCTCAAAGGATTTCCCAAGCCAGAGTTGGAAAGCCTAGTCGGAGGTAATACAATCACAAATGTGGTACCCCATTACAATATATACATGTGGAGGTTGGACAGTGTAGAAAGCTGACAGGAAGAAAATGTGGTGGTGGAGTAGGGTTCCCAGCTCCAGGTAGGAAAATAACTGGATATTTGGGGGGTGGAGCCTGAAAAGGCCAGGGTTTGGGGAGGGGAGAGATTTCAACGGGGTATAATGCCATAGAGTCCACCTTCCACAGTGGCCATTTTCTCCAGGTGAACTGATCTCTGTCACCTGAAGATCAGTTGTAATAGCAGATCTCCAGACACCACCTGGAGTTTGGCAACCCTATGGTAGAGGAGAGTTTTATGGATACAATGGACTAACTGCCAAAAAGACAAATAAGTGGTTTCCAGATCAAATGAAGCCTGAACTCTCCCTAGAAGCTAAAATGACTAAAAGGCTGTTGTGCTTTTGGACACATTATGAGAAGACAAGACTCACTGGAAAAGACCATAGCGCTGGGAAAAAAGTTAAAAGCACCTGGAAAGGAGGAAGACCCAACATGAGTTGGATTGACTCAACCAAGGAAGCCATGGCCCGAGAGCATTTCTACCAAAGGAGAGAACTGAACAAGTTTCTACACCATAGGCAGCAAATCCTGAGGGTTGCCAGGTCTCACTTTGCCACCTGTGGGAGGTTTTTGGGGTGGAGCCTGAGAAGGGCGGGGTTTGGGGAGGGGAGGAACTTCAGTGCCATAGAGTCCGATTGCCAAAGCGGCCATTTTCTCCAGGTGAACTGATCTCTTTCAGCTGGAGATCAATTGTAATAGCAGGAGATCTCCAGCTAGCACCTTACATGGCCCTCAGTTTGCAAGACCTGAGGAAGGCTGTTAACAATAAGCCATTTTGAAGATCGTTAATTCATAGGTAGGGTTGCCAGATCTAGGTTGGGAAATACCTGGAGATTTTGGGGGTGGAGCCTAAAGAAGGTGGGGTTTGGGGAGGGACTTCAATGGGGTATAATGCCATAAAGTCCGCCTTCCAAAGCAGCCATTTTCTCCAGGGGAACGGATCTCAGTCGCCAGGAGATCATTTGTAATTCCGTGAGATCTCCAGTCTCCAACTGGACGTTGGCAACCCCGGGCTGCAGCCTCTCTCCTTCTGTCTTTACGTTCAACAACCTCTTTCAGAGACACCCGTTCTCCCTGGCTTCCCCTGACATACCTTCCTTCCCTTTGATTTTCCTTTTCTTCCCCCAACGCATCTTTATTTTTATCTGTAGATTGGAAGCTTCTGGCAGGGCCTGTTTTATTTTTAGTTTTTTTGTACAGCACCTAGCAATTTCACGGGCATGTATTCTTATTATTAATAATAACGTTAATTCATATTCTGTGCTCCTCCCGCAGGGTCAGCCTTGTCACGGCCCACTCCCTTCCCCTCCCAAAGCAACTTCGGCATCCGTGAGAAGAAAGAAATGAACAGATAGCCCATATTATGCAAACTGGGGCTATGGAATGCCAGTTCTTTTCCTTTTTGCAGACTGATTTTGCAACCAGTCAAAGGGCAGAGAATTTGTAAATCATCTTTTATTTGGCACTGAAGAAAGACAAGCACTTAGATCCGAAGACCATTAAAATGAAGATTATATAGCATATAGATTTTTTTTTTTACTAGGGAAGCCACAGCGCTGGGGATTTTAAAAAGGTTTGTTTGTTTTGCTTTCCAAGCAAGGTAAATCCACAAAACAGCAATGCTTGTAAGTCGGGTTGCCAACCTCCATGTGGTAGCAACTCAAAGCAAAAGCACCAGTAAATATTGTGCAAACAAGATAATAACAACAAAGTATTGCTCTTAGAAAATATATATTCAGAATAGTTCTAATAAGCACAACCCAGATTGAGCAAAACACCACAATAATATACAAGACGGTCTTAAAAAGACCCAATGTGAAAGCGCAAAACGTTACAAATAAATAAATCTCAGGCACAGTTGCTCAGTTCTATGAGTCCATAAAGTGCAAATGCAATAATTTAGGCAATAATTTAGGCAGCAAAGACCGGACATAATGCGATGGAAATCCGGTATAATTCCATTTCATGCGATATTTTCTCAAGCTTCATAAGTCCTTCATTGCATCATTTCATGAAGGGATATACCTTCCTTATACGCATGGACGGCAAAGTGAGACGTCTTACTTTGCCGTCCATGCGTATAAGGAAGGTATATCCCTTCATGAAATGATGCAATGAAGGACTTATGAAGCTTGAGAAAATATCGCATGAAATGGAATTATACCGGATTTCCATCGCATTATGTCCGGTCTTTGCTGCCTAAATTATTGCCTAAATTATTGCATTTGCACTTTATGGACTCATAGAACTGAGCAACTGTGCCTGAGATTTATTTATTTGTAACGTTTTGCGCTTTCACATTGGGTCTTTTTAAGACCGTCTTGTATATTATTGTGGTGTTTTGCTCAATCTGGGTTGTGCTTATTAGAACTATTCTGAATATATATTTTCTAAGAGCAATACTTTGTTGTTATTATCTTGTTTGCACAATATTTACTGGTGCTTTTGCTTTGAGTTGCTACAACTTCCAATTAGCACTTGTAGCCGTTTGTGATTACTATAACCTCCATGTGGTAGCTGGAGATCTCCCACTATTATAACTGATCTCCAGGCGACAGACAACAGTTCACCTGGAGAAAATGGCCGCTTTGGAAATTGGACTCTATGGCATTATACCCCATTGAAGTCCCTCCCCTCCCCAAACCCAGCCCTCCCCAGACTTCACCCACAAAATCTCCAGGTATTTCCCAACCCAGAGCTGGCAACCCTATTTGTAAGGCAATTGACAGGGTTCCTCTTGGAGTTCATTAAAAGCTAGGGCAGGTCTACCCAGAAGTAAATCCCATTTTATTCAGTGAGGCTTACTCCCAAGAAAGCATTTCTAGCAGCAGCTTAGGTTAGGGTTGCCAGCTCTGGGTTGGGAAATACATGGAGAATTTGGGGGTGGAGCCTGAGGAGGGTGGGGTTTGGAGAGGGGAGGGACTTCAATGCCATAGAGTCCAATTGCCAAAGCAGCCATTTTCTCCAGAGGAACTGATCTATGTCGGCTGGAGATCAGTTGTAATAGCAGGAGATCTCCAGCTACCGCCTGGAGGTTGGCAACCCTAGCTTATGCATTCTTCTCGTCGATGTCTTTGGGAGATGTCAGTGGTAGGTGTGTACAGACATTTGCTGTTTCGTATCAGTTTGTATTCACATTGAACGCCTCCACATCTCTGCATGTTGTGGGTTTAGTAGACTTGCTTATATTGTATCTGCAGGGCCTTTGCAAGATCCCATGCTCTAGGGGGAATTAGAGACCACTTTGTATTTATTTAAAGCACTTATATGCCTCCTGTTCAGAGACTTGTCAACAAAAACTCGAACATAAATGCACATAAAACCCCCAAAAGCATAAAAGCCCATGAAATACCCAGAGCATAAAACATCTCTGTGTGTAAAGTGCCGCCAAGTCGCAGCCGACTTATAGCAACCCAGTAGAGTTTTCAAGGCAAGAGACTAACCAGAGGTGGTTTGCCAGTGCCTTCATCTGCTTAGCGACCCTGGACTTCCTTGGGGGTCTCCCATCCGAGTACTAACCAGGGCTGACCCTGTTTAGCTTCTGAGATCTGATGAGATCAGGCTAGCCTGGGCCATCCAGGTCAGGGTATAAAACATAGAATCATAGAGTTGGAAGGGGCCATACAGACCATCTAGTCCAACCCCCTGCTCAATGCAGGATCAACCTGCATTGTGCTGGTTTGTCCAGCTGCTGTTTAAAAACTGCCAGAGAGGGGGAGATCACTCCCCCCCAGGCAGCCCATTTCACAGTTGAACTACTCTGACTGTAAATTTGTTTTCCTAATATCCAGAAGGTACCTTTCTGCCTGTAGTTTAAAACCATTACTGCGAGTCCTGTCCTCTGCTGCCAACAGGAACAGCTCCCTGCCCTCCTCTAAGTAACAGCCCTTCAAATACTTAAAGAGAGCAATCATGTCCCCGATCATCTAGCAATTTAAAAATAATCCTTGTAACCTGAGTTGACAGATTGTAAAAACAATTAAAAGGATCAAGAAGAAGAAGGCGCTATGGAGTTGCAACGTAAGGTGATCCTATCCAGGCGAAAGATGAGCAGAGGTAATTTGCCATTGCCTTCCTCCCTGTAGTGACCCTATTCTTCCTTGGTGGTCTCCCATCCAAGTACTGACTGTGGCGGACCCTGCTTAGTTTCCAAGTTCTGATCGGACTGGTCTAGGGCAGGCTACCAGGCTTCTGCAAAAGGATCAAACCCCCTACTTTAAGAGATGGGTAGTGGATATTGAAGGGATTTGCTGGAGAAGAAGAAGAAGAGTTGGTTTTTATATGCTGACTTTCTCTACCACTTAAGGAAGAATCAAACCGGCTTACAGTCACCTTCCCTTCCCTTCCCCTCCCCACAACTAGGGTTGCCAGGTCCCTCTTCGCTACCGGCGGGAGATTTTGGGGGCAGAGCCTGAGGAGGGTAGGGGAGGCGGAGGGGAGGGACTTCAATGCCATAGAGTCCAATTGCCAAAGTGGCCATTCTCTCCAGGTGAACTGATCTCTATTGGCTGGAGGTCAGTTGAAATAGCAGGAGATCTCCAGCTAGTACCTGGAGTTTGGCAACCCTACCCACAACAGCTACCCTCTAAGGTAGGTGGGGCTGAGAGTGGTGGTTTGGAGCAGTGGAGTCTGATCTGGAGAACTGGGTTTGATTCCCCACTCCTCCAAATGAGCTGTGGAGGCTTATCTGGTTAATTTGATTTGTTTCCCCACTTTACACATAAAGCCATCTGGGTGACCTTGGGCTCTCTCAGCCCCACCTACTTCACAGGGTGTCTGTTGTGTGGAGGGGAAGGGAAGGTGATTGTAAGAAGAAGAAGAGTTGGTTTTTATATGCTGACTTTCTCTACCACTTAAGGGAGACTCAAACCGGCTTACGATCACCTTCCCTTCCCCTCCCCACAACAGACGCCCTGTGAAGTGGATGGGGCTGAGGGTAAACCTACCTGTGGGTAAACTTAGTAGGGCTTTCAGAGGATAGCCATATTGATTTGCAGTAGAAGTAGGGTTAGGGTTTGACAGTGAAATGTACCACCGTGTTTGGCCGGGGCGATTAGATATGAGCTGAACCAGCCTGCACATTTTGGTTCAGCACCAAAGAATTCAAACACCTGTCGAACAGATTTGCGCCGGGTTTTTCAAAATTGTGCATGCTGCTAACATCACTGGAATGACTTGCATGAACACCAAAGAGCAGGATTTTTTAAAACACCGTTTCAGAAGGGTTAGCTATGCAGTCGAACATCTAAATTCAACTCCAGTAGCACCTTAGAGGCCAAATTTTTGTGAATCAAAGCACCCTTTGTCAGATAACATTGTCAGACCATCAGATACCATATCTGATGAAGGGAGCTTTGGCACTTGACAGCTCATACTCCTGAATGCCTTGTTGGCCTCTAAGGTGCTACTGGACTTGTGTCTAGGTATTTAAACATTGTGTTCATTTATGGCTATATTTTTAATGATTTGTGACAGATTTAACTGGCTATTTAAACAATTATCGCGCAAAAGGAGCAGCAGCGCAGCAGGCACGGGGGAAATAGAGCTCCCTCAGGTTGTGTGAGAATGAGCATGTGCGAAAAGCCAATCACGCTGTGCTGTGATTTTAGGAAGGAATGAGGGGGAAGCAGTCTGCTGAACTGTCACGAATGGGTGGTCAAAAAACTGGCTCGCTGTTCAGGACTGGCGAACAGGACGTGAGCGGAACTGGCAGGTGTTCGAGCATCCTTACTGATTGTTAATAATTCATTTACATACTGCCTCTGGGATACATGGATCTGGCAGATCTGTCCTGCTAACAGAGGTGCTTTCCTCTGATGCAAGAAGTCCTTCCCTGACCTCCGGGGAAGGCTGCTTAATGGGACCCTGTTAGGGTTTCTAATCTCCAGGTATTAGCTGGGGATCTTCTGCTATTACAACTGATCTCCAGCTGATAGAGATCAGTTCACCTGGAGAAAATGGCCGCTTTGGCCATTGGACTCGATGGCATTGAAGTCCCTCCCCTCCCCAAACCTCGCCCTTTTCAGGATCCGCCCCAAAAACCTCCCGCCGGTGGCGAAGAGGGATCTGGCAGCCCTAAGGCCCTGTGTTAGCAGAACAGCTCCATGAGATCTGATGGAGAGAAGTTGCCGAGTTTCATAACCAAAAATAAAATAAAACAGAAGGTGACAGGTCCCTGCCCCAAAGGAGCTTACAATCTAAAATTGTGAGGGTGGAAGATGAGAGAGGAAGGGGAAAGCGAGGTGAGTGTGTGAGCAATTATGGCATTTTGGGGCTCGTATGCCGCATGCAACTATGGTGGGGGAAGGACAGCACACCGGATCCCCTTCCTCCATCCCGATTCGCTGCAAGAGGACATGTGGGGAGGTGTGCGCTTGTGGGGGACGCGGTTATAGATTTCCTGCCTCTTATTTCATCGGCCGCAGCTGTGGAGGCAGGCCTCCCTGAGGTCTTGCACTTAAGGCTAATTTTAGAACAGGCTCAAAAGATGGGGGGCCATCTTCTTCTCGGTCAGGCAAAGACACTTCAGCGGAGGCGAGAAGCCGCATCCCTGTTCCTAAAGCAAATGGAGTGAAATATTTCCAGTCGACACAGTGTGAGTTGCAGAGTGTTGACTTTTCATATGGGAGATGCCGGTCCGTGACCCCCTTCTCTGTTACCGGATAGCCTTCGCAGCAAATCCATGCTGTATCCGAGCACACTTTATTATGATTATTCTATTTTCTTCTTCTTCTATCCAGCTCTCCCTGACACTGTGGGTGTGTGAAGAAGGTCCATGCTCAGCCAAGAATGCCGGGCATCTCTGCTTTCAGATTTTTAAAATGATTTGAGCAGGTTTCTAGCCCCTAAGACTGCAAAGAGAGATTTGAGGGTCTGAGCAGAAGCAGATCTACAATGGACATGTGGCTGACCGCGCCTATCCTATATGTAACTCCTCCTCAAGACTATGGAAAAGAAGAAAAAATTAGATCTTTGTTGTTTTAAATTTTAGATTCATCCCAAAATAAAAGGTTATTGATTGATCCTCTCTTTTATCTGCAAAGGGACTGTATAGTGTCTTACAGTATTTTCCCTAGAATCATGGAATCATAGAGCTGGAGGTAGGGTTGCAAGTTCCGGGTTGGGAAATACCTGGCGATTTGGGGGCGGAGCCTAAAGGAGGGCGGGGTTTGGGGAGGGGAGGGACTTCAATGCCACAGAATCCAATTGCCAAAGCGGCCATTTTCTCCAGGGGAACTGATCTCTGTCGCCTGGAGGCCAGTTGTAATAGTGGGAGATCTCCAGCCACCACTTGGAGGTTGGCAACCTTAGTTGGAAGGGACCTCAAGGGTCATCTAGGCCAACCCCCTGTAGAATGCAGGAAATTCACAACTACCTCCCCACACACTCCCAGTGACCCTTGTTCCTTCCTGTTGGAGAGTTCAACCTGAGAGTAAGGCCCAAGGTTCTCCAGCAAGCTTCAATGGCTCATTTGGGAATCTGTAAAGGTTTGCCAGGTCTAGGTTGGGAAATACCTGGAGATTTTGGGGCGGAGCCTGAGGAAGGCTGGGCTTGGGGAGGGGAGGGACCTCAATGCCATACAGTCCAATTGCGAAGGTGGCTATTTTCTCCAGGTGAACTGATCTCTATCGGCTGGAGATCAGTTGTAATAGCAGGAGATCTCCAGCTAGTACCTGGAGGTTGGCAACCCTAAATCTGTAAATCCAGGTCTCCTGGATTCTAGTCTGGCACCCTAACTGATACACCATGCTGTCTCTCATCTACCTCTGTTATCTCCCTGGGAGAAACCTCTGCTGGACTCATGCCTGGCAAGTTCTGGGGAGGGTAGCGTGTCCTTGATATTCTCTTCCCATGACAGCAAGGGCTGAAAGCATTTTACTCTGGCCTGTTCTATGAACGCAGCAGAATGAGGCGGTAGAATCAAAGGGGTAGACTGGACCGTATCATTTCAGACTGCGGGTGGGTGATGCCATTTTTTTTAATAACCCCCATATTTAAAAAAATCCAGCAAGCACCTCAAGAAAAATAGTTCCTGGCACCGGCCTTCTTCCTGCATGCCAAAATCCTGTGGAATCTTTTAATCAGGACTGTGTTATGCTGCAGGCGAGCAGATGGATCCCAGAACAGGGATGGGGTTAGAGTTGCCAGGTCTCTCTTCACCACTGGTGGGAGGTTTTGGGGGCGGAGCCTGAGGAGGGCGGGGTTTGGGGAGGGACTTCAATGCCATAGAGTCCAATTGCCAAAGCGGCCATTTTCTCCAGGGAAACCGATCTCTATCGGCTGGAGATCAGTTATAATAGCAGGAGATCTCCAGCTAGTCCCTGGAGGCTGGCAATCCTAATAGGGATGACTGCCTTCAGGTGGGACCTGGGGATCCCCCGGAATTACAGCTCATCTCCAGACTACAGAGATCAGTTTCCCTAGAAAAAATGGGTGCCATGTAAGATGGGGCATTGTACCCCACTGAGGTCCCTGTCCTCCCCAGGCTCCATCCCCAAATCTCCAGGAGTTTCCCAACCTGGAGCTGGGAACCCAAGCCCCCCCCTCCCCGCTGGTGGCCGGGGGGGAACCTGGCAATAGGGTTGCCAGCTCAGGGTTGGGAAACTGCTGGAGAATTGGAGGGCGGAGCATGAGGAGGGTGGGGTTTGGGGAGGGGAGGGACTTCAATGCCATAGAGTCTAATTGTCATAGTGGCCATTTTCTCCAGGGGAACTGATCTCTGTCGCCTGGAGATCGGTTGTAATAGCAGGAGATCTCCAGCTAGTACCCAGAGGCTGGCAACCCTACCTGGCAACCCTAAACAGGGATGATGAGCATTTCAGCTCTTTTTTTATTTTTTTAAGGAAGTTTCTAGCCCTTATGGATGCTCCTAGGAAGGTTCCCCCTACAAACTTCATATCCACCTGTAGTTGGATGCTGATTGGTCCATTCTGCCATATCAGGACTCTACCACCTTCCCCCATCCGGCTGTTCACCTCCCGCCCTGGAAAGATGTCTTAGAGTATTCGAACCAGGGAAGAAACGTGGACACAATTTCATGTTCCTTTTAATAACTGCCAGTACATCGCTTGATTTTTTGGTGTTTATTTGGTGCCTCTGGGCTGCCCATGAATCCGATGCCTCCGCCACCCTCTGCCCTCCCTGCGCTGCCAATAGCCGCTATCGAGAGCCGCTGCTTTTAAAAACGCACTTAGGAATATGATTTCTTCTGAACGGACGCAGATATTAAAATACCTGACCTATTTTTCATTACTTGACTTCCAGCCTGGGTCGCGGAGGTGGTGGTGGGGAATTTCTCCCCCCCCCTTCCAGCTTCGCCTCCCAGATATTGAATCTCGTTCTGTCTACAAGATTATTTTTTTTAAAAGAAGAGGGGGAAAATCAGGGGCCTCCTCCTCCTCCTCTGAGTAGCTTCTGCTTCTTATTCATTATTTATATAATGCTTTCAACGTAGACGCAGCTTTACAAGATTAAATAAGACAGGCCCCTGGTGAAAGCTTACAGTTTTTAAAAAACCTAGATGGCTTTTTAAAGAGAGAGAGAGAGAGAGAATAACCAAGGGGAAGAAAGCTCCAGGCAGAGAACAGAATGAGAACAAGGCTGTTTACACTGGGCGTGTGCATAGCCTAGGGTTGCCAGGTCCCTCTTCGCTACCGACAGGAGGTTTTGGGGCGGAGCCTGAGGAGGGTGGGGTTTGGGGAGGGGACTTCAATGCCATAGAGTCCAGTTGCTGAAGCGGCCATTTTCTCCAGGTGAACGGATCTTTATTGGCTGGAGATCAGTTGTAACAGCGGGAGATCTCCAGCTGGTACCTGGAGGTTGGCAACCCCGGCGTAGCCAGGACTTTTAAAACAGGAGTTATTATTGGGAACAAACAAGCCCTGTTTACACGAGCAGTGCACGCCAGAGTACATTATTACTCTCAGATTATTCATAATTTATATAAACGCTGTGTTCTGCATCCACGATACTTTGCAAGATCAAATCAGGCCCCGTTTCAATCTGCTCAATAATCGCCGGAGGAATTTTGTTGCTTCTTCCCCTTCTGCTGTGCCTTGGCTCCGGCAGAATCCGAATCCAGCTGGCCCCGGGTGGGCTTCCCTCCTTTCGAACTTTCCCCAGCGATTCACTCCAATGCAATGCCCTGGCTGTTCTGGGTTCATGCAAAACCCTAGCCTTTGCAAGTGGGTTTTGGAGTTGGCGTGCCAGGCAAACCAATAGTCTCTTTTGAGGAGGTACACAGTTGAAAGGAAGAAGAAGTAGAAGAAGAGTTGGATTTTATATGCTGACTTTCTCTACCACTTAAGGCAGAATCAAACCGGCTTACAATCACCTTCCCTTCCCCTCCCCACCACAGACACCCTGTGAGGTAGGTGGGGCTGAGAGAGCTGTGACTAGCCCAAGGTCACCCAACTGGCTTCATGTGGAGGAGTGGGGGAATCAAACCCGGTTCTCCAAGTCAGAGTCTACCACTCCAAACCACCGCTCTTAACCACTACACCACGCTGGCTCTCTGTCATGGGTTGCTGGTGGAACTCCTTGCCACAGGATGGCTTGAAGAGGGAATATTAGACACATTCATGAATAGGGTTGCCAGCTCCAGGTTGAGTAATACCTAGAGATTTTGGGGGTGGAGTCTCAGGAGGGTAGCATTTGGGGAGGGGAGGGACTTCAATGCCATAGAGTCCAATTGCCAAAGCGGCCATTTTCTCCAAAGGAACTGATCTCTGTCCTCTGAAGATCAGTTGTAATAGCGGGAGATCTCTAGCCACCACCTGTGTGAAGTAGGATACCAGATTTGAATGACCACTGATCCAGCAGCTGGTGGTTGGAGATTTCCCGCTATGACAACTGATCTCCAGCCGACAGTTCCCCTGGAGAAAATGGCCGCTTTGGCACTTGGACTCTACGGCACTGAAGTCCCTCCCCTCTCCAAACTCTGCCCTCCTTAGGCTCCACCCCAAAACCTCCAGGTGTTTTTCAACCTGGAGCTAGCACCCTTATATAAACAAGAAAGTGCCTGACAATTTTTTTAAGAGGAGGGCAGTGATTTCTACTGATTCTCCCTCCTTCTGCAGCCCACTGACCCCCCCCAAATTTTGTCAGCAAATTGGAGAAAAAAGAGCAAGAGTCCAGTAGCCAGGCGATGAGCTTTCGTGAGTCATAGCTCACTTCTTCGAATGCAGCTAGAATGGGGATCTGTTATTGAAGAAGAAGAAGAGTTGGTTTTTATGTGTCGACTTTCTCCACCACTTAAGGCAGAATCAAACCGGCTTACAATCACCTTCCCTTCCCCTCCCCACAACAGACACCCTGTGAGGTAGGTGGGGCTGAGAGAGCTCTAGCAGAGCTGTAACTTGCCCAAGGTCTCCCAGCTGGCTTCATGTGGAGGAGTGGGGAATCAAACCCGGTTCTCCAGATTAGAGTCCACCACTCTAAACCACCACTCTAAACCACCGCTCTTAACCACTACACCACTCTGGCTCTTTGAAGGACAAAACAGGCAAAAAAGCACCACTTCCTTTTAGAAAAACTTAATTCTTTGGAGCATAGTTGGATGTAGGCCACCAAGACGTCTTTTTTTTGGGGGGGGGGGAAGGTTTAAACTATTCACACATCCCTCCACAATGTAGAGAAGGGGAAGGAAAAATGTAAATGAGTTGAAGGAAGTGAAAGTTTTGCCAACTAACGCTGCAACTTCAGAAATTCTGCTATTCAGCGGTGAATTTAGAATTAAGGAAGAGGGAAACGCGTCGCAGGGCAAAATGCCAGCGTCGTTCAGAACGGGGATGGGGCCAATTCATTCATCCCCAGTTACCAACTTATCGCTTCGTTCTGGCGCTGCCAAACTGATGTCCCTCCTCTATCTTCTCTCTCCATTCCCCTTCCTTTGCGCGTCTCGTCTTTTTAATTTGCAAGCCTGAAGTCAGGGGCTGTATCTTATTTTCATTTATGGACGGCGTCTGCCGCCAGACCTGTGTTTCGAATTTTAATTGCGCTCAGTCACTTTGGGGCGTCAGTTCCTTTCGGCCTGAAAAGTAAGATAACAATGTAATAAATAAATACGTCAGAGCCGCGATAGCTCGGCAGAATTGCCCTGGTCCTTATTCTGTGCTTAATGAAACCTCCTGCTTCCAAGGCAGTCTACCCCTGAATGTCAGAAACAAAGAAAATGGAGGGAATGCCACCCCCTTCATGCCATAAGCACATCAAAAGAGCCTTGATGGATCAGACCCAGGGGCCAGATAGTCCAGTATCCTGTTTTCCACAGTGGCCGACTGGGGTGTGCCCATGAGGCCTGTGTGAGCTGGGCATGGAGGCCAAAGCACCCTCCTATGGTTGCCCCTGAGCAACTGGTACTCAGAGGTACACTGCCTCTGAACATGGAGGTTCCATTTAGCCTAACATCTATTCCACATGAACACCATCAAGCTGCCGTGTTGAACAGGACCATTGATCCATCACAGCCAATATTGTCTACTCATGAACACATGAAGCTGCCTTATACTGAATCGGACCCTCGGTCCATCAAAGTCAGTATTGTCTACTCAGACCAGCAGCGGCTCTCCAGGGTCTCAGGCTGAGGTCTTTCACATCACCTGTTTGCCTAGCCCCTTTAACTGGAGATGCTGGGGATTGAACCTGGTGCCTTCCACATGCCAAGCAGATGCTCTACCACTGAGCCACAGCCCCTCCCCTAAAGGTATTCCCCTGTGCAAGCGCCAGGTCATTCCTGACCCTTGGGGTGACGTCACATCCTGGAGATTACTAGGCAGACTGTGTTTATGGGGTGGTTTGCCATTGCCTTCCTCAGTTGTCTACACTTTACCCCCAGCAAGCTGAGTATTCATTTTAATGACCTTGGAAGGATGGAAGGCCGAGTCAACTTTGAGCCGGCTACCTGAAACCGACTTCTGTCAGGATCAAACTCAGGTTGCGAGCAGAGCTTCTGACTGCAGTACTGCGGCTTACCTCTCTGTGCCACGGGCAAACTGGCAGCGGCGCTCCAGGGTCTCAGGCAGAGGTCTTTCACATCACCTGCTGCCTGGTCTTTACTGGAGATGCCAGGGATTGAACCTGGGGCCTTCTGGGTGCTGAGCAGATCCTCTACCCCTCTACCACTGCGACACAGCCCTCCAGAGGAGGGCAACAAAGATGGTGAGGGATCTGGAGACCAAGTCCTATTAGGAAAGATTGAAGGAGCTGGATATGTTTAGCCTGAAGAGGAGAAGACTGAGAGGGGATATGATAACCATCTTCAAGCACTTGAAGGGCTGTCATAGAATCATAGAGTTGGAAGGGACCACCAGGGTCATCTAGTCCAACCCCCTGCACAATTCCTCATAGGGCTTGCTCCAGACCCCTTATCATCTTTGTTGCCCTCCTCTGGAGGTGCTGAGTTGTTTTCTGTTGCCCCAGAAGGCCGGACCAGAACCAACAGGTTGAAATTAAATCAAAAGAGTTTCGGTCTAGACTTTAGGAAGAATTTTCTGACAGAGTGGTTCCTCAGTGGAACAGGCTTCCTCTGGAGGTGGTGAGCCTTCCCTGGAGGTTTTTAAGCAGAGGCTAGATGGCCATCTGTCAGCAATGCTGATTCTATGACCTTATGCAGTTCATGAGAGGGAGGGAATCTTGGCCATCTTATGGGTGTGGAGTAGGGGTGACTGGGGGTGTGGGGGAAGGTAGTTGTGAATTTCCTGCCTTGTGCAGGGGGTTGGACTAGATGACTCTGGTGATCCCTTCCAACTCTATGATTCTATGCCAGGGATTAAACCTGGGACCTTCTGGGTGCCGAGCAGATGCCCTGCCTCTCTACCACAGAGACACAGTCCCCTCGCCTTAAGCCCCTTTCCCCATGAAAGTGCCCAGTCCCCCATCACAGCCCTCTTAGCAAGCGACAGTCACAATATCTTGGCTGGCGATTAGACAGATTTGTGGTCTGATCTAGCATCTTCTTTTATTCCTCTCCCCAGCTCCTTTTTTTTTTAATAGCACCTTTTAGCATAACTTAGCATAGGGCTATTAGAAGGAGCCGGGCTCGGTGCCTCGTATCTTTTCTGAGGAGGCGAGGCGATAGAATCAAAGCAGAGATAGAGATCGCGAGCATTAAGACAATGCGGTACACAGCGACGGAGAAGGCAGGGATGTTTCTAAGCTAGGATTTCCATGGAAATGAACTCTGGGCCATCTCTCCCCCACCCAGCCCGCTGCAGTCTGTTGGCACGAAATCTTCAATAGCACAATTATGTCAGTTTCTTTTTCTTTCTTTTTCTTTCTTTTCAGGAGTGGGGGACTGCACGTTATGTTGGCACATTGAAGATCGGAGACATTGTTATGGGACGGGACCCCCCCCACTATGTTAACAGTGTGCCAAAGTTCAAGCAGTTCTCGTAAAGGATTCAGGAGATTTGCTTGCGAAATCTGTAGGAAGAGTTGGTTTCTATACCCCACTTTTCTCTACCTTTAAGGAATCTCAAACTGGCTTACAACCGCCTTCCCTTCCTCTGCCCACAACAGAAACCCTGTGAGATAGGTGAGGCTGAGAGAGTTTGGAGAGAACTGTGACTAGCCCAAGGTCACCCAGCAGGCTGCATGTGTAGGAGTGGGGAAACAAATGTGGTTTTCCAGCTCAGAGTCCACCGCTCTTTACCACTACACCATGTAGGGTTGCCAGATACCAGGTTATGGTGGTAGGGTTAGCTGGCGATTTCCTGCTATTACAACTGGTCTCCAGCTGACAGAGATCAGTTCCCTTGGAGAAAATTGCTGCTTTGGCCATTGGACTCTATGGCATTGAAGCCCCTACCCAAACCTCTCCCTCCTCAGGCTCTGCTCCCCAAATCTCCCGCCAGTTGCGAAGAGGGACCTGGCAACCCTAGGGCGGAGTCTGAGGAGGGTGGGGATGGGGAGGGGCCTCATCAGGGTATGACGTCATACAGTCCGCTCTCCAAACCAGACGTTTTCTCCAGTGGAACTGGTCTTGGTTGTCTGGAGGTCAACTGTAACATTGGGAGATCTCCCGGAGGTTCTCTCCGGGATCAGAGGAGCATGCCGAATATATTAGGTGCTGTGGAGCACAGGCAGGATGGTGCTGCTGCAGTCATCGTGTTTGTGGGCTTCCTGGAGACACCTGGTTGGCCACTGTGTGAACAGACCGCTGGACTTGATGGGCCTTGGTCTGATCCAGCATTGCTTTTCTTATGTTCTTATGGCAACCCTAAAAAGCCGGCTGTGACTCGATGGGACTTTACACACAGAGAATCAGTGTGGTGTAACCATTTCAGTACTGAACTAAGCCTGGGGAGCTCTGGGTTCAAATGTAACTCATCCATGAAACTCACCGGATGACCTTGGGTTATTCTCTCCTTCTGTCAGCCTGGCCTACCTGCTCTTCTGTTGCATGAATGCGAAGCAGCAGCAGGAGGAGACAATTAGACTTTTTAAATCATGCAGGGCCCTCATTATTTCTCTTACTTACAAAAAACTCTGGAAGCGAGGTCATTAATAGTCCCATTTCACAGGTGATGGATTGAACCAGAGGGTGTGAGCAGATGGACGAAGCTTGAGAGGTCAGCCTGCTGCAGAAGCGCCTTTGTTGCATTTTGTTTCTACCTTCTCCTCTCCTGAGCGGAGACCAAAAGGAATCTGTGCCAAAGATTTGGAGCAGAGGCTAGCTAGGCACATGAGACCAAATCTCCCCAGAAGAGATTTTGCTACTTAATTTAAAACTGGATTGGACTTTAAAATAAAAGGATGGACGTACGTCTCATCTAATAAATGCACCCTGAGTTTTTAAAATAAACAGGGACAAGCTGCTTAGAGCAAGGAGAAATGTGCCAAATAAACGACAGAATCGGATTTTGACTAGTTTATCATCTGCAGTCCAAAAGTGGGCAGTCAGTAGGGTTGCCAACCTCCAGGTGGTAGCTGGAGATCTTCTGCTATTACAACGTATCTCCAGCCAATAAAGATCAGTTCACCTGGAGAAAATGGCCGCTTTGGCAATTGGACTCTATGGCATTGAAGCCTCTCCCCTCCCCAAACCCTGCCCTCCTAAGGCTCCGCCCCAAAAATCTCCCGCCAGTGGTGAAGAGGGACCTGGCAACCCTAGCAGTCAGAGACTCCACTTTTATTTATTCTTGCGCTAGAAGTGCTGGCTACTAAGATCAGACAAAACACTATAATTAAAGGTTTGAAAGTGGGTGGAGAAGAGTTTAAAATGAAAAGTTATGCTGATGACGTGGTGCTGAGAATCTCAAATCCCCACCTGTCGATGCAACACGTAATAGAACAAATTGATAAATTTGGTTCCTTTTCGGGATATAAAACCAATAGGGGAAAAGGCGAAAACAATTTTTAATTTTTTAACAAAGCAGGAAGAGGAAGATGTCAGAAGGACTACAGGATGTACAATAACGTCAAATCCATTTAAATATTTGGGAATAAAACTGACCGGACAAAGCAATGCACTATATAAAGACAATTATAAAACAATGAGCGTGAAGATACAAGAGGACCTGCAGAGATGGTCTTAACTAAGAATTTATTGACTGGGAAGAATTTCTACAATAAAAATGAATGGATTGCCAAAACTAAATTTTCTATTTCAGATGTTACCCATCCATATACAAGAAAAAAAACCTTGAAGAAATGGCAGAAACAGATAAATAAGTTCATATGGAATGGCAAAAAGCCAAGAATCAGATTTAAAGTTTTACAAGCATTTCTTACAAAAATGGGAAACAGAGAACAAGGTTGCTGGGATGATACATTTGAATTACTAATAACCCTCTTGATATATATTGTATTGAAAAGGTGTTAAAAGGGGGAAAACATTTAAATATATCATGGACGGATGGTAATAATATGTGATCTCAATTTTCAATATTTGGGAAGTATTTTTAGAAATTTATAATAGTAATCACTACTGCAAGCTGTTTTTCTTTCATCTATTTTCTTTCATTACAATTCATCTTCTAAAATTGTCTAACATTACTAATGTGTTTATCAACTATTGTGTAGGGTAGCTTATGATTTAGGCAAAGATTTGTTATTATGATAATCACCATTTCATGCTCATTATTGTATCACTTTTTTCTGCTCACAATTGTTGCTATTATCATATATTGTTTGCTGCTTATTCGGTCATTGTTTATTATATTATATGTATGCCTTTTCTTCTCTTTTTATTTTGATGTAATTGCTGTTGTGATACGGTTTTTATTTCATTTCCTTTTTTTGGTTCTGTTTATATTTATGGGGAAGGCACTGGCAAACCACCCCGTAAACAAAGTCTGCCTAGTAAACGTCAGGATGTGACGTCCCCCAAGGGCCAGGAATGACCCAGTGCTTGCACAGGGGACCTTTACCTTTTAATATTTATAATGAATAAAATTTTATATTAAAAAAAAGTAATTCGGGGAGATCCCCAGGTCCATCCTGGAGGTTGGCAACCATTGACTGGCCTAACACAAATGTCACATAAAAGCAAATACAATAATTTGTGGAGCTCTATGGGTTCTTAAGCCCTCTGGAGTTTTATCTCCCCCCACACCTGCAATTCCTCTTCCAGCGTGGTGTAGTGGTTAAGAACGGTGAACTCATCTGGAGAACCGGATTTGATTCCCCACTCCTATACATGAAGCCTGCTGGGTGACCTTGGGCCAGTCACAGTTCTCTCTCTGAACTCTCTTGGCCCCATCTTCCTCACAAGGTGTCTGTTAGTAGAAAAGAGCAAGAGTCCAGTAGCACCTTAAAGACTAACAAAATTTCTGGCAGAGTATGAGCTTTTGTGAGCCACAGCTCACTTCTTCAGATACTGCTAGCATGTGATTCCATCTATCCTTAAGTAGAGATAAGTGAATTATGCACACAATGGCAATGGCAAAAGCAAGTCAATGACATTAGCAGGCATGATTGGGTTAGGTGTGATATGCAGAGAGGTAGTAGGCATGGAGAAATTAGCATTGGTAATGAGACAGGAATCCCAGATCTCTATTAAGTCCAGGAGAATGCATAGTCTTGAGCATCATTATCAGTTGTAATTCAGCTTATTAGTTGTTCCAATTACAATTATTAACATAAGAACATAAGAAAGGCCATGCTGGATCAGACCAAGGTCCATCAAGTCCAGCAGTCCATTCATATAGTGGCCAAACAGGTGCCTCTAGGAAGCCCACAAAGAAGCAACTGCAGCAGCATTTATCCTGCTTGTGTTCCACAGCACCTGATATAATAGGCATGCTCATCTGTTCCTGGAGAGAACAGGTATGCATCATGACTAGTATCCATTTTTACTAGCAGCCATGAATAGCCCTCTCCTCTGTGAACATGTCCACTCCCCTAGTTAGTTGTAATTGTAAGCTAGTTTGATTCTCCTTAAAAGGGAGAGAAAGTTGGCATATAAAAACCAACTCTTCTTTTCCTCCTCCTCCTTCTCGTCCTTCTCCTTCTCCTCCACGTCCTTCTCCTTCTTCTTCATGACCCTGGAGAATGGAAGAAGGGCTCAGCTTGCTATGGATGTTGAGCTTTTTCATGGCTTTTGATGTCTTCCCCTTATGTCCGTACACACCTTTTGAGTCTCCCGGTGGGCTTGGACCAACCAAGAACAAGAGGAGAAAGGAATGGGAGTGGGGATCCTGAGGACAATTATCCTCGCTTGAATTTTGCTAGAAAGCTGCATCGCAAGCGTAGGAATCAGGGCAAAAGGAATCCGGTGCAGAAAAGAGCAAAGAAAATGATCAGGAGGCTACAGCAACTGCCCTAGGAGGAGAGGTTAAAACGCTTAGGGCTGTTTAGCTTGGAAAGAAGGCAGCTGAGGGGAGACGTGATAGAGGTCTATAAAATTATGCGTGGTATGGAGAGAGTGGACAGGGAGAAGCTTTTCTCCCTCTTTCATAGTACCAGAACGTGGGGTCATGTGCTGAAGCTGGAGGTGGAGAGATTCAAAGCAGATAAAAGGAAGTATGTCTTCATCCAATGCATAGTTAAATTGTGGAACTCCCTGCCCCAGGGTGTGGTGATGGCTGCCAACTTGGAAGGCTTGAAGAGGGGAGTGGACATGTTCATGGAGGACAGGGCTATCCATGGCTACTAGTTAAAAATGAATACTAGTCATGATGCATACCTATTCTCTCCAGGACCAAAGGAGCAGGCCTATTATCTTAGGTGCTGTGGAACACAGGCAGGATGCTGCTGCGGCAGTCATCTTGCTTGTGGGCTTCCTAGAGGCAGCTGTTTGGCCACTGTGTGAACAGACTGCTGGACTTGATGGGCCTTGATCAGATCCAACATGGCCTTTCTTATGTTCTTATGTACTCATTTCTGCCACTGCCCAATCAGATGCCTCTGTAAGGTCCATGGCCAGGTCATGAAAAGTGAGTGTGGTGTAGTGGTTAGAGCACAGGCCTCCAACAGTTGCTTGCTGGTTGATGCACTGTAGTCTGTGCATCTTTTAGAAGACCGAGGAAAAGATTGCACAGAGGTCGTTTCTGGGCTTAATTTTTTTTTTTTACTGTTTTATGTCAGGATTTCGCCCCCCCTGCGCCGCTTAGAGGATAGTTTCATTTTTCTGTTCTGTTTCTAGGTCAGGACAAAACTCGGTAGCTTGCTGCCAGAGTGGGAGTAGCTCGGGATATTTTTCCTTCCTCAGAAGCAGCTCTCATTAAAGAAAAGGTTGGAGACCCCTGGGTTAGACTGTCAGGCTAGGAGCTGGGAAACGGGTGTTCGAATCCCCACTGCCACGGAAGCCAGTTTATCTCAGGGCACAAAGTACAAACACCTGAAGAATGCCACTGGGTTCTTCTCCATCTGTTTTTCTTCAAGGGAGCTCTGAGCAGCGAAGAGGGATCTGCGTTCCTTTGGTCTATCTTCACCTCACAACTACCCTGGGAACCTAACCCTGGGTTTGGCTGAAAGACAAAGACTTGGCCTAAGGTAGACCAGGGAGCTTCCATGGCAGTGGGGATTCGAACACACGTTTCCCAGATCCTAGCCTGACAGCCTAACCCAGGGGTCTCCCACCTTTTCTTCAATGAGAGCTGCTTCTGAGGAAGGGAAAATATCCGGATCCCTCCCGGATCAGAGAGGGTGGCCAACCTCCAGGTGGTGGCAGGAGATCTCCTGCTATTACAACTGATCTCCAGCCGATAGAGCTCAGTTCACTTGGAGAACATGGCCGCTTTGGCAATTGGACTCTATGGCATTGAAGTCCCTCCCCTCCCCAAACCCCGCCCTTCTCAGGCTCCGCCCCAAAAACCTCCCACCGGTGGCGAAGAGGGACCTGGCAGCCCTAGGATCAGACCAAGGAGGTTCAGGTAAGCCAGCATCTTCTTTCCTGGTGGGGACAGCCAGAGCAGGCTGTGTAGGCTACTTCCTTCCTTGATGTTTGCGCCCTGCATCTGTTATTCAAAGGTATACCACTTCTGACCATGGAGGTTCTGAAGGGGAAGGCAAATCTGGACATGCTGTAATGCATATTTTATCCTGCCTGGCTTCGACAGAGCCTAGTATAGCATACATGGCTTTCCCTGTTTTATCCTCACAACAATGCTGTAAGGCAGCTTGGGGGGGGGGGGAGAGAGAGAGAGAGAGAGAGAGAGAGAGAGAGAGAGAGAGAGAGAGAGAGAGATCAGTCTCAGGTTTTCTAATGAGCTGCGTGGGAGGGTGAGGATTTGAACCCTGCTTTCCTCAGTGCTAGAGTGATACATTACCCACCACACTGCACTGCTTTTTAGGAAGCACTCAGATGCATTTGGCCATCCCTGTTGTCTGTTTCCAGTATCTTCTGATGAAAGGTAGACTGCCTCTGAACCTGGAGGTTCTGAAAGGCAAGAGCAGTTTGAATGAGCTAGAGCCATTGAGTCTTCCCTGTCGTTTAATCCCAGCCTCTCGTACTGAGAGAAAGACTGCCTCTGAATATGGAGGTTCTGAAAGGCAAAGGCAGTTTGGAAGGGCTCAGGGCCATCAAACCTTCCCAGCCTCTCTTACTGAGAGGTAGACAGCTTCTGAACATGGAGGTTCTGAAAGGCAAGGGCAGTTAGGATGGGCTAGAGCCATTGAGCCTTCGCTGCAATTTATTCCTAGCCTCTCGTACTGAGAGGTAGATTGCTTCTGAACATGGAGGTTCTGAAAGGCAAGGGCAGGTAGGATAGGCTAGAGCCATCAATCCTTCCCTGTTGTTTATTCCCAGCCTTTCGTACTGAGAGGCAGACTGCCTCTGAATGTGGAGGTTCTGAAAGGAAAAGGCACTTTGGATGGGCTCAGGGCCATTGAGCCTTCCCTGTCGTTTATTCCCAGTCTCTTGTACAGGGAAGTGGACTTCCTCTGAACATGGAGGTTCTGGAAGGCAAGGGCAGCTTGGATGGGCTCCGGGCCACTTAGCCGGAGGGGTGGTTTTTTTGTTCCTTTGAAAGCATGCATTTGCAAGTTTGATGTCACACCAAACGGATTCACCCCTTTTGTTCTGGGCGCGGAGAATGAAGACTGGGCCGAGCTCCCCCCCCCCCCACACAAACGCGTCGCCTTGAATTCTAGCCCCCTGTTTATGTCCTTCCCCCATTTTAACAAATTGTTCAGGAGATAATTACAGATGGGGGGCTATTTATAGCCTGCCAGGCATTCTCGAAAGAGGAACGTTGGCTGTTCTCAACAACACATGTGGCTTTGATATAAATATAGATATTGACTAATTATCCTCTAGAGCGGGAAGTTACAATAGGAATGTAGATATAGGAACAGGAAAAACAGCAAAATGGATTATCCCTCTCCTTCTTCCTGCGTTCGCAGCTCACGCCTTGACCATGGTGGGAGCCAGGCATCCGCGGGATGGAAAAGGATGCTTAGGAGGAGACACAGAGGGAGGGGAACCTTACTGGGTTGCCAATTCTGGTCTGGGAAATTCCTGGAGCTTCAGGAGTGGAGCCCGGGGATAGGGTTGCCAACCTCCAGGTAGTGGCTGGAGATCTCCTGCTATTACAACTGGTCTTCGGCTGATAGAGATCAGTTCCCCTAGAGGAAATTGCCCCTTTGGCAATTGGACTCTATGGCATTGAAGTCCCTCCCCTCCCCAAACCCTCCCCTCCTCAGGCTCTGCACCCAAAATCTGCTGGTGGCGAAGAGGGACCTGGCAACCCTACTTCTGCGAGATCCTGACAGGCACCTGGCTGGCTGATCCTGGAAACAGGGTGCAGGGCTCGAGGGATCTTTTTTTATGATCCAGTGTGGCATAGAGGTTAGAGTATTGGACTAGGATCTGGGAGAATTGATCTCAGTTGTAATAGCGGGAGATCTCCAGCTAGTCCTGGAGGTTGGCAACCCTAAGGATAAGTGACGGCCTCATTAAAAGGCTGGAGATTTTGGGGCAGAGCCTGAGGAGGGCGGGGTTTGGGAAGGGGAGGGACTTCAATGCCATAGAGTCCACTGTCCAAAGGGAGCAATTTTCTTCAGGGGAACCGATCTCTATCGGCTGGAGATCAGTTGTGATAGCAGGAGATCTCCAGCTAGTACCTGGAGGTTGGCAACCTTACACGGAAGTAGGGTTTTCAGAAATATACTACCTCTCACCATGGAGGCTCCAAGCGGGGGCAGAAGCCGTTTCGGTAGGGAGGCCTGCCTTTTTTGAAACAAACAAACAAACAAAAACAAACAAACAAACACAAGGTTCTTTTCCCATCCAGCCGAAACACTCGCCAACAAAGCTGGTTGCCACACTGCGTCATGTTAGGGGGCAACCCAAACACCAGGAGAGAAGCATCCAGGCACGAGTCGCGGAAAGTTCAACAGCTCCAGCGCCGTCTGCTTGGAAGGCCTCGGATGCTCGGCGTCTCTCCATTCCCTGATTAATTTTGCAGCAATTCCATCAGCTTTGGCAGTTTGACAACCGTGGGCAGCGGCCAGTCTGCAGTTGTGGAATGTATATGCGTGTGTGTGTGTGTGTGTGACATGGGGGTGGGGAGGACAGAGACGCCAGCATCTTCCTCTGCAATATGCTGGATGCTGCCCAAATCAGAGACCTGCCCTGCTGGCTTCTGAACTACCAGCTAAGCGGGCAGCTGTCTGCAGCTGCCGGCGCTTGCTGCAGCCCAGGGCGGGGAAAGGGTTGAAGCGACGGGAACCAGAGTCCTGCTACGAAGCACGCCACGCCTTCAGAGGAGCCTTTTAATCAGGCCGCCACTTATCCTTAGGGTTGCCAACCTCCAGGTACTAGCTGGAGATCTGCTGTTACAACTGATCTCCAGCCGACAGAGATCAGTTCCCCTGGAGAAAATGGCCGCTTTGGCAATTGGGCTCTATGGCATTGAAGTCCCTCCCCTCCCCAAACCCCACCCTCCTCAGGCTCCGCCCCCAAAACCTCCAGGCATTTCCCAACCCAGAGCTAGCAACCCTAGTTGCCAGACAAGTAGGAGGGGTGGGGTCGTGGGTGTGTGTGTGACATCAGCAATGTCACCATTCCACTTCTGGGTGCCACCTGGAAGTGCCAATGGGTAGCTCTAGGAACTGCCAGAAACTCTATGGTTGTGCCTGGAAGTGATGTGTACCAGGTTAGAAGCCAGCGGCAGTGGGCAATGGAGACAATTGGCGGGAGGCCTCCTGCCATAATGGGAGGCCTGGCGATGGTAGACATGTGAGGGAAGGAGGGTATGGGCAGGGGGGCTGGTGGGGGGCAGAGGGAGTGAGAGGCCCCAGGAACTCACTGCCCGCCCCCCAAAAAGCTTGGAACCAGCCCTGGATGAATGCATTATGCATCCTTAATATTAACCTGGAGCTAGGGTTGCCAGGTCCTTCTTCGCCACTGGCTGGAGGTTTTGGGGGCGGAACCTGAGGAGGGCGGGGTTTGTGGAGGGGAGGGACTTCAACGCCATAGAGTCCAATTGCCAATGCTGCCATTTTCTCCAGGTCTATTGGCTGGAGATCAGTTGTAATAGCACGATCAGTTGTAATAGCTAGTACCTGGAGGTTGGCAACCCTCCCTGGAGCTCTCTCTGCCAACCAGGTGTATGGGCAAGATGTGTTCCTTGACTAGGAGGTACACAAGGTTGCCAATCTCCCATCTTCTCCTGATGACAGAGATCAGTCCCCTTGTAGAAAATGGCCTTTTTGGCAATTGGACTCTGTGGCATTGAAGTCCCTTCCTTCTCCAAAGCACACCTTCCTCAGTCTTCAGCCCCAAATCTCCAGGAATTTCCCAACCTGGAGTTGGCAACCCTAGAGCTACCCAAGTTCAACCGGTTTAAAACTGGCTTCATTTTCTAGTGCAAATGCATCTTGTTCCTTTTAAGCGAGGACTATTGGAACATAAGCGGCTTGTCCAGGGCAAACAGTCCGTAGCTACAACCGGATGTAAATCTACCCAAATATTGGGTGCCTGAGTGTTTGTGCGACAGTCTTTATGTCTGTTGTATTAGAACAATTATGCCTCTTGAATAATGCATGGTCTCTCCGCAACTCACGGGGGCAGCCAGGCAGGGAAGATTTAGTCCCACAAGGTTCTTCTTGAGGGCTTCTGGGAGCAGGCAGTTCCATGCCGCCTTAGGACAATTGTTCTCAGTGGTGCACCAGAGTGCACTAATGTTCCGTGAGAAAACGGCTGTGATGCCCCGAGAAAGGAATCTATTTAATAAATGAAGGGTTTTGGGAGCCCCGAGCAGCCACCTGCAGAGGCTGCCTGCCGCATCTCTGCAGATTCCATGGCTTCTGCCTCCCCTAATTCCAGCTGACCTCTGCAGCAGGCAGTGAAGTCTACCTGAGGGCGTGATGGGACCATTCATTCCGCCCTATTGCAAAGATGCAGCAGCCTCTCCGAAAGCAGCTGCCTGTTGCCCCTCTGCGTGAGTCAGAGCTCTGAAAGTACCTCTTTCCAGTCAGATAGCATTCTGTTACCCTGCAAGAATTCACTGACAAGAATACAGATGGAACATCTGTATATACACCTGTATATTTTGTTTACTTAGAAAATGTGAAATCTACATTTTGACTTTCGACAGTTTTCAAAGTGGCAGTCAATTAAAGAAAACATTTAAACTTTTAATTAATTAATTAATATTTTATTTTACTTCATTTATACCACATCTTTCCTCCCTATAGGGACCCCCCCCAACCCAAAGGCGTGCTGTCACCTTACCAAGACTAAATGCATTCCCCACACAGGTCTTAAACAGCTGCTTTTAAAAAAATCCCTTTAGCCTGTGTGATTGCGGAACCAGCGCAATAGAAACCTTAGGGCACTTACCTCTATTTTGCAAAAATTGGAACGAGGAGAGAATTATGTGGATCACATCTATCTTAACAAAGTACATTCTTTAAAAGGTAGAGAATATCGGCATATAAAAACCTCCTCCTCTTCCTTAAGTGGAAGAGAAAATCAGCATACAAAAATATAAAAACCAACTCTTCTTCTTCTTCCTACTCAGAGCGGATGAGGAGAAGCAGAATGCCTTTGGGAGCACACATTTCCAAACAGTCAATTGTGATGTACTGTACTATCAGGAAGGAACTGTTAAAATGACCTGCCAAACAGCCTTGAACAGGTTGACAAACAGACTAACAGTCCGTCAAAAAATTGTCTCCCTGTTTGCTGCCGGCGAGCAGGATGTGAGCCGAATGGATGAGTTTTCAAACATTCCGAATCCAGAGGAGGATGAATCTCCCGGCATGACTGAACGACCTACCAAAAATACTTCCCCCTTATCTGAACTGAGTGTCTGTGTATCAGCGATCATTCTGTCTATTGTCAACTCTTTGCACCTAATCAGTGCTTCCATTACCTCTTTTGACTCAGGGGTAAAGGAGAAGAGGCACTGCGTGTGCCCAGCATGCTGATAGCATTTTGCTCTGCTCTTTAGCTACTTCACCTGGTGGTTTGGGATAGATGTCGCGTGGCATGGGGGTCAAACGGGAAGCTCATGGAAAGCATGTTGCAGCTTTTAGCTGGCGGATAACAGCAAGCACAAAGCTTGACTCCTTGGTTTTTTAAAATGCAAATAGGCCTGAGAGGAGGGAATGGTGATAGGTGTGGGGTCTGCTGATGTCACAAAGGATCTGATGGCTCCCTAAAGCAAGGGGAAAGGAGTAATTGTTTTTTAACTGAAAACATTTTTTCTGCCTCTGCAACCAACTTAGGGCAAATGATCAAACCATCTTTTTTAAAAAAAGATTGTAAAATATCCAAATATAAAGCAATTAAAACCACAATTAAACAAAACACATAAACGGGAAGGAGCGTCGGGGAGGGAATACAAAAGGAAGCAGAAAATTCTTCACCCACTGATGGAAGACCATGATAGAGGAAGAAGACGAGTTGGTTTTTATATGGCGACTTTCTCTACCACTTAAGGAAGAATCAAACTGGCTTACAATCACCTTCCCTTCCCCTCCCCACAACAGGTACCCTGTGAGGTAGGTGGGGTTGAGAGAGCTCTAAGAGAGCTGTGACTAGCCCAAGGTCACCCAGCTGGCTTCATGTGTAGGAGTGGGGAAACAAATCCAGTTCACCAGATTAGCATCCGCCGCTCATGTGGAGGAGTGGGGAATCAAACCCGGTTCTCCAGATCAGAGTCCACTGCTCCAAACCACCGCTCTTAACTGCTACACCATGCTGGACAGGAGAATTTCCCAGGGGAGGGAATTCTCCCAGGGGAGGGAATTCCATAATATTGGTTCCACAATGGAGAACGTCCTTTCTCAGGTTGCTACCTATGTAGCTTCAACCTGAAGCAGGGTCTCGAGACATTACCTTGGAAGTAACCCCCATGCAGATTCTAGGGGCTGTTAACATGTCAGCATGTTCCTTTGTTGGTTTCTAAGCATGCAAAGTGGCCTGAGAGGAGAAGACAAGGAAAGGATTTGTGTAGAGATTGAAGATGTAGCAAAGGTTCTGGCAGCTCGCCTAAACTGGGAAAAAGACCTCTATGTGGCTTCTTGGTACTGATAAACATGGTAACCTTTTGCAGGAATTGGGTTAGGTGCAAATAGGTGCCCAGCTGTACTTCTCTTGGCCCTATGTTTGCCGAGGGAGCTCAGAATCATTACAGCACAGTTTCCGCTCCTCCAAACCAAGACTCATGATACAGAAGGGTACCCTGGCTGATGGGACAAAAACTCATACAGAGATGCAGAGGAGGAGGAGGAAGAGAAGAAGATTCTGTGACCTTAGGCAGATGATGAGAGGGAGGGCATCTTGGCCATCTTCTGGTCACTGGGGTGTGTGTGTGTGTGGGGGGGGGAGGTAGTTGTGAATTTCCTGCATTGTGCAGGGGTTTGGACTTGATGGCCCTGGTGGTCCCTTCCAACTCTATGATTCTAAGCGTTGGTTTTTATCTGCTAACTTTCTCTACCATTTAAGGAAGAATCAAACCGGCTAATAATCTCCTTTCCCTCCCCTCCCCACAACAGACACCCTGTGAGGTAGGTGGGGCTGAGAGAGCTCTAAGAGAGCTGTGACTAACCCAAGGTCACCCAGATGGCTTCATGCGGAGGAGTGGGGAAACCAACCCAGTTCACCAGATTAGCATCCACCGCTCATGTGGAGGAGTGGGGAATCAAACCTGGTTCTCCAGATCAGAGTCTACCGCTCCAAACCACCGCTCTTAACCACTACACCATGCTGGGTCTCTGGTAACCAACAGGGTTGTATTATCACTGCTTTTCTCTTGGTGTCTGTTGCCCGTCAGGGCATCTAAGGCCATTTCAGCCCCAAACCCAGGCTGAAAGCCAGCTTGAAATGGATTTAGGGTTGGCGACACATCTGATTGTAGAAGGGCCTACTCTGCCCGCTGCATTAATTTACTCTGCAAGAAGCTATCCTGATCCATTTTAAAAGCTGAGGAAGTAGATGGGTTAAAGATACGCTAGCAAAACAACATCAACAACAAAAAGGTAATTGTCTTACAATCTGTTATCAACTGTTCTGCAATTCTTTGTGTTCGGTGCTTTAATTTGATCCGTCCTTTGTCTCTCCACAACCACAGTAAGTGCCGTAAGAGATTATCCAAAGCTGGCTTTGCAAATAGATATCTAGATAATAGGTTCTGCTGCAACCTACACACACAATAAGAAAACAGGTAATGCTGAAGGTTACGTCGGAGAGACCCAAACCTCCTGGTGCCCGGGAATCAAAAAACTCGGCTCCTTTTCCAGCTCTCCCCCCGCCCAGCCCCTATCCTTGAAACGCATAATTTATCTTAGTCAAAGACAAAATTAGGAGGAAATTTAAAAAGGCAACAGGGTTTATCCAGGGGGCAGGCACTCTTCCCAGAACCTGCTTCTCCAAAGACCTCTTTTGGGCCGTTTTCAATCTGGCCATCAATCCAGACACCAGTCAGCCGAGCCACAGAAATGAGCAGAAGCTGGAGCGGAGCAATTTGTTCAAGCTGGCCGCCTGTGAGCCGCACTAATTTGGGTTGGCGGTTAGAGGACGCAGAACCGAACGGCACCAGTCCCCCGGCAACGGGGCTCGGGTGGGGGTACGGGCCCGCACCAGGGAGTGGGCGTTTGCTCTAGGGGACGCGGTCCGGTTTGCAAGACGTCAGAATCAGCACCCGGGACAGCGCGGGTGCAGGGGAGCTGGTACCCAGCCTCTGTGGATACGCTGCACATGTGCAGGGGTGCCCCCAGCCGGAGACCCTGATGGGAGCTTTCGGGAAACTGTCTCCGTGATATGGCATGAAATCGCCCTGTGATATGGCGGGGGAGAACCCCTTTTGCCAGGCAGCGGCTGAGACCACCAGAACTTGCCACATGCTGATATGACATACTGATGTGTGCCAGACCCTAAGGGCTTGGTGTCCGAGCCGCTAACCAGATGTCTGGGCAATGTTTGTCTTTTTCTCTGTGAAATCCTACTCTGGAATGTAAATTACTTTGAAAGGAGGGAGCTGTTTTGAAGGTCCTTCATGGAAAGGGGGGACGCTTGCAGGCAGGGCCGACTTAACGCATGGGCATGCTGGGCAGTTGCCCAGGGGCCCCACGAGCATAGGGGGCCCATGCTAATCTACGTATGTTGTGACTTGCTATCAATGAATAAATAAATACTATACTAAAGTATTTGTTACTGGAAAATACATATTTAGCATGTGCTGTACTAAAGATAATGAACAATATTAAAGTCAGTTTGGGTTTGGAGTAAGAATAAATACTGAAGTATAATGTAAGAAAGGACTTGTTCATTATGGTAGCACCAATAAATGTATCTTTAATTTTATTGACCATTTACATTTTTATTCCTGTGGTTGTCTAGGAAGGGGCCCCAGACAGTGCCCTAGAATCATAGAATCATAGAGTTGGAAGGGACCACCAGGGCCATCAAGTCCAACCCCCTGCACAATGCAGGAAATTCACAACTACTTCCCCCCTCCACACCCCTAGTGTCCAGAAGATGGCCAAGATGCCCTCCCTCTCATCATCTGCCTAAGGTCACAGAATCAGCAGCTTGTCCCTGCTTTGCTAGTGGGCCTATAATGCTGTTAAGATGGCCCTGCTTGCAGGGACAAGCTGGGAGGCAAAAACAGCTCTGGAAAAGGCCTCTCCTGGGCCCACCCCCATGACAGAGGAGGTCCTGCCTGCATCACACCACTCGCTAGGGTTGCCAACCTCCAGGCACTAGCTGGAGATTTCCTGCTATTACAACTGATCTCCAGCCGATAGTGATCAGTCCCCCTGGAGAAAATGGCAGCTTTGCCCATTGGACTTTATGGGATTGGAGTCCCTCCCCTCCCCAAACCCCGCCCTCCTCAGGCTCAACCCCAAAAATCTCCTGCCGGTCGCGAAGAGGGCCCTGGCAACCCTAGTTGTATAAAGCAGGGGTGGGGAACCTTTTTCCTGCTAAGGGCCATTTGCGCATTTACAACATTATTCGGGGGCCATAACCAGGTGTAGATCTCCTGGGGGGGGGAGACTACGGTTTTCAGGTCTCCAGCCACCACCTTGAGGTTGGCAACCCCAGGGAAGACCACACAGAGAAGGCCTGGAGGGCGCCCCTGCTCCCTCGTCCTTCCCCGCTCCCAGGCGGGAGGGCAGCCAGCGGTAGGCCTGAGCAAATGAGGCACCAGGAGGCAGCCGATCCACAGGGAAGGAAGGGAGGAAGGAAAGAAAACAGAGAAAGAGGAAAAAAGAGGGAGGGGAAAAGAGAGAGAAAGGGAGAAAGAAATGGAGGGAGGGGGAGAAAGAAAAGGATGGAGGGAGACAGACAAAGAGACAGAAAAAGAGGGAGAGAACGGAGAGTGACAGAAAAAGAAGAAAGAAAAGCCTCCCCCCCCCCACACACACCTGTGCACGCCGGCCCCAAGCGACCAGGCCCCAACCTCCACGCCTCCCCCCCCCCACACACCCGGCCCCAGAGCTCCCGAGGGCCGCAGAAAATGTCCTCGGGGGCCGCATACGGCCCCCGGGCCTGAGGTTCCCCACCCCTGGTATAAAGCAACGTGCAGCCAAATCTTTCCAGACATCTAATGGATACCCAGAGGAATTAGTCTTTTCCATTGTTGATTATATTCCGGAACAGCTACATTCAAGTCCAGCAACACCTTAGAGATCAACATGATTTTCAGGATATAAGCCTGATACTTTCAAATGTAAGTATAATATACTTTCAAAGCTTATACTCCGAAAATCTTGTTGGTCTCTAAAATGCTATGGGACTCCAATCTAGCTTTTCTACTGCAGACCAACCCGGCTACCCTCTGAAATTATATTTCAGAGTTATTTATAGGTTGTTTACACATTTCTAACACTGAACAGTGTTAGATATTAAATATTAAATCTGTTTTAATTATGAAGAGTTAAAACAGATTATGTGTGTGTGTGTATGTGTTAAGTGCCGTCAAGTTGCTTCCGTCTCATGGCGACCCTATGAATCAACGTCCTCCAAAACGTCCTCTCTTTAACAGCCTTGCTCAGGTCTTGCAAATTGAAGGCTGTGGCTTCCTTTATAGAGTCTGTCTATCTCTCGTTGGGTCTTCCTCTTTTCCTGCTGCCCTCAACTTTTCCTAGCAAGATTGTCTTTTCCAGTGACTCTTGTCTTTTCATTTTTGTATTTTGCATGCTGAACCTTCATTCTGGAAGTCGAGAAGCCGGCGCAGGCCTGCTTCCTGTTACAAAAGAGCCCACTTAACACGACCTTTTGTGTTTGCTCTGCTGCTGCGAATAACCAGATGGAACCATGCAAAACAACAGTGGCATGTTAACTATGCACATGCTAATGGCTATGCAAATGAACGAAGGAGCAGGCGAGTGGGGTGGGTGGGTAGAATATCTCCTTTTGCGTTGGGACCGTGAATAGGCATTTTTAAAGACACATTTTTAAAAAGAGCTTTGAACGAGCTTCAAATTGACCATGCATAAATGGCCATTATGTTGCCAAAATACGATAGCCTCAGTTATCTGCTTTAACCCTTCATTGAGTCACAACAAAAACAAGCCCTTAAACAAGGGTTCTGATGGCACAAAGTCAAGTAGAAGGGTCAGGTTTAGAAGAAGAAGAGTTGGTGTTTATACGCGGACTTTCTCTACCACTTAAGGAAGAATCAAACCAGCTTACAGTCACTTTCCCCTCCCCTCCCCACAACAGTCAGCCTGTGAGGTAGGTGAGGCTGAGACAGCTCGAAGAGAGCTGTGACTTGCCCAAGGTCACCCTGCTGGCTTCATGTGGACAAGTGGGGAAACCAACCCGGTTCATCAGATTAGAGTCCACTGCTGATGTGGAGGAGTGGGGAATCAAACCCGGTTCTCCAGATTAGACTTCGCCGCTCTTAACCACTACACCATGCTGATTGTCTATATCAGTCCATGACTGGTTGTCTATATCAGTCCACAATGAAGGATGAATGGTTTCCTCCTGTTTTATTTTTTATTGTTTTGGGGTTTCACTGTGTCCTCAGTTCCATTCCTTCTTAAGAGCCATTTTAGGAGAACTTTTCAAATTAATTCCAGAGTTGCAACATGCCGTGCTTACTGATGCGTGCATGTGCACACATCTTGTGCATCAGCAAAACGCTACCTGAAAAGAACCCTTCTGCAGCTGTTTGTACAATAGCATCCAGATTGCTCTTGTGTAGGGCTTTATCAATGCGCACGGGCGTGTCACTAATGCAGAGGAGAGAGATCATGTATGTGGACCAAAGGAACAGACATCTGGGGAAAACGCCATGGATGCTCAAGCCGTAGGGTTGCCAACCTCCAGGTAGTAGCTGGAGATCTCCTGCTATTACAACTGATCTCCAGCAGATAGAGATCCGTTCACCTGGAGAAAATGGCAGCTTTGACAATTGGACTCAATGGCATTGAAGTCCCTCCCCTCCCCCAAACCCCACCCTCCTCAGGCTCCCTCCCAAAAACCTCCCGCCAGTGGCAAAGAGGGACCTGGCAACCCTATCGAGCTGCCAAGCCCCTGGTTGGGGGTGGGGCACACTCTGTCCCCAAGGCCTTGTTGCCTGGCTCCACTCTGAGTGGCAGGGGAACGAATAAAAAAAAAAAGATTCCTAATACAGTTGGCATATTAAGGGTGGGAAACTCCTGGAGACTGGGGGTGGAGTCTGGGGAGGACAGGGACCTCAGTGGGGTACAATGCCATAGAACCCACCTAGGGTTGCCACTTGCCAGGTCCCTCTTCACAACTGGTTTTTGGGGCGGAGCCTGAGGAGGGTGGGGTTTGTGGAGGGGAGGGGCTTCGATGCCATAGAGTCCAATTGCCAAAGCGGCCATTTTCTCCCGGTGAACCGATCTCTTTCAGCAGGAGATCAGTTGTAATAGCAGGAGTTCTCCAGCTAGTACCTGGAGGTTAGCAACCCTAAATCCACCCTCCAAAGCATCCATTTTCTCCAGGGAGACTGATCTCTGTAGTCCAGAGATGAGCTGTAATTCCGGGGGATCCCCAGGTCCCACCTGGAGGCTGGCATCCCTACCTTTTGTTACTTCCTGTATGAACTTCCAGTAAGTACACGAGACTGTATTTTTTTAAAAAAATTCTCCCATCACACTGTGTCCCCCTCCACAACTCTCCCATTGCAAAATTTGCAAAATTTAGAAATTAGAAATTGTGGTGGGGGCGGGCGGAGAGAGAGGATTCTTCATATATCAGTTCAGTGTCAGAAACAAGACTAGGTAATTCAGAACTGAAAAATCCAGGGAGAAATCCATGCGGAGCATTTGGGAAGCACGCTGAAAGTTGCAAAGAGATTAATTACTTCTGTAATGAGAGGCAGAAACTCCTCGAGCATGCATTGGGGTCCCTGAGCGAGTAATTTGTTTGATTACTCACAGGTTGGTAGCAAGAGTGAAATGAAAGACGGGTGTCCCCCTCCCCCAGATTTTCAGCTTGCAGGGGCAAACCCAGAGCTTGTAATGTTACGGACAGCATGCGGGCATAGGCCAGGATTTTTACAGGCCTGACTAGCATTTTATCCTCCGGGAGAGGTGCCAAAATTGGGAGTTGTAGAGGCAAAGGGGGTGGGGGAAAACAGCACAGCCATTCCTTTCATTGGTAGGCATGCACATGCTGTTCCAGTGCCCATGTGGGAGTGGCGGAGGCTGTATTTCTCTCGCACACATGCAAGGCAAAAGCTGTGCTTAGCAAATGACAACCCATATGCTTTTGGGCTAGATTGCTGTATCCGTTGCAAAATGCTATGGTCAGCCTCTGGTCAAACAGGCTTGGCAGGTTTCTGAGATGACACCCAAACATGCAAAATCATACTGTACTCTCCCGAGAAAGGTCTGGCCTATGTTAAGGCTTATTCTGGATTTGGGGAGGGGCCGTGGCTTGGGTTGCCAACCACCAGGTACCAGCTGGAGGTCTACTGCTATTACAACTGATCTCCATCTGCTAGAGATCAGTTCCCCTGGAGAAAATGGCTGCTTTGGCCTTTGGACTCTATGGCATTGAAGCCCCTCCCCTCCCCCAAACCCCACCCACCTCAGGCTCCACCTCAAAAATCTCCTGCTTGATACAAAGAGGGACCTGGCAACCCTAGCCATGGCTCAGTGGTAGAGCATCTGCTTGGCCCGCAGAAGGTCCCAGGATCAATCCCCGGCATCTCCAGTTAAAGGGACGAGGCAAGTAGGTGATGTGAAAGACCTCTGCCTGAGACCCTGGAGAGCCATGGGGCTGTGGCTCAGTGGTAGAGCCTCTGCTTGGTATGCAGAAGATCCCAGGATCAATCCCCGGCATCTCCAGTTAAAGGGACTAGGCAAGTAGGTGATGTGAAAGACCTCTGCCTGAGACCCTGGAGAGCCGCTGCTGGGCTGAGTAGACAATACTGATTTCGATGGACCAAGGGTCTGATTCAGTATAAGGCAGCTTCATGTGTTCATGTGGGAGGTGGGGATGCTTTTGGGAAAGCACACACACAGCGGCCTCTCTTCTAGATAGGGTTGCCAGCCTCCAGGTGGTGGCTGGAGATCTCCCGCAATTACAACTGATCTCTAGGCGACAGAGAAAATGGAGAAAATGGTTTCTGTATGGTAGACTGTAAGGCCTTATACCCCATTGAAATCCCTCCCCTCTCCAAACCCCGCCCTTCTCAGGCTCTGCCCCCAAATTCTCCAGGTTTTCCCCAACCAGGAGCTGGTGACCCAATTTATAGAAGATGTGGGGCAAGCAAACCAAGAATTTCCCGTGTATTTTCTGACCTTCTTGGCTATTCTAGGAAAAAATGAGAAAGGTGGATGGAGTCTCAGTTATTGGGGTTGCGGCCCTGAAAAATGTCCAATCCATCTGGAGCCAGCCAGAGTTTTATTTCAATCTGCTCTACAAAGGTGGCTCTCTTTTCCTATCACAATTCCTGCACAGGAGACGGTTAATCCTTTCTCCTATATTCGGACAAGAGGATTGAGAAGAGCAGATTTACCCAATTCCATCCATTACTGTTCAGCATTTTGCTCTGTGCTGCATTTTGCTGCATTTCATCTCTCTCTTACAGTGCAATCCTATGCAGAGTTACTCCAGTCTAAGCCCATTGAAATAAATGGGCTTAGACTGGAGTAACTCTCCTTAGGAATGGAGTGTAGTTCTGGTTTAACTAAGAGTTTCCGCCTTTCATTGCAGCCATCGGTCCCTTAAGTTCATTCAGTCAT